>NC_132889.1:20111246-20446246 GCF_030463535.1 Salminus brasiliensis | reverse complement strand
AGCTAAAGTACCACAGAAATTGTGGACAACACATGACACTGACATAGGCCTAGTAACCTCAGGAGGTGAAGTCGAAATTCAAGTCAAACCAAATGCTCGTCTACCGTATCAGCATCAATATCCACTCAGTAATGCAGCCTACACTGGAATCAAGCCAACCATAGAAGGCTTGATTAAAGCAGGGGTATTGGTTGAGACCAAAAGTCCATGTAATACACCTATTTTTCCGGTTCGCAAACCAAACTCTGACAAATGGCGATTAGTACACGACCTTCGTGCTATAAACGCAATAGTAGACGCTGAAACACCAGTAGTACCTGACCCTCACACCTTACTCAGCAATATACCACCAGACACAGAGTGGTATACTGTTATTGATTTATGCTCAGCCTTTTTCAGTATTCCACTGAATGAAAAGTCCAGGTATTTGTTTGCATTTACTTATGGCGGAAGACAGTTAACATACACCCGCCTACCACAGGGATTCAATGAGTCCCCTTCTGTATTTAACAGAGTATTGGCCATGGATTTGGCTGATATAAACGTAACCAGTACTGTCTTACAGTATTGTGATGATATTCTAATAACGTCACGGAGTAAAGAACAGTGTGAAGCCGATTCACTAACAATCCTAACAGCGCTGGCGGAAAAAGGGCATAAGGTAAGCAAATCAAAATTACAGTTCTGTCAGAAAGAGGTAGAATACCTAGGCAGAAAACTAAGCGGAGGACAGAAAGCCATCACCACGGCTCACGTCACAGCAGTAAAAAATGCACCTAGACCCACCACAGTCTCTGAAATGCTAACCTTTTTAGGTATGGCAGGCTACAGTAGACAATGGATTTGTGACTTTGCACTAAAAACATCTCCTCTTAGGAGGCTAATTCGAGCAGCAGGCCAGCAAAATTTGAAAGGGCAATTAGAGTGGGATGAGGAAGCATTGCAAGCCTTTGAGGCTATAAAAGTGGACTTATGTACTGCTCCAGCACTAGCGAACCCAGATTATTCTAAACCATTTCAACTGTTTGTAGCAACCAAGAGTGGGTATGCAAATGCCGTATTGACACAGGCATCTGATGGAGGGTATCAGCCAGTTGCATACTTTAGTACCCAGCTTGACAAAATTGAACAGGGTATGCCCCCTTGTTACCAAGGCTTGGCTGCAGCAGCCTTTGCCTATGAAAAAGCTACTTCTATCACCCAAGGCCACAAGGTTGATTTGTATACCAACCATGCATTGCATTCGTTGTTAACATCCAATTCATTTGTTTTAACTAATGCCAGACGAACTGGATATCACATTATACTTTCTGCACCTGAATTGACCATCCACAAATGTAATAGGGTCAACCCAGCAGAAAGACTGACCACACCAGACGAGGGAACCCCACATGACTGTGAGGTCCTGACCTCCAACTTCTTAAAACCAAGGGAGAACATGTACAGTGATCCTCTCCCAGACACAGAGCAAACCCTATTTGTTGATGGTTCCTGTTTTAAGGGCCCAGACGGTAATTTAGCAGGGTTTGCAGTTGTACAATACAACCAGAATACTGACAGTTTTGAGACTCTATATCAAGCCTCTATCCCACAGCCATGTTCAGCTCAAGTAGCTGAGATCAAAGCACTTACCACAGCCTGCCAACTAGCGGGTGGCAAAAAGTGTACTATATTTACAGACTCAGCTTATGCTTATGGAGTCTGTCATTTGTATGGGTCAATATGGGCCCAAAGGGGTTTTGTAAGAGCTGACGGGACTCAAATAGCACATGGGGAAGCCATTTCTGATCTGTTAGCTGCCATTCAATTGCCTGCAAAACTGGCTATTGTCAAGTGTGCAGGCCACAAGACAGACCATTCCATAGTCACTAGAGGCAACAATTTTGCAGATCAACAGGCTAAAGAGGCAGCCTCATCTGTCCTACAGTGCCCAGTAGGCCCAATTGGCAGGGAATACAGTATCCCTGATGATCAGCAGGCCTATATTGCTGATCTCACTAGCCTAAAAGAAGCCCAAGATAGTGCTAGTGTATTGGAAAAAAGTGCCTGGAAAAAGAGGGGTGCCATGTGCATCCATGGTCTATGGTACGGTCCTAACGGACTGTTTCTGGCCCCTTGTAAGTTGTTAACAACACTCATTTCAGACGCCCATGGGCCAGCCCACAAACAAAGAAAAGACATCCTGAAAGAAATCAAAAGGGATTGGTGGTCACCCTACTTGGTCCCAACGGTAGATCACTTTTTATCCAGTTGTGCAGTCTGTATTGCTTACAACTACAGGAAATCATTTACAGCACGGCACATTCCCACTCCCGATGGTCCATTCAGACACATAATGATGGATTATGTGGACATGGGAACCGAAATTAGAAAATGCAGGTACATCATCATGATCATTGATGTTTTCAGTCGGTGGGCAGAAGCCACCGCCACACGTCATGCTTCAGCAGCAGCATTTGCCAAATTTCTACTTAGGGATGTGATCCCACGATTTGGAATCCCAGACAAAATCAGCTCAGACAATGGGCCTCATTTTGTTAACTCCACTATCCATTACCTCACCCAAGCTTTACGAGTAAAGCAGAGACTAGGATGTGTTTATCATCCTCAGTGTCAAGGCCTTGTAGAAAGATACAATGGCATGTTGAAAGACAAAATAGCCAAAATCATCATGGACAGTGGTGACAAAATTAATTGGCTAGATGCATTGCCACTAGCTTTGATGGCTATGCGGAGTACCACAAACCGCATCACACATTTAACCCCTCATGAAATGATGACGGGTAGACCAATGCCTGTTCCATACCTGAGAGCCCCTCAAACTTTTGATGTGGCATGTGACCAATTGCAGGCAGATTTGGCGCAGTACACTAGGGCCCTAACACGAATTCACAGAGAAATCTACCAAGACGTGAAAGGGGCCACAATCAATAGGAAAGGACTTTCCTTAGATGATGACATCAAGGAGGTACTCCCTGGTGATCTGGTGTACATTAAAACTTTCAAAAGAAAGTGGAGTACACCTAGGCGTGAGGGTCCGTTCAAGGTAATAATAACTACCCCAACAGCCTTGAAAGTAGAAGGGCGTCCTCACTGGTATCACATGAATCATTGTTCCAGAGCACCTGAATTGACCAAATCGGACCAGCCAGCTGAGCCTGCCTCACCACAAGCCGAAGCACAACCAGGTGACACTCCTACGAAGACACCCTCACCAACTGACGGAAGTGAGAAAGCAGGACCAAGTGGTGTGTCCAGACCGGTCACTAGAAGCATGACCAGACAGCAGTCACAATCTGAAGACTCAGACAGCAGTTAAGTAATTGTGCACTCACATCTACTCACAATTCTCTAAGAAGTCCCCCTCTCATCAGTCCTGATTAAAGCGGGGTCGGGCCATTAATAGGGGCCCTCGTCGCTTTCCAGGTGAAGCAATTGGGCAGCATCCAAATTTTTGAGATTAGGAGGGTTGAGAGTTGAGTAGTAAACAGAACAAACATGTCTATATGGATTGTCTTGCTGTACTTACTAGCGGGAGATTTTGCTGACATATCAATCACAACACTCCACGATGACTATAACAACTCAAACCAGGAACCTGACTGGTTCCCTGGCCAAGAAATCTGGTCAAACAGAACCGAAGTTGTCACCAAACATGGAGGACAATACAATATGTTATATCAATACCTTCTATTTTCTGCCAAATCATTTACTAACCAACCTTGTATAGCTTGTCATAATGTAGGACTAAAACCTCAAATAGCACCATTAAGTAGCATTAGTATGTGTAGAGATCGGAGACACTTAGAGAAAAAGTGTATCCTACGTTGTCTGTTACATTACATGGATCCTCGTCAAATGGATGACAATTTACACAAGTGTGATCCATTTTTGTTAACAAGACCAGCTACAACACTGCCAAGTAATATTGTAGCACCTGATCAATCTTACCCACTTTGTTTCTGTTCTACCTTGGGTAGCACTGGCATGACCAAACTTTGTAAAACAAGGTATGATGCAGTAGGTAGAAAGATCATTGTCAAAGCAAACCGCACTTTAGTAGCTGACACTAGTTTTATGTTAGATTTCACTAAAGGTACTTTACCTGTCGCAGATATCTTCTGGGTCTGTGACAACACAGGACTAATACAAGCCATTCCACCTAATTGGTATGGTTGTTGCGCCCCGGTAGTACTAACAGGAAGTGTTACCCTGTTTAACTCTGACTTCTTAATTGATCATGATATTGCCCCAACAGCTAGCCCAACCATCAACATTCCTCAGAACACACCTGTAGATTCTGTCAAATTTTTGGAGTTAGTTTTTGCCGGTAACCCACTTGTCTCACCAGAACAATTTTCATGGGCACTAGTCAAAAATGATTCCTTGTTGCATTATCTGTGGTATAATCAACAGCATTTCTTAAACTACACCATTGACTCATTGCAGGAAAACGGACAGCTGAGTGACATTGAGAAGCTTGAACTCTCAAAACGATTTACTAGTGATGTATCCAAGGCCAATAATGCAGGTACCTGTGTAATGTTTGGCAACCATTGTTGTACCTACATCCACCCGAGGGGGATAGTAGATAACCTCACAAGTATACTGAATATATTGACTAAGCGTCGTGATCAATACCTAGCCAGTATTGATCCACAGGATAGCTCTTGGTGGGCCTGGATGAAATCGCAGCATTGGCAAACAATGCTGCCTCAAACTCTCGTCACAATTGTCACTATTCTCGTACTGCTTATTTGTATTGTTCCTACTGTTAAGCATTTCTATGAGAAAGCTAGATTAACGTATCCTGGTCAGTGCATTGTCATGCAATATACTGAGGTGTAGCCCTATTTTCAATCACCATATTTTCTTTTTCATTTATGTCTGGACAGTGTTTGTTTTCTTGTATTTAAGGTACAGCCGTCAAGGCCGGAAGTGAGCCACACCAAAGAACAATAAGCTGAACACACCCTGTATAACCTGTATAACAAGGAGGCGGTTGAATACCCCCTCCACCACCTACGTGACCCTGGAGTTCAAGTGTGATTTTAACGTATTTGAAGGAGTAGACTGTTCAGCAGTCTCTCCCATATCCACCCAGGCCAGACCCGCGGAAGGGGGTTTGCCTATCCAGTGGCCACAACCTCATAGCTTTGGTCCAGCATCACACGACTTCCCTAGCTATATCCGAACCTTCGCCAAACCAAGTACTGCTGCCCGCCTGCTGAAGAGAATAAGGCTAATCCTGGGTGATCAGCCTACTAAAGAAGGGTTCGAGATCCATACCAGGCTCCCAGGTAAATCTATCTGGTTGAATTGCACTGTCACCAAAAGCAGTGGAGCTGTCCTTTACACCTGGGTTTCGTGTGCGTGGATGCCGGAGTGTGGCCTGGTTCTATATCGCAACACCCGCCCTGTGAGTTGCAAACATTCAAGAATCCCTATTCAGCAGACCGAAGCCTTGTTTGATCTGAATTATCACCCATATTCTGATCCGTCCACGTCATCCTACCAGTCCCCTCCAGGAGCATCTGCAGCCTGTGAATCCTCAACCTCTTTCCAGCATCATGGTAACCCCATGTAGGCGCCCATGGCACCCTTTTCGGTGGCCTGGGCTTTGTGGCCTAAGGTGGACATTGTTGATTTTAACTGTCATTTCAATTCTTGTTGTCCTACCTATCATTTTGTCAACCGAAAGGACAGATTTGACAAATTATCCCTACCAGCCGCACCAAAATTTCTCCAACGTGTCTCTCAAACTCATTTCATTCCGGTTGCCCAGAAGTGTGACAAATAGTCTTTACACATTATTGAACACGCTCAAGACACAGCCTAATGTAGAAACCTCTGTCCAGGTCACAAATGTTTGGATGTCTTATATGTCCTTTACGGCCCGTTCTCTCACAAAAGACAATTGTGTGGTGTGTGCAAAAGGACGCACACACCCTTTAATTTGGCCTGTCCCATTTAACTCTACTGAATGTAATAATAATCTTGATGTCTCATCCAGCGACCTGTGTCCATTCTGGTGTCTGATGTATAAGGGTAACTCATGGTACCATAATTTTCAGAGTGAGGCCCTTTGTTCTAAATATCAAAACATGACAATCTTCTCTCCAATGCCCACACCAGTTGTTACTGGTAATCAAACCAATGTACTGGCATCTTGGCTTAACACTACTGTTTTCCCTGATTGTTTTTATGCACCAACTGGCACAGGTCCCGAGCTAAACAACTTCACAGGACAATGTGAAAGAATTTGGATGGTAGACAGGACTGTCTCAACTTCACAGACTGGATCTCGTATGTTTGAGACGCACACCAACACATTTGTTGAGTTTGTGCAACCAAATCACCCCTTATTTGCCCTTAAGGATAATACAGTTTCCGTCCCAGACGTATACTGGGTTTGTGGAGATCCTTGGCTGTATGTTACCCTAGATGATGGCTGGACAGGTCTATGTGTTAGAGTAATGTTAATTGTCCCTTTCACTCTAGTTCCAGTGTCACAAGAAGAACTGGACAAAGGCATTTTGAACCCAGCGTCCACTCCCCATAAACATAGAGTTCGACGTGATACCCCTCTCTCCAGCTTTGATGACAAAGTTTATATTGACGCTATAGGTGTCCCAAGGGGGGTCCCTGATGAGTTTAAGGCCAGAAATCCAATCGCTGCAGGCTTTGAATCCATCTTATGGTGGGTTACTCTCAACAAGAATGTTGATTGGATAAATTATATCTATTATAATCAACAGCGTTTTGTCAACTACACTCATGATGCCCTGTCCGCCATTGCTGAACAACTCCATGCTTCCTCTTTAATGTCATGGCAAAATCGTGTTGCTCTTGACATGTTGTTAGCTGAAAGAGGTGGAGTATGTGCTATGTTTGGAGACTCGTGTTGTACAATCATCCCAAATCATACTGCCAGTGATGGGAGCATCACCAGAGCCCTATCATATCTGAAGAGTCTCCGCAACGAACTAGCAGAGAATTCTGGCGTCGACTCCAGTTTAACTGGTTGGCTGGAATCTATGTTTGGCAGATGGAAGGCCTTTGCCATCGCCATTCTGTCTAGTCTGATTGTGGGCATCTCATTGTTGGCTTTGTGTGGCTGTTGTGTCATCCCCTGCATTCGAGGCCTTATAGTCAGGGCAGTAGACAAATCTGTGTCCAAAGAAATGTATGCAGGCTTTTACAATCTGCGTCCCAGCCCCAATTATTATTTGTCAAGACCTATCCTCCAGACCATATCATCCTCTGACGATCTCTTTGCGGATGATTTTCAGCCACCTGATTACTCCGACTATGTCCCCATGTCATCACTTCACAAGTCCTAACTCCCCCACCTTACTGTTTGTTCCTAGGGGGGAAATGATGGTATGTTTGTTTTATTTTTTTGTTTGTTTTGTGTTTACAATAGTATGTTTTGTGTGATAGTATGTTCTGCTTGGTTATAGTTGTTTTGTTTTGTTTGTTTGTTTTGTTTGTAGTTGTTTTTTGTGTGAACTTTTGTGTTTGCCTACTGTCAAGTGTTAACTGTTAAATGTTAGTGTTGTGTCCATGTTAGTTTCCTCATTATATCCTAACAATAATATCAACATCATACCAATATCAATCATATCAACAACAGTATAATCACAATTTGATATAATCATGTAGCACGAAACTAGTTAAGCTACGTGCATGGAACCTCTCTGGGAAGTTGTCAACCGGGGATGAATAAGCTTTAGCAGTCACAACCTTTTGGGGTGATTTTTACCTTTGATCTTTTACTTTTTACAGTATAAAGTTTTACTTATTATATCCACTTGATACATATATCCACCTGGTATGTTTTCCATTACCTTGTATACGCATATAAGCATATATCCTGTTGTATTCACATGTATTGACATTCCTACCCTGCTATATTATTCGTAACATAAAGTTACGAAAGGGGGGAAATGATGGATTATTTGTGTGTAAGAACACATTATGTACTCATAAACATGATTGTATGTGTATTTTGCTATAATGACCAAGTCTGAGCCAGTCAGCATTTCTGTACTCAAGATTAGTGTAAATGCCCTAGGGGGGCTTGGCAGAGCCCACTTGGGGTGAATCTGAGGTAAACTCAGTGGAAAACACCCAAAATTCTGCAGTAGTGCGATCGTCAGCACAAATGACCTTGCAGGTGTTAGTGCTCTTTTTAAAAAACAAAGTCTTACAAACGACGGATATAAGCGAATACAATAGTGACAAGATTAAGGAGTAAGGGGCTTCCCATAGTAAGGGGCTTCCCATAGTATTATAAGCGGATCCAACCATAAAATATTACAATAAAAAAAAAATATGCGTGGGGGTAGCCACAGCTAGATAAGGACTGTATATAAGGCCCAAGAGGAGCCCCACTGTTTAGACTGCTTTTGGAGAGTGCTGGCTGTCTCAGGCTAACGCATTACATGTAGTGCCTTAGTCTTTACCTGTTTTGTATACTTTATACAGAAATAAAGGTTGCACTCTGCCTTTCTATTGACTACGGAGCTGGATTCTTTTATGCACCATTTCTAAATGCTTATTAGCTGATTGGGGGATTTATAGTGAAAAAGAGCCGACAGAGTCACACACACCATTGCAATGGACAGACACTTGTTTGATGGATCCACCATTTGGAAGGAGAGGGGTGTCCTGAAGTCATGAAAGCCTGTAAGACAACAAAGAAAGTTAATACATGTATAGAAACTGAATGATCACCTACCTGTTAGACAGTAGCAAACAGTAAGACAGCGAGCCCTACACAGTGGCAGATGGATGGACCCTTGATAGACAGATGCACCATCAGGGAGGGAAAGGGTAAAGGCATCCTCTGAACCTGTAAGACAACAAAGAAAATCAATACATGTATAGAAACTGAATGATCACCTACCTGTTGTCACCTAATGGCAACCTCAGAACCTGAACCACAACAAAGACAGTCAATACAGGTTTTGAAACGGAAAGATCACTTACCTTTTACACAGTTGCAGAACAATAGACAGTGAGCCAGACACAGCTGCAGATGGATAGATTGATGGTGGCTGGATCTACGGTCAGGGAGGGGGGGCTCTGAAGGTTATAAACCTGTAAGACAACAAAGAAAATCAATACATGTATAGAAACTGAATGACTACCTAACTCTTACACACTTGCAGTCAGATAGATATTGATTCACACAAATATTTGCAATGAACAGACCCTTGTTTGATGGATCCACCATTAGGAAGGAGAGGGGTGTCCTGAAAGCCTGCAAGACAAAGAAAGTCAATACATGTATAGAAACTGAATGATCACCTACCTGTTAGACAGTAGCAAACAGTAAGACAGCGAACCGTACACAGTTGCAGATGGATGGACCCTTGATCGACAGCTGCACCATCAGGGAGGGAAGGGGTAATAGCATCCTTTTAAACATGTAAGACAAAGAAAGTCAATACATGTATAGAAACTGAACGATGACCTTCCTTTTAGACAGTAGCAAACAGTAAGACAGCGAGCCGTACACAGTGACAGATGGACGGACACTTGATGAACAGATGCACCATCAGGGAGGGAAGGGGTAATGGCATCCTCGAAACCTGTAATACAACAAAGAAAGTCAATATATGTATAGAAACTGAATGATCACCTACCTGTTAGAAAGTAGCAAACAGATAGACAGCGAGCCGTACACAGTTGCAGATGGATGGACCCTTGATGGACAGAAGAACCATCAGGGAGGAAAGGGGTATTGGCATCCTCATAACCGGAACGATAAAGACAATCAATACAGGTTTTGAAACTGAAAGATCACTTACCTTTTACACAGTTGCAGAACAATAGACAATGAGCCAGACACAGCTGCAGATGGACAGATTGATGGTGGCTGAATCTACGGTCAGTGAGGGAGGGGCTCAGAAGGTCCTGAACCTGTAAGACAATAAAAAAATCAATACATGTATAGAAACTGAATGACGACCTAACTCTTACAAACTTGCAGTCAGATAGATATTGATTCACACAAATAGTTGCAATGAATAGACCCTTGTTTGATTGATCCACTATTAGGAAGGAGAGGGGTGTCCTGAAGTCCTGAAAGCCTGTAAGACAACAAAGAAAGTCAATACATATATAGAAACTGAATGATCACCTACCTGTTAGACAGTAGCAAAAAAATCAGACAGCGAGCCGTACAAAGTGATAGATGGATGGCCCCTTAATGGATAGATGCACCACCATGGAGGGAAGGGGTATTGGCATCCTCAGAACCTCAAAGATAACAAAGACAAACAATACAGGTTTTGAAACTGAATGATCACTTACCTTTTACACAGTTGCAGAACAATGGACAGTGAGCCAGACACAGCTGCAGATGGACAGATTGATGGTGGCTGGATCTACGGTCAGGGAGGGGGGGCTCTGAAGGTTCTAAACCTGTAAGACAACAAAGAAAATCAATACATGTATAGAAACTGAATGATCACCTACCTGTTAGCCAGTAGCAAACAGTAAGACAGCGAACCGTACACAGTTGCAGATGGATGGACCCTTGATGGACAGATGCACCATCAGGGAGGAAAGGGGTAATGGCATCCTCTAAACCTGTAATACAACAAAGAAAATCAATACATATATAGAAACTGAACGATGACCTACCTGTTAGAAAGTAGCAAACAGATAGACAGTGAGCCGTACACACTGTCAGATGTATGGACCCTTGATGGACAGATGCACCATCAGGGAGGGAAGGGGTAATGGCATCCTCTAAACCTGTAAGACAATAAAGAAAATCAATACATGAATAGAAATTGAATGATCACCTACCTGTTAGAAAGTAGCAAACAGATAGACAGCGAGCCGTACACAGTTGCAGATGGATGGACCCTTGATGGACAGAAGAACCATCAGGAAGGGAAGGTGTATTGGCATCCTCATAACCTGAAAGATAAAGACAATCAATACAGGTTTTGAAACTGAAAGATCACTTACCTTTTACACAGTTGCAGAACAATAGACAATGAGCCAGACACAGCTGCAGATGGACAGATTGATGGTGGCTGAATCTACGGTCAGTGAGGGAGGGGCTCAGAAGTTCCTGAACCTGTAAGACAAAAAAAAAAAGTCAATACATGTATAGAAACTGAATGACGACCTAACTCTTACACACTTGCAGTCAGATAGATATTGATTCACATAAATAGTTGCAATGAACAGACCCTTGTTTGATGGATCCACCATAAGGAAGGAGAGGGGTGTCCTGAAGTCCTGAAAGCCTGTAAGACAACAAAGAAAATCAATACATGTATAGAAACTGAATGATCACCTACCTGTTAGACAGTGGCTAACAGATAGACAGCGAACCGTACACAGTTGCAGATGGATGGACCCTTAATGGACAGATGCACCATAAGGGAGGGAAGGAGTAATGGCATCCTCAGAACCTGAAAGACAACAAAGACCGTCAGTACAGGTATTGAAACTGAAAGATCACTTACCTTTTACACAGTGTCAGAACAATAGACAATGAGCCAGACACAGCTGCAGATGGACAGATTGATGGTGGCTGGATCTACGGTCAGTGAGGGAGGGACTCAGAAGGTCCTGAACCTGTAAGACAACAAAGAAAGTCAATACATGTATAGAAACTGAATGATGACCTACCTGTTAGACAGTAGCAAACCGATAGACAGCAAGCCGTACACAGTTTCAGATGGATGGACCCTTGTGAGACAGAAGAACCATCAGGGAGGGAAGGGGTAATGGCATCCTCTAAACTTTTAAGACCTGTAAAACCTGTGTTCTATTCTTTTTTTAATTTTTTTTAAATATACATTTTACATTTTCCTTTGACTTGTTGCATGAATTCAATATCTCTGGAACTTACCTGGAAGTCTTCGGCTGTGTGCTTGTGGTGAGTCGTCCTTTGCATCTGCTTGAAGCCACACTACCACATCACAGCCAGCCAGCCAGAACTGCAGGTGGACAGACTGCGAGCTACAGACTTGTAGATGGGTAAAACAGAACGTGTTGCAGATGGACAGAAAAAGAACTACAGAGCTGCAAATTTAAAGACAGACACAGTTGCAGACAGTCAGAGATGCAGAAAGATAGAAAGGCAGCCAGCCACAAAGATGCACATGGATAAACAGCCAGAGCAGCACACATCCACAGAAATGCAGACGCATAGTCAGAAAGACAGCCATCATTGCACCAAACAGCCAGCCAAACACAGATGCAGAGGAATTCTCATAAAGACGGATTGTCAGTTTCACATGGATAGAAAGCCAGTCAGAGTAGCTGCCAGAGTCCAAACAGAATAAACTGCAGATTTATAGACATCCAGGTGTGTGTTGATGGACAGATTTGCAGAGGAACATACACACGGTTCAACATGTATGCAGATGCAGTCAGAAAGACTGCCAGAGTTGCACATGACCAAGCAGACAGCCAGTTGCAGATGAAAAGACAAGCAGAGTTTTAAATAGAGAAACAGCCAGAGATGCAAAAGAACAGGCAGCCAACCAGATATACACATTGACAGCCAGGCAGCGAGCGCTGCACATGGACATGTATGCATGGACATACAGCCACATACAGTTGCAGATGGCCGGTCAGAATTGCACATGGACTGACAACCAGCACAGCCAGAGTTGCAGATGGACAGTGTGATGCAGTCCTGATAGCTGACCCCTCACCCCTTAGATCCCTAGAGTGGGTCTTCTAGGAGCCGGCAGGATCCAGAGTTAACCTATAAAGGGGGAAAAAAAAAAAAAAAAAAACCCCACACCAGTAACATTAGGATATGGCAATTAATTACACGTAGCTTAACTTACCAGTATACATCAACAAGTCCATGTAATCAAGACATGTAAATAAGGTTGCACTGTTATTTCAGGATGTGATGACCACCCCTATAGTGGACACTTGGTTCACTCCAGGCTAAGCAAAGGATGAGCACCTGGCTTAGAAGGACTGTGTAGAAAGAATAGTGGGTTAGTTGGTGCAGATTAAACTGAAATCATGGTAGATGTGAGGCTTCGCAGCTTCGCAGGAAGGCCACTGATGTCTTATTATGTAAAGAGCGTGTGACTTGGCTCTTTTGTGTTCTGTTTTCCCTTTGTCTTTACTTTCCTTTGACTTTTTTTGCACAAATTCTATAATTATCACTGGAAAGTTTCTGGAAGTATTCAGCTGTGTCCTTCTGGTAAAAGCCACACTACCACATCACAGAGACAGACAGCCAGAGCCGCAGATGGACAGACAGCAAGCTACAGTCTTATAGACAGGTAAAACAGAACAAGTTGCAGATAGACTACAGAATAAATACAGAGCAGCAGATTTATAGACAGACAGTTGCAGTTGGAGAATCAGACAGTGTCACATAGACAGACAGCCGGACAGCGTTGCATATGGACAGCCAGTCCAGCTACAGAATTACACATGGAAAGAAAGCCAGCCAGCCAGCCAGCCAAAAGTTGCCACACACAGTTAGACAGACACGGTTTAAAATGGACAACCACCCAGTCAACCAGTCGCAGATGAATGGATAGACAGCCAGTCAGAGTTGAAGCCAGAATCTAAACCAAATGAATTGCAGATATAAACAGCCAGTGTTGTAAATGGACAGACAGCCAGTCGCAGATCGACAAACACTGCCAAACCTAGTCAGAAACACAAAGTCCGAAAGACAGCCAGCCATAGAGTTGCACATGCATGGACAATGAGACATTCACACAGTGGCAGACGGATTGTCAGACACAGTTGCACATGGATTGATAGCCAGGGTTGCTGCCAGAGCCTTAGCAGAACGAGTTTCAGAGTTTTAGATGGAGACAGACAGTGATGCAGAACGTTAAGCAGTCAGTGAGCCAGCCAGAGTCGCACACGGACAGCCAGTCCAGCCACAGAATTACACACTGAAAGAAAGAAAGCCAGCCAGCCACAAAGTTGCAGTCACACAGTGTTTAAAGACACTGTTTAAAATCAGCCACGCACTCAACCAGTTGCAGATGGAGAGAAACAGTCAGTTGTTTTCAGAGTCTAAACAAAACAAACTGCAGATTTATAAACAACCAGAGTGTTGTAGATGAACAGACAGCCAGAGTTGCAGAGCGACATACACACTACAGTCAGAAACAGTCACACAGTCAGAAAGACAGCCAGCCATAGAGTTGCACATGGTTAGACAGCCAGCCATAGAGTTGCACATGCATGGACATGCACATAGTGGCAGACTGATTATCATACAATTTCACATGGATATACAGCCAGCTATCAGAGTTCAAACAGAACTAATTGTAGATTTATAGACAAACAAGAGTGTTAATGGACAGACACACAGCCAAATATAGTGGCAGACGCACAGTCAGAAAGACAGCCCCACATAGCCAGATGAAGCCTTTCTTTGCAGAAGGGGATCGGATGTCAAACCTGCAGCCAGCAGTGGACTGTGAAGAGTCGGCTGAACGGCTTGCTCCCTCGTCAGTAGTAGACATGGGGCTAGAGATGACGGTCCTGGCAGCTGTCTTCTTCCACATGATGTTCACTATATTCCATGAGTAAACAAAGGGGTTAGTAAGTTATTAACGCAAAACAATGTAAAGTAACACACAGCAGATAACAAAAGCATTAAACCTGGCTAAGAAACAAGCCAATGCTAATATTAAAGAAAAAGAAATAACTAGGAGTAACAAGCAACATGATAGCTAGCAAACAGCAGGTGGGCAAGTGAAGACCACCTGCATATCACCTGAGATAGATAGACAAGAAAAACACACTAAACTCAGTTAACATGGCTGTGCCTAATATCACCCCCTGTACTTATTTCACCACTTTCACCGGTGGTATTTCCTCATATTTCCAAGACTAGGAGAAGCTGCATTTGAAGGAACAAATATCATACAAGAGAACTAGCATTACAGTATTACATCTGTACATATTAATAACCAGCTTTCAGGGTCTACTCAGAAAACGTTAGTAAACAAAACGTTAGCGGAATTAATCCAAGCACGTTTTCACTCGAATTTGGGGAGCTTATATTAGAAAAATATTAGAACAATTGTGTACTGCTCACTAGCGCTTGAACAGGGCTTTAATTGTCTGTGGTCACTCCCTTATTTACATGTAGACCCATTAACCCATTCCCAATCACACTGTAACGACCACTGCTTTGTAGCTCATCCACAGCTAAAAGAGAAAGAGTGAGAAGAGAACCACGCAGTAAGAGTTATTTGGTTTACTACACCACAAACCCCCCAAACCCAATCAAAAACCTAACATTCAAACAAACATCCACCAGTTCTTTTAAATGGCACATACCTGAAGTCCATTGGAAGAGTTCAAAACAGTCCGGAGTCAGACAGCAAACAAACAAAACAAAAACAAACGAGAACCCCTCTGAAAAAGAATAGGACAAAACTTCTTATGAATCTCACACTCACTCACACACACACACACACACACGTTAAATGACTTACCTGCCAACTATCCAATTCACTAAGCATGAATGACGGACCCAAGGCGGTCTTTTTCCAAAAGGTGTCCAGATGTGTGCGGCAGTGTTCCTTCAGGGCCTCGATGAGTCAGGTGGAGAATAGTGGAGAACGATGATGCTGAAGGAGTCACGCTGCCGAAGCACCAATGGAAGCCTAGAGATGTCAAGGACACGGACACCTAGAAAACAGGAGACCGTGGCGTTACTCTTTGGGCCCAAAATGTAAGTGTTTTACAGTAGAAACTCCAACAATTAGAACACAACGGAGACGACGACTCTCTCTGGTATTTTGAAGACCATGTTGGAGGCGTCCCGGACTGCCTCTGGCCTCGTCCTCCATCTGTGGAGTTTGTCTCTACAACAGCAACTAGATCTGCCGTTCAAGCAGGACGAGCTCCATGCAGAGCGTCTGGAGATCTTGTTCCTCCGCGGTCGCCATGTTCCTCGAGAGCGTAAACACAGAGACAGAAATGCAAACGTCAGTTAGTGAGAAACGGTCTACATGTAAAGGAGAATATATGGCACTGTCTGCAACCATTCAGGAAAGCTTGCACCTCACACACCTCACAAATGCCATGAACAGTGATCACCAATATGGACCTGTAAATAAATACTGGAAGACAGCCAAGAAGCAATTGCACACCCACATTAGACACCACTCCATTCGATCAGCGATCCATGAGTGTAAAATAACTGAACACTGACCCACAGCAGATATGGTTATGAGAAAGGGAATCTTTGTAGGGTACGACAAGAACCATACCTATTATACCTAGTCTACTATCCAGACACAGAGAAAGTCACAAACACAAACACAGACTGGTGAAATTTCTTACAGTGTGTTACAGAACACCAAACCCAGACTGACCAGTCAATGGCAGCTGATCATTTCCATAGGGAGAGAGGTGTACTCCCCCATGCCAACAGCTAACCATTTTATTTCACCCCAGAAGAGGTTCAAGAGTTTCAACCTGATGTTTAAGATGGCGTTTGAACAGTGGGAGACAGATGTAGCACACACCTCAGTATTTAGCTGTGTCAGATATTAAAGACCAGATAATCACAGATACTGACTTCAGTTACAGGGTCTGTAATGTACCACAGAGCTTTAAAGAGGAGTTCGTAAACCGTCAGGTCACAGTTCATTTGGCTCAGACAAGTACAAGTGGTACCATTCAGGAAAGCTTGCATCTTGCGCAGCTACTAAATGCCATGGACAGTGATCACCAATATGCACCTGTGAAAATACCTGACGACAAATTAAGAAGCAATCGCTCTTTCCATGAACCCTGTACGTCGACACGTCCACATTAGACACCACTTCATTCGAGTGTAAAATAACGGAATACTGACCCACAGCAGATATGGTTATGAGAAAGCCAAACTATGCAAACAGTATTTGGATCAGCATACAACACTTACAAACATGACAGATAGAAGAAATAGTCAAAGTGTTAAAGGGAATCTTTGTAGGGCATGACAAGAATAGTCCATCATACCTAGTCTACTATCCAGACACAGTTTCTGGCCCTGAAACACAGACTTGTGGAATTTCTTACAGAACACCAAACCCAGACTGACCAGTCAATAGCAGATGAGTATTTCCATGGGGAGTGTTGTGTACCCCCATGCCAACAGCTAACCATTTTAACCCACCCAAAAAGAAGTTCAAGAGTTTCAACCTTATGCTCAGTGATGGCGCTTACACAGACGGAGACAGACATAGCACACACCATCCAAAGAGAGATAGGAAAGCACCCCAGTATTTAGGTGACTGTGACCAGACACTGACTAATACTGACTACTGTTACAGGGTTTTGAGTTGATGCAGAAGACAGCACAGTATGACCTTCAGCTCCACAAGATGGATGTTACAACATGGCTTGCGAAATTTCTTACAGAATGTGTTACTGAAAACCAAACCCAGACTGACCAGGTAACGACAGCTGATTATTTCCATGGGGAGAGATCTGTACCCCCTTGCCAGCAGCTAATTGTGGTGATCAGATTCCTGAAGAGGTTCAACAGTCTCAAACTGATGCTAAAGACACACTACACACTATTCAAAGAGAGACAGGAAAGCACCTCAGTATTTAGCTGACTGTGAGATATTGAAAACCAGATACTGACCAATACTGACTAAGGTTACAGGGTCTGTAATGTACCACAGAGCTTCAAAGAGGTGTTCAACAAAATCACAGTATTGGGTTGATGCAGATCACCTTGAGCTCCACCAGGCGGATGTTACAACAGCCTACTTGCATGCACAGATCGACGGAGATGGAGAGGGATTTAAAGGGAGGACAAGTACAGGTGAAAAGGTTGTCTGTAAACTGAATAAGTCACTGTATGCGCTCAAACCATCTGGAAGAACCTGAAACATGATTATCTAGATGAAAATGGCTTTACACAGAACCCAACTTACCACTGGGTCTACAACAAAAACCCTGAAAACAGGAGGATATTACTGATAATCTGGGTTGAGGATCTCATCATTGCTGCCAGAGACAATGACTTACTCATGGAGGTGAAAAAGAGGCCAACAACATTCAAGATGAAGAATCTAGGAACACTGAACCATTTTCTAGGTCCTGATTTTGATAAAAGTCAAGGAGCAGTAAAGAAGAGTCAAAAGAAGTTTACATCAAAAGTACTAGAACAATTTGGTATGTCTGCCAAGGTCAACCCCATGAGAACAAAAGTCACAGTGTAACAAGTAGTGATTCTGTTGATCCTACAAGAGCTCACAAAGCAGCAGGTAGATTAACTAATGTGAAGAGCCAAGAGTGGTGGTGGTGGTGGTGGTGGTGGTGGGGTGTAATAGGTAGCAAGGAAGCTTAGTAATGTGGCTAAATTCAGGTCTCACTGTAATGAAGACCCTATTCAAGGAACTTACGGTTCTAAAACTCATTGCAAATTCATGGTTCCATGGTCAGAAGTCCATCATGATGCAAAAAGCCTCAGCTTTCAGGGGGCAAAATGAGAGAAATTGGAAAACCTGATCTGCAAAGGTACATGTTAGTAGAGAGCAGTTTATCTAAAGAACTCAGGACATGTGCTGTAATGGACGCTGCAGTCACCACAACAGGAGCTTAAATAGCTGTTTGAAACCACCCAAAAAGAAGTTCAAGAGTTTCAACCTCATGCTCTGGGATGGCGCTTAAACAGAGAGAGACAGACATAGTGAACGCCATCCAAAGACAGACAGGGAAGCACCTCAGTATTTAGCTGACTGTGTCAGATATTGAAGACCAGGCACTGACGACCAATACTGACTACTGTTACAGGGTCTGTAATGTACCACAGAGCTTTAAAGAGGCAAGGTGTTCAACAAAATCAATTTTGAGCTGAGTGACGTACAGTTCCACCAGATGGACATTACAGCAGCCACTCGCAACGATTGACTGAGAGATGTATATGGAGAGTCCTCAAACACAGACTGCTGAAATTTCATACAGAGAGTGTTACTGAACACCAAAACCAGATTGACCAGGTAATGGCAGCTAATTATTTCCATGGGGAGAGATGTGCATCCTCCATGCCAACAGCTAACTGTGGTGATTAGATTCCTGAAGAGCTTCAAGAGTCTCAAACCGATGCTAAAGACATGGTACACACTACTCAAGAAGAGACAGGAAAGCAGCTCAGTATTTAGCTGATTGTGTGACAGATATTGAAGACCAGACACTGACCAATACTGATTACTGTTACAGTCTGTAATGTACCACAGAGCTTCAGAGAGGCAAGGAGTTCAATAAAATCACAGTTTTGGGTTGATGCAGATGGCAGCACAGTATGACCTTCAGCTTCACAAGATGGACGATACAACAACCACTTGCACCGACTGTGAGATATATATGGAGCAACCAGAGGAATTTGAAGGAAAAGCAAACAGAACAGAAAAGGTTTTCTGTAAACTGAACAGGTCGTTGTATGCTCTCTCGACAGTGACTTCTTTAGGGTCATATGTATTTAATGCAGGAGCTGCTTGTACTCTAAAAGCCAAACATTTTAAAGACGAGAGTACTTCAATCAGTATACAACACTTACAAACATGACCGATAGAAGTGAGATGCAAAATGAGAAAGGGAATCTTTGTAAGGTAGGACCAGAACAGTCCATCATACCTAGTCTACTACACAGACACATGCTTGTGAAATTTCTTACAGCGTGTTACTGAACACCAAACCCAGACTGACCAGGTAATGACAGCTGATTATTTCCATGGAGAGAGGTGTGTACCCCCTCGCACACAGCTAACCGTGTTGATCAGATTCCAAGAGGTTAAAGAGTCTCAAACTGATGCTAAAGACATTGTACACACTACTCAAACAGAGACAGGAAAGCAGCTCAGTACTTAGCTGACTGTGCCAGACACTGACGCAGATGACCTTGAGGTCCACCAGGTGATTATCCAGATGAAAATGGCTTTACACAGACCTGACCGTTGTGTCTACAACAAACACACTGAAAACAGGAGGAATATACTGATAATCTGGATTGAGGATCTCATCATTGCTGCCAGAGACAATTACTTACTCATGGAGGTGAAAAAGAGGTCAACAACATTCAAGATGAAGAATCTAGGAACACAGAACCATTTTCTAGGTCCTGATTTTGATGAAAGTCAAGGAGCAGTAAAGAGGAGTCAAAAGAAGTTCACATCAAAAGTACTAGAACAATTTGTTATGTCTGCCAGGGTCAACCCCATGAGAACAAAAGTCACAGTGTAACAAGTAGTGATTCTGTTGATCCTACAAGATCTCACAAAGCAGCAGGTAGACTGACTTATGTGAAGAGACAAGGGGGGGGGGTCATTAGAACATCTGAAGTACAAACACCTCAGTGAGAGTTACACAACTCCTGTTTTTGGATCATTCCAATAGACAAAGTATGAAAGAACCGTAAAAGAACTGGTGGATGTTTGTATGTTTTATGTTTTCAGAGGGTTTGTGGTGCAGTAAACAAAATAACACTTAGTGGATGATTCTCTCTGCATTCCTTTCTTTTTAGTTTCAAGATGACTTACAAAGCTGTAACCATTACAACGTGTACAAGACCTGATCCAAGTTTATATACAACACTGGACTGCAGTCAAGCATGTAAGAAGGTACTTAAAGGCTTCAACTGATCATGGACTGTGTTACCAGAAGAGTGGAGAGAAACTGAAGCTTGAGGAACACAGTGATGCAGATTTGGCATCAAATACAGAAGATAGACGAACCCTGTATGTTAAAGATAGAACACGTCCACATTAGACAGCACTTCATTCGATCAGCGCTCCATGAGTGTAAAATAACTGAACACTGACCCACAGCAGATATGCTTGCAGATGTTATGACAACACCTGCAACTAAGCTCAAGCTGGAGAAAGTTAAGAGCTTTGTGTTTGGGATGTAAACGGGTAAGTGTTGTGCTGTGGAATGCCATGTACAGTGAGAGAGCAAGTGAGACTCCAATCAACCGATGGGTTACACACCAACCATTTTACACAGCAATTTACCTACAGAACTCTTCACAACAGGAGCTTAAATAGCTGTTTGAAACCTCCTCCATACGACATGCTGACAGAGAGAAAGCCTAACCTAGACTCAAAGTGTTAAAGGAATCTTTGTAGGTACGACAAGAACAGTCCATCATACCTAGTCTACTATCCAGACACAGAGAAAGTCCATAAACACAGACTGGTGAAATTTCTTACAGTGTGTGTTACAGAACACCAAACCCAGACTGACCAGTCAATAGCAGATGACCACCATGAAGAGAGGCATGTACCCCCATGCTAACAGCTAACCGTGTTGATCAGACTCCAATAGAGGTTCAAGAGTCTCAAACTGATGTTCAAGATGACTTTAAACAGAAGGAGAGACAGACATAGCACAAACCATCCAAAGAGAGACAGGAAAGTCAGCTAAACACTGATGGTTATAAATATTAATGTTATAAAATGCAGGAAATCCTCTTAAACTAACCTGACTGGTGGGACTGGGAAGGGCCAGTCAGTCCTGGCGTAGCAGCTTCTCGATGTTCCCGGAGAGAACGACGGACCCCAGGCCGCTCGGGTGAACCTCTCTGCGGAAGAGGACCTGCCGCTCCCCAAAGATCTCCTGTCCGGCAGCCAGCAGTGGAGCACGAAGAGCCGGTAAACGCTCTCTTACTCGTCGGTAGGTGAGCAGGGGGCCGAAGACGATGATCCAGGAGTCTGTCTTTTTCCAAACGGAGCCGAAGCCGCCACGCTGCCGCCGAGAGGAGCCACCACGCTGCCGCCGAGAGGGAGCCGCCACGCTGCCGCCGAGAGGAGCCAACTACCGACGTCCAGGACACGGGCACCTGGAAAACAGGAGACCGTGGCGTTGCTCTTTGGGCCCGATAGTCTGAAGTGTTTTACAGTCTCCAACAATGAGAGCACCGCCCTGAGGAGCTGTACTCGGTGCCGGAGCAGGTGAAGGAGAAGGTGAAGAGCTGTGGTGGTGGAGGAGCCGTCGACTTTTCCGACCGCGCCGACGCCCCCAGACCCTCTCCGGTGCGGGAGTGGATGTGACGAACCTCGGGGTTTTCCGCTCCGGTAGCGCTGGAACTGAGACCGCCGCGTTGGAGACGTCGCGGGCTGCCTCTGGCCTCGTCTTCCGTCGGTGGAACTCGGACTGCCGGTCCAGCTGGAAACATGAAACACTGAAACATGATCACGTGTCAAGGCGCGTCAGACCCGAGCGCAACGAGCTGAATATAAACTGAAATATGTACTTAAATAAAATATTAATGTATAAAATGAGTGAATTTGGTTAGTTTAAAATGTCTACCGCAGTCCAATTTCCAAACACTGGAGAGAGGGGTCTGCTCGCCCCCTCAACCCCAGCTCGAGCGGGTTGCCAGGTTGAGGACACTGAACCTGCAGGAACGAGCACGAGACGAGTTCAATAACTTTTACAATGACAAGCGACGACGAGTCATATTCTGTAAGATGATCAGTAAATATACTCGCTTGATCTGTTTTTATTGTCCGTTCATTATAAACCAGCTCATGAGGATTTTATACAACTCTGTCAACTGTTAGCGAGCTAGATGCAGCGCTGCCGGCTTTATCCAGAGCCAAGCTCGTTCTCCTGAACACAAAAGCCCACTGCTCCTAAAATCCACTCTGGAGCTGGAATTACTCATTTACACATCCTGACAACATACTGCTCAGTTTAACAGATCATATACACACTTTTCTCCGAGTAGTAGCTGCTGTAGACCTCAGTTATGAAGGACCCTCACTGGAGCTTCACCACACAAACCTTCTGGACGCAGGAACATCATCAGGGCTTCCAGCTCTTCAGCTTTCATTGATCACCAGCTCCCTCCATTTCATGTAGTTACTGTTACACATTACTTTATTTCACATTGTCTTTACCCTGATTTACCTTTATAACATTGCTGTTTGTTGTTCAAATAAAGTCAAATTATTAATGAACAAAGCTGCTGTAACAACAAAGTATGACTTATGAGTTGATGAAAAAGACCAGATGAAAATGAACCATTTTATTAAACAGTTGTGTGCATTTCCTATTTACAGAGTAATAAGGGTTTATAAGGGTAAGTAACAAAATGGTAATCAGATTGTTTAAAATGGTTATGATCAACATGATTTACAGAATTGATAAGTGAACATTTCATATTATATCATTAATAAAACCAGAAATGCTGAGATCAGTATACAAACTCCAATCAGTGCAACGACCTTATTATAAAAATAATGCAAAACAAGGTATAGCAACAGATATGAATAAATATAGTACAGAAAAATATATCAAATGGACTTTAAAGGGACGTGAGAGATGTGCAGCTCTTCCTCCAGTGGGAACTGCTGCTCATTAGTCTGTCTGGAACGCTGCACTGTGGAGAAGAACTGAAGTTATTACACTAAAAATGGAGTTATTGTTTTGTGGGCTAGTTCTTTAGCACAGTGTGATGTAGAAAAGAAAGGATAGTTTATAGCTGTGGAGCATACGGTCAAGCCTGGGTTTGCCAGAGTTCCTCTATGGTTGGTGCAGGAACAGGTAGAAACAGGCCAAACCTTCTGGGGTCATCAGGGTGAAGTGACCTTAGTCTGGGTCTTCCCCTGCAGTCATGAAGCAGCAGCTGTAAGAATCAAATTATAACAAACTGTTTACAAAGACGAGGAGCATATTCCTCATCTGGACTGTCATCACCTTTTCCGTTTCTTCCTGATCATCTGTTCCCCAATCAGAACTGTGAAATGTGAGATGAGTAAATACTAGGAATCACACTACAAGTACATTTACTTCTACATTACTACTCAAACAATAATCACAACTTCCTGAGCTCACTGATCTCATCTTCATTCATGTTCAGGTTTTGGTTGTCTTGGACTCTCCTATTCTGAAGACAATATGATAAAGAATTACACACTGTCAGCATAGGTGTGGACTGCAGCTACTATTTTCTCTGGGTCATGTTTAGTAATAAACTATAGTTACCTCTTCTCCAAAGCTTCAGAGACATCCATGCTGCTCTCCAGAGCTTCAGTCCCTTCTTCTAGAAGTGGTAGATCTTCTCTATAGAGATCAAATTGTTCTGTTTGTGAAAATGTAGACCACCAATAATACTGTACTTCTGTTATGATATTAGGATCTATAATTCACAATGTGGTCTGAAATCATATTAGTTCAGATCCTGAATACTGACCGGTCTGAAAGTGCTCCACTTGATGGACACCCAATACTGGACAGGGGCATCAAATGCTGCTTCTTCTACTGCCTCTTACTAGGGGTGGAGGTGCTTGAACATTCAAAGCTAAAAAGAAAATCCCATAATCAACTTATTTCCACAGAAAAGTGAAGATCATTTCACCACAATATCAAACCTGAGTGATCTCTACTAAAAAGGGCTTTATGGACTCGACGGATAAACAGCTAACGTCTGATAGACACTGTGCACACGATTAAAACATTATTTTCAACCATTCTGAACAAACGAGCACAATTTAAACGATGGAATAAACAATAAGATGTAGATGTGATTATATAATACACTTCAATCAAGAACTAACATTAAAAACACAGTAAAACATTAGAAACACCAAGTTATCTGACTGCACTGATGAAATGCAGAAAGTCCAGGTAGGATGAAATTATGGGCGAACCGCCAATCACAGAAATGTTCCACAACCTAAAAAGCCTCGGCATTCGTCTAAAAAGCTCCATGAGCAGAGACGGAGTAAAAGCAGAGGAAATATTGGCGATGCGTTTGCATTAATATTGAGCTGGCAGCTCTAGTCTGGAGCACTTTAGCTACCTAGCTCTCTCAAACACGCGCTGCCTTCATAACCCAGCTGCACTCGGACCACTGGCTAGAAATGAAGCCCTCCAATGTTTAAAGCACTGAAAAAGCCCATCTCTACTAGTGGCTGTAAGAAATGATCTAGATGAGGTTAGCTAAACTTAGCTGAAGCTCAGTGCTCACCTGTTCAGGAGAAAATCAGCCAGTTCGGTCCGTTTTGAGTCCTTCTGGGCTCTAAGCTGTCTCCATCTATCAAACGCATCTCCAGTATTTCCTCTGCTTTTACTCCGTCTCTGGTCATGGAGCTTTTTAGACGAATGCCGAGGCTTTTTAGGTTGTGGAACATCTAATGATCCAGGTCCAGGTCGCTTCCTCGCCTCCATGGCTGCAGCACGCTGTGTTTCCTTGCTGTTGTTTTTCCATATCTGGCAACCCGGGGTGTGGCAGTAGGACTGGGGGGTGGGGGAGTGTAAAACAGTATAGCCATCAAATGTTATGAACCAACTTCATATGAATAATTGTGTCTTTTATAGTCTATTATAAATATTTATGACTGTTCTAGGTTTTTTACTCTTCACTACTGCCTTCATCTCTACACTTTATTGCAACATCATAATGAAGCTTTTGTGTATTTTCTGCTTTTGTATTACAGTGTATGATGAGGTTGATGACATCCATCCTGTGATGGTGAACATTTGTCACCGCTTCAGCTGAAACAGTGCTGGGAGTTTTCCTCTAAAGGACTCCTAGGTGATCTTCAAGAGATGCTCAGCAAAAGTGTAAGCACCCCACTTTCATCTCCACCAGCAGACCTACAGAAGACTCTTAAATTCAGTGATGCTCTCAGAGGTGTACAGGTTCAAGGGGAGGTGCTTCAGTGTGTATCTAATATTACACTAAATTATGTAAGTACTCCCTTGATGATGTTGGTGTAACGGGCCGTCTGCATACTGAAGTGATTCCATTGTTTTGGAAAGTCACGTACTTACTAAACATGGACACTGTGTGGGTTCTGTGTGGTAAAATGTAGCTTCTGGTTTCTGGTAGGTGTTTTTCTTTTTAATAAGGCTGATATTCTCTGATATAAGTGGAACCTACATTATGTACATTTTGCTGTGTCAGGATGAAATATGATTTTTATTGCTGGTAATAAAAAATGAAACCTTTTTAGTTAGGTTCATTGTTTTATTTGCTGTTAATGTCATATTGTAATGGTATGGAGTGCAGTTTTTTCTTTCAATTAATCCTAAAGTTCAATCTGTTTACTATTTACTTTCTGTAAATAAACAGTATAGAAAGACATTTAGTCACAGGGGTGGTACATCTAAAAGCACATGCTGGTACCTTTTGGAGAGGAGACACAGTTGTACCATAGTTTAAAGGTGAATTTTAGCCTCTTGGGGAACTTAATAGTATCTTAACTGGTACAAAAAAGTACTTGTGCGGAAAGGTTCTCTGTAGTATCTCAATAGGGTACAATAATGTGCACTATATAAGGGAGAAGCCCTCAACTGACTGCACAATAGAAACACCTATATCTGTATGCTGTTCATCGACTTTTCCTCCGCCTTTAAAATGGTCATCCCCACCAGAGCTGGAAATCAACACCTGCATTTGTAATTGGGTTTTGGGACATTCTAATAAAAAGACCCCAGTATGTGCGGTTGTGTAGTTCTGTGTCCTGCAGACTCATTGTGGCAGAGTGAGGCTCAGCAATAGGTGGTGAGAAATGCTCAGGACATCTTATCTGGCACAAGGTCCCCTTCCATGAGAGACGTTCCTCACCAGCACTGTGTGTGGAAGGAGATTGCAGCTTCATTAGGGACACCTTTCACTCCAGCCACACACTGTATAACCACCTACCATCCAGGAGGAGATGAAGAAACCAGTGAGATGAGACTGTCAGTGTTTGTGTTGTAATATTTCACATTAAAATCTAGGACAGTCAGTTCTCTCATTTCTTGGAAAAGTCCTCTTTATGAAAATTGGCAGTAGTTTAGTGTTTTGATGGACTTTAGTTTAGGTCATGAAGTAATGTGAAGGAAAGGACACTCTCCCTCTCTATGGAGTTCACTTTTATAAAGCAAAAACACACAACATCAGCTTCTGCTCTCGAGAGTCTAATACAGTGTCTTTAATATTCAGCCTCCAGTCACTCACTATTAAGGGCACAGAAGCCGTTCACTCGAATAGAAGAGTGCACTTCTATATAGTGAGAAGGAATCCCTTTGGAATTGACCTCATGGATGGAGCTTGGATGTCACCATGTGGTCAAACTGATGAACTGCAAGAGTTATAAATAGATGCACATATTGACAAAATCTGAATAAATGGAAAACATTAAACTTTACTGACAAAAATAGCAGAATCGTCTGCAATTTAACAAAAAGACTTTAGTTATGCTGATATATCTCTGCCAAATACATCAAATACTGTCAATAATGCATTTAAAAATTAAGAACTGCTAGAAAATATGTAATATGTATTTAAACAGATTTGAACTTTGACTTTATTGATGCATTTGATTCATTTAAAGATTGAATTCTTCATTAATTGAATTTCTACAAACTGTGTAAAACCACAGAGTCAAATTTTAGTTATTACCTGTGATTTCTTCTTACATTTCTAATATTTAAATCAAGCATAAATGACCCATCCCCACATTCCCCAATACACACATAAAGGTATTACAGTCCAGCTGTGCAACATGTTGGGTGCAGATTCCTACCAGAGCCCCACCAGTTACAGCAGACATATGACTCCCATCATAAAGCTATGAACTCTGCAAGTGTTTCCGGTTCTGGTGGACAGGTCGTACGCTCGCTCACCTGCTGTTTGATTGTTTGCTCTCTTATTACTTGAAAAAATTACCTGTTACTCCTCAGCCTCAGTTGATATTCCTTCATCTTCGCTTTTGCTTATTGCTCTTAGCTAGTTGTTATTGTAATCTTTGTGCCAACTGCGACCTCTTGCTTCACGTTCCTTCATCTCATCATCCGTCGATTGTGTTTCTGTGTGTTTGTTTACCTCGAGGAACATGGTGACCGTGGAGGAACGTGCTCTTCGAACGCTCAGCAAGGAGCTTGCCCTGCTGGACCGGCAGATCCAGTGGCTGTTGGAGTAGCGGGCCGAGCTCCACCAACAGAAGACGAGGCTGGGGGCCGTTGGCACCGTGGTTCTCCACGTTGGAACAAACGTCGTCTCCGCAGCGAGGTTCTGAAGTAGCACTTCCGCACGCTTCTGGTATCACACCGTCCGGAAGAAGATGGACGCCAGGATCATCGTCTCCGGCCCCATGCCCACGTACGGTTGAGGGAGCGAGCCGTTCAACCGTCTCTCCACTGCTGGCTTCGGGATTGGTGCGCCAGCGTTGGAGCAGACTTCTTAGACATCTGGGAGAGGTTTCGGGAGCATCCAGCCCTCTACCGTAGAGATGGGCTTCGCCTGAGCCGCCTGGGGTCTTTAGTCAGGGGTCAACCTGATTAGACTCAACATTAGCGCTTCGTGATGTTCGAGTACTAGCAACTCCCGCATTAAGTTTGGGCTGTTAAACGTACAGTCTCTAGCACGTAAAGCTGTCATTGTCAATGAAATGATTACTGTAAACCCCCTCAGATCACTGTCTTTGTGAAACGTGGGTTAAACCTAATAAATTATTGCTGTGAATGAATCGACTCCCCCAGGCTTTAACTACTGCAGTTTTCCACTAAGGTCTGGTCGTGGCGGCGGCGTAGCCTCAATCTACGATTCAGTTCTAGGTATAATCCTAAACTCAGGTTATGAAGCTAAATCATTCAAGTGCTTAGCCTTAAAGTGGCAGGCTTTTTTCCGGCTTCTAGAAAGCAGCACTCTTTTCTGCTTATTACAGTCCATCATCCTCCTGGACCTTATACAGATTTTCTTGAAATGCAATTTTTGTGAAATTGCTGACTTTTCAGAAGTAGCTGTCTCTACTGATAAGGCTTTGATTGTTGGAGATTTCAATATTCACTTTGAAAAGACTCAGGACCCCCTTAGAACTGGGTTTAAATCAATCTTAGATGCTTTGGGATTTATTCAAAATGTTATAGGTCCAACCATACACTAGACCTAGTTCTGACCCTGCATATTGAAACAGAACATTTAGTAAGCATTTCTCAGCCTGACTCCATTTCTGACCTTTACCTAATCCCCTGACCCTAATGCTTGCCGCTAACCCTTGTGGGAAATCCTGACTCCTGATCCGGACCTTGGAGGAATCACTGTCTCCGTGTTTAGCTTGTTTTTTCTGCTTTCTAACACTTTCTAGCGCTTATTTAGCGGCATAGCTGGAAAGCTAAGGCAATTGCTAGCGCTAAGGCCGAAGCTAGCCCACCGGAACACCACTGCCTCCCCCCAATTCACGTGTCAAACAAGTTTGCCCCGCTCAGTGAAACACCCGCTGAGAAGCCTGTTCAAAGAACTCTGGTAATAAGAGACTCTATTGTTCGACACGTGAAAATAGCTCGTCCTTTAGAGGCTCCAGCTGTAACCATTAGCTGTTTACCGGGAGCCAGAGCACCGGACATTAGCAGCAACCTTAAGTGGTTAGCAAACAGGAGATATTTAAGAATAGTTATTCATGTAGGGGCCAATGATATTTGTCTGCGGCAGTCTGAAGTTATGAAGGATAATATTAAAGAGGTGGTTAAACTGGCCCAGATGATGTCCGATGCCGTAATTTGCTCTGGCCCCATCCCAATGAGTCTTACAGCCGACTGAGCTGAGTCTTACAGCCGACTCACAGCGCTGAACCGCTGGATGTCCAAGTGGTGTTCAGACAATCATGTGGGCTTCATAGATAATTGGTTAAAGTTTGAGGGCAAGCCTGGTTTTTTAGGTAGGGATGGTGTTCACCCCACGCGGGAGGGTGCTGCCCTACTTTCGTGCAGCATAGCCCATAGTCTGCTAGTTAGTCGGCAGAGGAGTGTAAAAGGCTGCTGACAATCCAGAGTCGAGACCAGGCCGCATACAGAACGGCTAAACCGACCGTCTGCGCGCTGCTTTGAGGCGTCACCTGAGTTTTACCGTATTGAGACTGTATCTGTGCCCCGAATTAAACCCAAACATAGAACATCTAGATAAGCTCGTTTTAATAATTTAATCAGTGTTAAATCAAACGATCTCGCAATCAAACCATAACAGCAGCACCTCAGACCTAAAGCTCGGTCTACTTAATATTAGATCACTAACCTCGAAAGCAGTGATTGTAAATGAAATCATATGTGATCAGAAACTAGACCTTTTCTGCCTCACTGAAACCTGGATTAGACCTGATCAATATATAGCACTAAATGAAGCCTCTCCCGCAGGTTATAAATATGTACATAGCCCTAGATTATCAGGCAGAGGAGGTGGAGTATGCATAATCTACCAGAATACACTAGATATTACTCAAAAACACTATCACCTTTACTTCTTTTGAGATTCTCTACATTAATATATCAAATCCAGCCACAAATAAAAATGCATTTACACTAGTTAATATCTATAGGCCTCCAGGGCCCTATTCTGAATTTTTAAAAGAATTTAGTGACTTTGCTGCAGACTTGGCAGTGTGCAGCGACAAAGTTATAATAGTAGGAGACTTTAATATTCATTTTGAAAAACCAGACAATCCATTAACAAAGGCGTTTGTATCAATCTTAGATTCTGTCTACATCACACAAAACATAACTGGACCCACACATTACTGTAACCATACCCTAGATTTAGTCCTGACCCTGGGTGTTAGCATTGATCATCTAAATATTCTACCTCAAAGCTCAGTAATATCAGACCATTATCTAATCTCCTGAGCTACATCTTAGGCAAAATGTTCATTTGTCCCCCCAACACTGTCTAAAGCGCACAATAACCGCAGTGACAGCTGTACAGTTTATTAAAAACCTCCCACCCCTATCAACCTTAGCTTACACTCCGTCAGACCAAGCGGAGCTCGTTAAATTAACAAACGATCTAGAAAATACCCTTCGATCAACCTTAGACAAAGTAGCACCATTTAAAAGTAAAATGACAAGGCAAAAAAGGCTCGCACCGTGGTACAGTGATCAAACTCGTACCTTAAAACAAACAGTGCGGAAACTAGAGCGTAAATGGTGGACGACCAAACTAGAGGTGTTCCACTCTGCGTGGAAGGACAGCCTTAGTCAATATAGAAAGGCACTCATTAAAGCTCGCTCAGCATATTTGGCTAAAAGTAATACTCCCAATCATAATCAGACCTCTTTTAACAATTGTAAATTCATCCCTTAGCCTTGGGCATGTACCCCAAACCCCAAAATTAGCAGTCATAAAACCTTTAATCAAGAAACCAAATCTTGACCCCAGTGTATTGTCTAATTACAGACCCATCTCCAACTTAACATTCGTATCTACAATATTAGAAAAAGCTGTGGCCCAACAACTCTGCTTATACCTGAGTAAGAATGACTCGTATGAGAAATTCCAATCTGGATTTAGACCCAATCACAGCACAGAGACAGCCCTAGTGAAGATTACAAATGATCTCCTTCTTGCCTCTGATCAAGGCCATGTATCTTTATTAGCCCTATTAGACCTTAGTGCAGCCTTTGATACAATAGATCATACTATATTACTAGAAAGATTAGAGAAAATGGTTGGAATCACAGGAACAGCCCTATCGTAGTTCAAATCATATCTAACGGGACGCTATCAGTTCATAAAGATAAAAAATTTATCTTCAAATTACACAGAAGTAAGATATGGAGTTCCGCAAGGCTCAATTTTAGGGCCGCTACTATTTACATTATACATGTTACCACTGGGCTCAGTTATAAGCAGACATGGCGTTAATATCCATTTCTATGCAGATGACACACAGCTCTTTATATCAGCCAAACCTGAAGATAAATTTAGATTACACATAATGGAGGACTGTGTAAAGGATATAAAACTCTGGATGTCACATAACTTCCTTCTCCTCAACAGTGACAAAACCGAGGTTCTCCTTTTAGGTCCAAAAGACTCTAGAAATAAACTATCTGACTTAATGTTAGACTTGGCTGATACTTCCATTATTCCTGGTTTAGTGGCTAAAATGTTTTTTTTTTTTTAGCATTTGAGCAACTAAACTAGCCAATATTAGTAGGACAGCCTTTATGCAGAAACTCCTTATCTCTACAGGATGCAGAAAAGCTAGTACACGCTTTTATTACTTCAAGGCTAGATTACTGTAATGCACTTTTGTCAGGTTGTTCCAGCAGGAACCTCAATAAACTTCTGCTGGTTCAAAATGCTGCAGCCAGGGTCCTTACTAAAACTAGAAAATTTGACCATATCATATCATTTTTCTATTAACATATAAAGCCCTACATGGCCTCGCTCCTGAGTACCTGCAGGATCTTATTACATATTACAAACCTTCAAGACTACTTAGATCTCAGGGTGCTGGACTCTTACTCGTTCCCAAAATTCAGTAAACCTCAGCAGGGGAAAGAGCCTTTTCTTATAAAGCTCCACAACTCTGGAATAACCTTCCAGATAATGTTTGGGACTCAAACACAGTCTCAATCTTTAAATCAAAGCTGAAAACTCATCTGTTTAGTTTAGCTTTTGGTAATTAATGTTTCCCCTTAGATAAAGGGTGTAGATCCAGGGGTTCGCGGACCCAGAGAATTGTAGTACACTGAGATGCTGGAGCTGTCGTCTCACTGCTTACACGCAATCACTCAGGTTTGTGGATGGTTGAGCAGATAGATGCTGGCTTTTTCAGGGTGCTCCCATGTCTGTGTTACCTTCTGGCTCTCTCCTTTTAATTAGGCTGTTATAGTCAGACCTGCTGGAGTCATCAGACACATTCTGATACTGCTCAACATTCTCTGCTCTCCATAAAATTCCTCTTAAAAAACTCTCTTTTTACCTTCTCCGAGTAAATGGCCACCCAGCCTGACCTGCTGGAAGATTGCCCGCTGAGGTCCCCTCTACCTGCATCAAACCAGCTGCGTAACCAACTCGTAACTATCTGCCATTATTAATACCACCATTATTATATTGGTTGGCTTGCTCACTGGGGGTCTTTGACCATCATGTCTTACGTTATTTTCTTCTTTCTTCTTTGTCTCTGTCTTTTATTAATCACTATTTATGTAAAGCTGCTTTGTGACGACAACAGTTGTAAAAAGTGCTATACAAATAAATCTGACTTGACTTGACTTGACCAGACATGTTTGTAGTCTTAAACCAGGATATCCTCCTGCCGCCTCGCTTTATGAGCAAACGTACCGTAACAATGTCTACAGCTATGTCTGGCATCACAGTCATGCGGAATACAAAAAAGCTTTAATTAAAGCCAAATCATCATACTAACTCAGCCATTCCTGCTGACATTAGCAGGATAAAATTGAAAACATTGGACTAAAAATTCATAGTCAGTCCCTGACCACTGCAGTGAATGTTGATGAATGGTGCACCAGCTGTAATGCACACTCTGAATATTTCCATCCGGTTACTACAACACAGTACACACAGTTGTTTAAACAGGTTCTGCCTAGGGTTATACAACCAGTACTGGCCATAGTTAACTCTTCCCTCAACATTGGCTACATACCTAAATCCCTTAATTCAGCAATTATCAAGCCTTTTCTTAAAAAAACTAACCTTGACCCCAATGAGCTTGGTATTTATAGACCAGTCTCAAATCTCCCCTTTATAGCCAGGGTCCTAGAAAAAGCAGTGTTTCAGCTGCTGTGCACCTACCGCCACAACAGTAGCATTTACAAGGCCTTTCAGTCTGATTTAGACCCGACCACAGCATTGAAACAGTGTTACTAAGAGCCACAAATGACCTCATTTCATTTAATAGGGGCTGCACTACTATTGTGCTGCTTGACCTTAGTGCTGCCTTTGACACAGAAGATCATGCAATTCTGCTTGACAGGCTTGAAAATACTCTAGGAATTGAAGGATCTGCCCTCGCTTATCTAACAGATCGCCACCAATGCGTTTACTTAAATAATGAATATTCTTACTACTCAAAAGTAAGATATGGTGTTTCTCAGGGATCAATCCTGGGTCCGCTACTGTTTACTCTTTATATGCTGCCGCTGGGCAAAATAATCCGTAAACATGGTATTGACTTTCATTGCTATGCTGACACCCAGCTCTACTTATCTGCCAAAGCAAATGAGGACATTTGGTGAACAGACTGTCAGACTGTTTAATCATGAGCTGCATGAAGAATTGTACGATGAAATGCAGATATTGTTCAATTTTACTGTCAAAAGTTTTTTCAAATTTCAGATTTTCAGATTAGTCTAAAACTAACCTACTTTCAAAGCTTCCAAGTGTTTCACTTAACTTACACTATAAGTCCAAATATTTGTGGACACCCCTGCTAAACAATGCTTTCAGCTACTTTATGTTGCACCCATTGCCGACACAGATGTGCAAATGCACACACACAGCTTGTCTAGCCCCTGTAGGTTAGACTGAGCTGTGGATCAGTGGAACTGTGTTTTCTGAAATGATGGATGGTGCTCCATCCAAAACTTTAGAGATGGGTTGGAGAGTTGGGGATGATTAGGTGGAGTGATCAACCAATATACTGACCTCACTAAAGCTCTTGTCGCTGAATGCAATCAAATCCTCACAGCGATGCTGAAAAAAGTGTAAACTAGAGAAATCTTTGAGTAACTCAACCCAGAGATGTTATTAATGAGGAGACCGGTCGCTGGTTGAAATATGAATGGGAGTTTTTGTAATGCTCAAAATGGTGCCTGTTTACTTACAAAGCCCCACCCTTCAACACAAACAACCAATCAGGTTACAGGTTACTGATGAAGTCCCGCCCTTCTGATGTACTTTTGTTATATTTTATTGCTGCTACATTACGTACCTTGGGTTTAAAATTTGGAAAAAAAGGTACTGGAGTTTTATTAATCTTTTATATTATGTAACTTTAATATTAGCGGGGTAATTCATTAACACTAAAGTGAATTTCTGAATTTAAAGTTATTCATTTTTATTAACTTAATTGTTACTTAGCAAATACCTTAAACTACCTCAAGCTAAATCAATTATTTATTTCAATAATCGTCAGATTATTCGATTGTGAAAATAGTTGTTTGTTGCAGCCTGAGAAGCTTTAAAATGAATAAAGATTTTATTTTAATTGAAGTGTTTAATTTTATTACTCCACTGAGTGTCATTAGTAAGAGAAGGACATTAATATGTAATGTTTAATATCTCTAAGTTAGTTCATGAACATTAAAGCACATACACTTACTAATTTAACAAAACTAATAAATAGCCTCACTCTGCTTACAGGGCCAAATCTCCTTTCAGTCCAACTTGAGTGTCAAGTAAAATAATAATAATAATAATAATAATAATAAAAGTTTTACTTTTACCAGCGTTTATTTGATGTTTTTCAGTTTCATGTCAATGTAAAATATATAAACGAATTCCTAAATAAAATAAAAAGTCAGATACAGACAAGCATATTTGTGTTTATTTACATTTGTGTTTTAGGCTGTGGCCAATCGACTGTGGTGAGAAGCAGTTTGACCAATGGTTGCTGTAGACCGCAGTACATGTAGACCAATCGCGGCAGTGAGAAGGCGGGACTTCAACAGTGTGTTTAAAGCTGTAGAAATCCGCACAGACTGAGTAGCGACTGTAGAAAGAGACGCAGACGTGAAATAAATGCACACACATTTTTCACATCCCAAAAAGAGAACATGTCCGGTAAAAAGAGGACGTCTGGTCACCCTGCTTAACGAACCTCCACTTAGTCATTCCTGGTGTATAATTTTGATATGAAGGGCAAATTAAACAGTCAGTTTGGTCAGTGTCCACTGACCAAATAAACCCATCAACTGTAATCAGGATTTCTACTGGCGCTTTCCAGCTGCTGGTCTTTTAACACAGGTTTAACTCAGTCTGATATTAAACGGTATATTTGCGCCATCTGCTGTTCAGTCCACCACATTACATCAGCGCGGTATTTTCCTCTTACAGCGTTTATCATTTTTAACATTTTAAATAATACTGATATTGTATTATTCAACCAATCATTTTAAATGCTTTTAAATGTATTAATAGTGGTGACTTTTTAACAGATGTTTTAAATTGAATTAAACTACATTAAATGAAATGAAACTGGTGATTTTTTGTTGATAGTTGTATAATTGTTATAATCAGAAAAGTGCTGGACACCACCAGGGCACTAGATAAATGATTAAATGCTGGCACTGAATATACAGTGATAAATAACACGTTTACCAGAAACAGAGACGCTACGACAAACATATGTCTGCCCTTACTGGAGTAACACTGGTGTAATTGGCGCTTTGTCGCCGTCTAGCGGCCAGAATCTGTAACTGACTGTAACTCTCATTAAAGAAATTACGAGGCTCGTTTCGTTTGAACCAGTGACTCTGCTGCTGCTGGAGGAACAAGAATAACCCGTATTGCAGATATTAGATCTATAATTTGATATTATAATAGTGGGATAAAATCTATATTAGAGAATATTGTAACCTACAACTCGATGTCTTTTGTTTAGACGCTAGAGGGACCCCAGAGTGAGTTCAAAACAATGGGTCTATATGAAGCTGTTCAAAATAGTCATTTATAAATGATTCATCATTTTTATACAGATAACAGCTCTCACTGTAACACAGAACAGAGGAAAACAACTCAACACACTTTTAATCAACAATTATAGGACTTCAGTGGTTTCAATGGTTAAAAATGTTTTAATGTTTTTTTCTGGTCTTTCAGGCAGGAATTATCTTTAATTACTAAAGCAGAAGAAATCCTTACATAAATGAATAAGAAGAAAATGTAACAGCGTACACATCCTGCCCTACAGGAAACAGAGCAGAGCAGAGCAGAAACCGCTACCATTCTGGTTACTGAGTGCTGATTGACTGGTGAACTGATCTGCTTATCGGCTGGTCAGACTCACTGACGTCTTGAATTAAGTCTCATAATTGATTAAAATGTGTGTTGAGTTGTTTTATGATGTACTGTGTTGAGAACGTGAGCAGTTATCTATATCAAAATGTAGGATCATTATTACTTTTGCACAAAAGCTCCGTACGGACCCCTTCATTTTAGACTTGCAGTTGAGCGCCCTATAGGGTCCGAACAAAACGGAGGGCATAATCAATTGCTTTATCCATTTAGAATAATGTGTAATAGTGTTGGTCATATAAAGTCCTCAGTGGGGGGTGGGGGTTGGGGGGGGGGGGGGCGCTGATATTTCGTGTCACTACAAGTTCTCTTGGATTGTATTAGCTAGCATGCTACTGCTTAGTCAGCCGAGTTGCCCCCCCCCCTTTCATAGTGTGTTTTATCTAGTGGTAGTTGTTGTTTATTGCTTTATTTTGTTTTTTTTTGGATCAATAGGCCAATTATCTGCTGATCTTGCACAAGGTTAGCTCGATAGCGGATAGCAAGTGCTGTTGGTATCAATTTTAAATGCCAGAGTAGCAACAATATTACATCAGTTTAACTTGCTAATGTTTAACATTTGATTAATACAAATAAATAGCAATACTTTATTCAGATAAAAACATCTCAGTAATAATCAATAAATATCTTTTCATACATTTTAATCTGGCATATAAGTATGACAGCTGTGTGAAGATGGGCAATTAATCACGTGCAATAGTTTAACCAATGGGACAGTTGGGGGGATAGGATGTGTCACTGCACCGGCCGGTCTGACCTACTTACACCTAGAAGAGTCTTTATACAAGGAAGCTGTTACTGACATATTGTGATCTCTCGATGGCCCTTCTTTCACGCGTCGTTCAGTTGGGTGTAGAGACTCTCGATATGTCAGGTAAGTATAAACTGTGCTTATAAAAATAATATTATAATTATGTTATATTACATAATGAATATATATATTAGAATAATCCATTTATGTATTATATATGTATGTAACAAAAAACAGACCGTTAACAAGTATTACACTAAGAGAGAAAAATATACTAAACAATAAATAGAATAAATAATAAGTTTAAAAAGTAATAAAGAGCTGTAATCAGAAATCTGTACTTGTACAGGTTTGAATACTGTAAATCAATATGTAGCCTGAGTAGACATCTATATACAAACTATTATGTACAGATATGATATAAACATTTATAGAAACTTAACATCTGTACAGCTGTGCAAATAATCATAGTGTAAATGGTAAGCATGTTATGTATCAGTACTTTGTTGAAGTTAAATCCAGTTTGGTTCAGTGAAATTTAGAAGTTCAGTTCAATTTTAGAATAGGTTTATAGATTTGGGTGTGAACCCTAACGTAACATTTACAGTTCTATTATTAAGCTTATATTTCACAATTGCACATTTCTGTGCCAAACTTCATGACAGTACATCAGTTATGAGAGAAAAAAAGTACATTTTAATAACAATAATAAGAATAAAAGTAGTTAAAATAGTAAAAAAAGGGGTTAAAAGTCATGTTTGCTGCCTTTCCTGATCTCAGTGTCTTCACCTCCTCCTCTTCCTCTGCTTAGGCATTGGCTCTCTGCTTGTATCCAGTTCAAAGTGAGGGGCGAAGCCTGTCCCAGTGGGTGAGCTGAAGACCTCTGCGATATGGACCTGTCCATCAGGCTGGACCTTCATACTCAGCGGCACTCCTCCCACAGACGCTGCTTTACTTCTCAGCCTAGCTGCAGGCTGTAAGGATGGAGATGTCCTGAAGGAGTTCTGAGCAGAGGGTCCACCACAGGACCAGCAGGGAGCTCTCTCTACCAGTGGAGCTGGTCTCTGGGACTGAGTCAGGAGCAGTGGGTGGACTGACAACAGTCTGAATCAAGAAGCACAAGAAGAAGATTCGGAACCTGATTGTTTTTGGACCTAAATCCACATCTACAGAGGAGCCTTACTACCTCTACTCTGAAGGAGGAGTCTATTAAATGAAGGAGGATCATGGATGAAGGGTTTCTAGGTTGTGCTGGTGTTTGGTTTACCTGCTGAGGAGTACTGACAGACTTGGAGATGCAGCCTGGGGCTCAACACCTATACTGAGATCTCTGGAGCTTCGGGCTTAGAAGCTCTACTTTTAGCTGCAGCCGCTTCCTCCAAGTACTCTCTCAGCCGTCTAGTAGGTACTAGTTTCCTCCTGAGGCCTTACTGACCTGCAGAAGAACGATTCCTCGAATCCTGAAACTAAAATATGAATATTTAATAATTATGTACAGTTAGAAAGTTTAGTCTACTTTAATAAAAATACACCTCAGAAGATAAATGTACCATTTCTGTAGATGTTTCTGTAGGAGACGTAGCTGCTGTTGCTTTCAAGAGCAGATCTGAAGAGCTTGTGTTATCAGAGGTGTAACTTTGATTGTGTTTACTTTTGAAATCTGGACTCAGAATTCTATCTGACATCAGCAGGTAATTATGACCTCAAGGATGGTTGAGGCCAAAATTTCTGCTGAGTGGTTGTCGACGCTTTCTCTCTAATTTCCCCAATTAGCTAATAAGCACTTAAGAATGATGCATAAAAGAATCCAGCTCCGTAGTCAATAGAAAGGCAGAGTACAACCTTTATTTCTGCATAAAGTGTACAAAGAAGAGTGAAGACTAAGGCACTACATGTGATGTGTTAGCCTGAGACAGACAGCACTTCCCCAAAGCAGTCTAAAAAGCAAGGCTCTGCCATATACCTATATACCTTCCTTATCATGATGCGGTCACCCCTACGCATATTTTTTGTCATAATGTGTTTCGGCTGGCGGTGTCATGCTAAGGTCGTTGTGGCATAATACATACATTGAACATGTTAAATGCAGATAACGTATTTTCAAATACAAATAACCATCATTTCCCCCCTTTCGTAACTTTGTTACGAACAATGTATCAGGGTGATTAAATCAGTACATGTGAGTATAGTAACATAGTATCATATGATATATGATTATATGCGTACAGTCATTATTGAAAAAAAAAACACATCAGGTGGATACATAATGATTTAAAGAAAAACATTTAAAAAATATTTTAAAAATGATATATCTGCTATAGCTTATTCATCCCCAGTTCATAGCTTCCTGGAGAGGTCCCTTGCTCATGGTTTTTCTAGTTTCCTACTAATTGTGATATATGTTGGAGTAACCATCAATACTTGAGTCGATATAATGTATGAAAGAACACATCAACTCAGTCAAAATAATGTGGGTAAGTAAGCAACATACTAGTAACATAAGTAAACAATTCAAAGTCTTGTGAGCATAAGTAAACAACTTGAAATCTTGTGAATATATCATTTTCCCCCTAGGAACCACGATATACTGAACCACAACATACTATAAGCCAATCAAAGAGTCAGGCGATCAAGACCTTACAAGAAAACAGTCAGGAAAGTTGGTCCACGGGCTGCGGCAAGCCATCACAGGCTAAGAATGTGCAAGGAGATCACCTTAATGGCTCGTCAAAAGGACGGGCCCCGAAAATGATTTAGGCTTCATGTAGTAACGCCGCTCCCCAGAACAGACCACCATCCGACTGTAACATTAGCAGGTCCATCTGGCCAAGAATCTAAAGTTATAATCAAAGAATAAATCCGAATGAATGTTATAGTATGGTAGGCTAATGGGGAAACTTAGGACTTATGAATGGAAGTCATGGTAACATATTCAGAGTCATCATTTGGCCGAAAATCATCTGTGAATAGGTCATCATAGGATGAAATTGTGTAAAGGAGAGGTCGCGATCGTGGCAACAAAAAATAATCAGTGGGGCAGGAATGTAAATTGTATAGGCCTGCATACATTTCTTTGGACACAGATTTGTCAACCGCCCTAACTATAAGGCCTTGAATGCAAGGGATAACACAACAACCGCATAAGGCCAGTACAGATAGGCCCACTATCAGGTTTGACAGAATGGCAATGGTGAAGGCCTTCCATCTGCCAAACATGGACTCTAGCCATCCAGTTAGACTGGAGTCAACGCCGGAATTTTCAGCTAGTTCGTTTCAAAGACTCTTCAGGTATGAAAGAGCTTCAGTAATGCTCCCATCACTAGCAGTATGGTTTGGAATAATGGTACAACATGAATCACCGAACATAGCACATACTCCACCCCTTTCAGCTAAAAACATATCAAGTGCAACGTGGTTTTGCCATGACATTAAAGAAGAAGCATGGAGTTGTTCGGCAATGGCAGACAGGGCATCATAGGATGGATTCAAAGCCTGCTGTGACTGGATCCCTAGCTTTAAACTCATCAGGGACCCCCCCTTGGGACGCCAATCGCATTGATATAGACCTTGTCATCAAAGCTTGATAGAGGAGTATCTCATCAAACTCTATGTTTAGGGGGAGTGGATGCTGGGCTTAAAACACCTTTGTTCAGTTCCTCTTGTGAGACCGGGACTAGTGTGAAGGGAACAATCAACATTACTCTAGCGCAAAGACCTGTCCAGCCATCATCTAGGGTAACATACAGCCAAGGGTCCCCACAAACCCAATATACGTCTGGGACAGAGACTTCATTATCTTTTAAAGCAAATAATGGGTGATTTGGTTGTACAAACTCAACAAATGTGTTGGTATGTTTTTCAAACATGCGCAATCCAGTTTGTGATGGTAAGACAGTTCTGTCTACCATCCAAATTCTTTCACAATTTCCAGTTCTTCAGCTCGGGACCTGTACCAGTTGGGGCGTAGGAACAATCAGGGAAAACAGTGCTATTAATCCAAGAGGCCAGCAAATTGGTTTGATTTTCAGTAACAACTGGTGTGGTCATTGGAGAGAAAATTGTCATGTTTTGATACTTGGAACAAAGGGCCTTACTCTGAAAATCATGGTACCATGAGTTACCCTTATACATCAGACACCAAAACGGGCACAGGTCGCGAGATGAGACATCAAGGTTGTTATTACATTCAGTTGAGTTAAATGGGACAGGCCAAATCAAGGGGTGTGAGCGTCCTTTAGCACAAACCACACAATTATCTTTTGTGAGAGAACGGACAGTGAAGGACATAAAGGACATCTAAACATTTGTGACCTGAAAGGAGAAGTTAACATTAGATTATGTTTTGAATGTGTTCAATAAGACTAGCCATTACATGTCTAGGCAACCTAAATGAAATAAGTTTGTTAGACACGTAGGATTGATTTTGGGCCTGTGGGCAAGGATACTTTGCTGATTCTTTCTTATGGGTTGACAAGATCAGGGGTAGGACAACAAGGATTGAAATGATTGTTAAAATCAACAGTGTCCCTCTTAGACCACAAAGTCCAGGTCACCGGAAAGGGTGCCATGGACGTCTACACGGTGTAAGCATGATGCTGGAAGGTGGCTGTGGATGCAGAGGCCACTGACGATCCAGAGGATGACTAGTAGGATGAAGAAGACTGATCAGAATACTGATGGTAGGTCAGGTCAAACAAAGGTCTGTCTTGTTGAGGAGGAAGTCTCTGATGCTTGGCACTCAATGGACGGGTATTGCGGTATTGAACCAATCCACACTCTGGCATCCACGCACACGTGGTCCAGGTGCAGAGAACAGCTCCGCTACCTGAGGAGATGGTGCAATACAACCAGACAGATCTACCTGGGTGCCTGGTATGGATCTCGAAACCTTTTCTAGTTGGTTGATCTCCCAGGAGTTGTCTTATTCTCTTTAGTAGGCGGGAAGCAGTACTGGGCTTGGTGAAAATCTTGATGTAACCTGGGAAGTCGTGGGAGGGTGCGTCAAAGTTATTCAGTTGTGGCAAATTAATGGGCTGAGCAGTTGCCAGGTTTCTTCCTAGGGTGGATAAAGGAGATGCCGCCGCACAATCTACTCCTTCAAACACGTTGATATCACACTTGAAATCCAGGGTCGCTTAGGTTTTGGAGGAGGTATTAACCATTTCCCTTTTTACATAGGTTAGATGAGTTATGTCCTGCTATGGGTTTTAGGTGATGTTCACCTTCCATCTTGACAGCTGAACCTTAAAGACAAAAAAAAAATAATACTGTGCAGACATAAATGAAAAGAAACAGTGATTTAACAGTAATAATCGGGCTACACCTCAGTGTACTGCATGATAATACACTGAGCAGGATACGTAAGTCTAGCCTTCTCATAGAAGTGCTTGACAGCAGGAATAATGCAACTAAGCAAAATGAGAATAGTGACAATTGTAATGAAAATTTGAGGCAGCATTGACTGCCAATGCTGCGATTCTATCCAGGCCCACCAGGAGCTATCGTGTGGATCGATACTGGCTAGGTATTGATCACAACGCTTAGTCAATATATTCAATATACTTGTAAGGTTATCTACAATCCCATCTGGGTGGATGTAGGTACAACAATGGTTGCCAAACATTACACAGATATCTGCATTATCAGCCTTGGATGCATCATTCATGAATCGTTTTGAAAGATAAAGTTTCTCAATGTCACTCAGCTTCCTGCAGCGAGTCAATGGTGTAGTTTAAGAAATGCTGTTGATTATACCATAGATAATTCAGTAAGGAACTGTTCATGACTTGTGCCCAGGAGAAGTGTTGTGGTGATACTAAGTCGATAGAATCCACGGGTGTATTCAGCGGAACATTAGTTGTTGGGCTAGCTGTGGGGGCTACGTCAGGGTTGACCAGAAAATTGGAATCAAATAAGATACCACTACCCGTTAGTGCTACAGGAGCACAACAACCATGCCAGTTAGGTGGGATGGTCTGTATGAGTCCAGTTTCATCACATATCCAGAAGATATTTGCAACAGGTAGGGTACCCCCAGTAAAATCCAACATGAAATTAGTGTCAGCCACAAAGGTGCGGTTGGCTTTGACAATGATCTTTCTGCCTACTGCATCATAGGCATGTGGGGTTCATACAAAGCTGGGCCATCCATGTGCTACTCAGGGTAGAGCAAAAGCAAAGTGGGTAAGTTTGGTCAGGTGCTACAATGTTAAATGGCAGTGATGTAGCTGGTCTTCTTAGCAAGAATGGATCACATTTGTCTATGTTGTCATCCATTTGACGAGGATCCATTTAGTGCAACAGGCAACGTAGGATACACTTTTTCTCGGAGGTGTCTCCGATCCCTACACATACTTACACTAGTGAGTGATGCTACCTGTGGTTTTAGTCTTAAATTATGACATGCTATACAAGGTTGGTTAGTAAATGGTTTAGCAGAAAACTGAAGGTATTGGTACAGCACACTGTGCCATCCTCCATCAGGGATGACCATGGTGTCTGGGTCAATGGTTACTACCGTGTCCGTTGACGTAGGACCTTCCAGAACATTCTGCAGGACCTGTACATGTGGTTTTGAGGAATCCTTTACACCACACCTTCAGTGGTCTGCCATTGTTCTATGATTATTATACGGTCCAAAGGATCCCTACCTTGGTTAGGTCGCCATGTTAGGTTCTGTTTATCCATGTTCTTTGCCCAGGGGCCCTATTTCGTCTATGTTTTGACTCGATATTGCCAGTGTTTGGTCGAATACTGGTGATTGATATTTCAGCAAAATCTCCAGCTAAGAAGTACAGCAAGCCAATCCATACGTTTACTTCCATATGTTTGTTTTGTTTCTGCTCAGTTCTCAACCCTCCTTATCTCAAAATTTTGGATAATGCTCAATTTCTTCACCTGGAAAGCGACGAGGGCCCCTACGTATGGCCCGACCATTAATTAGGACTGGTGAGAGGGGATTTCTTAGAGAATGGTGAGCAGATGTAAGTGCACGATTACCTAGCTGTTGTCTGAGTCTTCAGATTGTGGTTGCTGTCTGGTCATGCTTTCTCACTTCTGTCATTTGGCGAGGGAGCTTCCAGCGGGGCTTCACCTGGTTCTGCTTCGGCTTGTGGTGCTGTGGGCTGAGCCGGCTGATCCACCAGTTTGGTCAACTCAGGTGCTCTGGAACAATGATTCATGTGATACCAGTGAGGACGTCCTTCTACTTTCAGAGCGGTTGGGGTAGTTAATATTATCTTGAACAGTCCCTCGCGTCTAGGTGTACTCCACTTTCTTTTGAAAGTCTTAATGTACACCAGGTCACCAGGCAGCACCTCTTTGATGGATTCATCTAAGGAAAGCATCTACCCAATTGATCTTGTCTCCGTTGTCCATAATGATCTTAGCTATCTTGTCCTTCAACATGCCATTGTATCTTTCTACAAGACCTTGACTCTGGGGATGATAAACACATCCCAGTCTCTGTTTCACTCATAATGCTTGAGTGAGGTAGTGGATAGTGGAGTTGACAAAATGGGGCCCGTTGTCCGAGCTGATTTTGTCTGGGATTCCGAATCTGGGAATCACATCCCTCAGTAAAAATTTGGCAAATGCGGCTACTGAGGCATGACGTGTGGCAGTGGCTTCTGCCCATTGCTTCTGCTCATTGCCCAAATGTCAATGATCATGATGATGTGCCTGCACTTTTTAACTTCGGTTCCCATGTCCACATAATCCATCATGATGTGTCTGAATGGACCATCGGGAGTGGGAATGTGTCCTAAAGGTGCTGTAAATGATTTCCTGTAGTTGTAGCCAATACAGACTGTACAATTGGACAAAAAATGATCTACTGTTGGGACTAAGTAAGGTGACCACCAGTCCCTTTTGGTTTCTGTCAAAATATCTTTTCTCTGCTTATGGGCTGGCCCATGGGCATCTGAAATAAGTGTTGTTAGCAGCTTACAAGGAGCCAGGAACAGTCCATTGGGACCATACCATAGGCAATACACTAGCACTGTCCTGGGCTTCTTTTAAGCTAGTGAGATCAGCTATGTAGGTTTGCTGGTCATCAGGGATGCTGTATTCCCTGCCAAGTGGTCCTACGGGGCACTGTAGGACGGAAGAGGCTGCCTCTTTAGCCTGCTGATCAGCAAAATTGTTTCCCCTAGTGACTACAGAATTGTCTTATGGCTTGCACATTTGACTATAGCTAGTTTTGAAGGCATCTGAATGGCTTCTAACAGATTAAAAATGGCCTCCCCATGTGCTATTTGGGTCCCATCAGCTCTTACAAAACCCCTTTGGGCCAATATTGACCCATACAGATGACAGACTCCATAGGCATATGAATATATGGTGCACCTTTTACCGCCTGCTATTTGACAGGCTGTGGTGACAACACAGAAACAAGAACCATCAACAAATAGAGTTTGCTCTGTGTCTGGGAAAGGATCACTGTACATGTTTTCTCTTGGTTTCAGGAATGTGGAGGTTAGCACCTCACAGTCATGTGGGGTTCCCTCATCAGGTGTGGTCAGTCTTTCTGCTGGGTTGACCCTATTACACTTGTGAATGGTCAATTCTGGTGCAGAAAGTATGATGTGATACCCAGTTCGTCTAGCATTAGTTAGAACAAATGAGGTAGAAGTTAACAACGAATGCAATGCATGGTTGGTGTACAGATCAACTTTGTGACCTTTAGTGATAGAAGTGGCCTTTTCACAAGCAAAGGCTGCGGCAGCCAAGCCTTGGTAACATGGGGGCATGCCTTGTTCAATTTTTTGGTTGCTACGAAGAGTTGGAAAGGTTTAGAGTAGTCTGTAATTGCTAATGCTGGAGCAGTACACAAGTCCATTTTGATAGCCTCAAAGGCTAGCAATGCTTCCTCATCCCATTCTAATTGTCCTTTCAAGTTTTGTTGACCTGCCGCTCGAATTAGCCTCCTTAGAGAAGATGTTTTCAGAGATCAATTGTCTACTATAGCCTGCCATACCTAAAAAGGTTAGCATTTCAGAGACTGTAGTAGGCCTAGGTGCATTCTTTACTGAGGTAATATATGCTGTGGTAATGGCTCTCTGTCCTGTCCTCTCTTTCTGACAGAACTGTAATTTTGACTTGCTTACCTTATGGACTTTTTCCGCTAGCGCTGTTAGGACTGTTATTGAGTCTGCTTCACATTGTTCTTTACTCTGAGCTGAAATCAAAATATCATCACAATACTGTAGGACAGTACTTCTTACGTTTATATCAGCCAAATCCATGGCCAATATTCGGTTGAACACAGAAGGGGATTCGTTGAATCCCTGTGGTAGGCGGGTGTAAGTTATCAAATCCCTGGACTTTTCATGCAGTGGAATGCTAAAAATGCACTAATCGTCATTTGTCAGAGTCTGGTTTGCGGACAGGAAAAATAGGTGTATTACATGGACTTCTGGTTTCAACCAATACCCCTGCTTTAAGCAAACCTTCTATAGTTGGCTTAATCCCATTGTAAGCCGCTGCACTAAGTGAATATTGTTGTTGATGCGACAGACGAGCATTTGGTTTTACTGGAATTTTGTCTTTACCTCCTGATGTCACTAGGCCTATGTCAGTGTCATGTGTTGTCCATAGTCTTTGTGGGACTTTAGCTAAAATGTCCTTCTGTTCTTGGGTGAGTGTGTACTGACCGGCTGTGAGTGTTCGGTCAACAAAGACCTCTGCAATTGTTCTATCAACTGACTTTACAGCTATCTTGCAATAGGACCCATCGGCTGACCTATGTGTGAACCTATTGTCAGTTTTTACCCAATTGACTTCTCTGCATGCCTTCATCATAGGTCCTAGGTCTTGAGGTTGGCTGTCTTGCTGCAGCTGCCACTCCTTGGTGACCGATAAAGATGTCTCATGTAGTGAGGAGAATGTTGGAGTCTTGCATGTTCTGTGCCCATGCTGCATCATATTCAGTGTTGGTGTTCGTTGGATCATAATACAGTGTGCAGTGGAGGTCATCCATCACATCAGTCATGTTTGGCCATACTGCCTTGATCCAGGTCTTCCAGCTGTTGAAGTTGTTCAGCAGGTTTGGTTCCATCAGTTTAAGCCATTACACTGTGGGTTGCTCAGGGCCTTGCTCAATTTTAGTCATCAGCATTTGCAATGTGTTTGGTGGAAGTTCAACCATCACCCCATCCGGGGTGCATTTGATGTTGGCATTCAATTTGCATAATATATCTCTTCCCAACAAATTCACTGGAGTTGAATGTGAATACAAAATTGGCATAACAATGGTTTGGGTGTCTAAAGTCAATTCCAGTGGTTCAGTGAAAGTTAAGACTTGTGTTTTCCCAGAGAATCCTTGAGTCCTGATCTTTTTGTTGGACAGGGGGAGTTGAGCTCCTTCAGGGCCAATCACTGAGTATGCAGCTCCAGTGTCCACTAGAAATTATGTTTTTTGTTAACCATTTATTGAGAGTTTTATTCTCGGCTCTCCAGTTGCAGATGCTAAAGCGGTCAATTGCAGATACTCCCCCTTAGGATTCTCTAGGCCCCATCAATACCAATCTTGATTTGGTACTGACCCATTTGGGCAGACACAGCTTATGTGAACTGGTTGTCCACATGTCCAGCATTCATACTGGGGTTGTCTTGATGGAGTTGTTTGAACTGGTTGTTGCACTGGGAGGTTAGCAGCTTCGGGTCTGCCACCCATCATTGGTGCATAGTAGTGTGGCCTACCTCCTCTTGATCCTCTATTTCCTTGTCCTCTTCCTCTTCCTCTATGGCCACGACTTCCTCCGCCAACATAGAAATTGATGGGAGTCATGAAAGGTGTGCTAACATTTGGAGGCATGTTCATTTGTTGATTTGGCATTGTCATGGCTGGTGAAGTCATTTGAGGCTGTTGTGTGGCCACTACAGTTTGTGTGGTACCAGTCATCAGAACTGGGTTGGGTTGAGTCATGGCTGGTTGGGTTAATAATGCAGCTTGATAAGCTGGGTCAGCTTTTTCTTCTTTCTTTGGCTTTTCCTTTTTCTTTAGTTCAGTCAGTTGTGCTTTTTGTAGAAGGACAGTCAATTTCTCCAGGCTTTCTTAGTCTTGCTCTTTCTTTTTCCTGTGTCTCTCCACATGATGAACTACATGGTCTTTAAAGGTTTGCCACGGCATGCTACTTAGCCCTACAACGCCCTCTTAAGGCCTCTTGTACTTCTTGGGGCAGGCTCTTCTTCAACATCATTTGGAAAAACTTGCGATTGGTCTGTGTCTGGTTCCAGGCAGATCCTGTTTCTTCTAGCCACCTTCTCTGGAAATTACTGATGTGTTCATTGATGCACACTTCTGGTTTCAGCTCCATGGCTTCCAATTGTCCTGGATCCATGTTGGACGGATACTCGTTTCTGATGGCATTCCAAATAATTTCTGTACCTGTCAGCTGAGGTTTCATCATAGTAGTTTCTTGTTACCAGGTCTGGTTCCCCTGCCAGTGTGAAGATGTCCTCCATCTTTGCTTTACCTATGGTTTGGGAAAGGATTGCTTTCAAATCTCCTACGGCCAATTTATGGCCTGCAGTGCGTTCTTCAAAGGCTGTGATCCACTTTGTCATTCTTTTGTGAATCATTTCTTGTGCACAGACTGTTTAGTGTCAGCTTGGGTGGAGTTGGAGAGACTACCGCTGGGTCTTTCAGCCCCCCTCTCGGGCTGGATCACTTCTTCTCTGGATGGACATGGAGTTGGAGTCCTAGAGTGTCCCTCAGAGGCTGCAGGCATGCTTGCGGGGTCTGGTTGATCTTTGACTTTGAACTTGACCATGCCTTGCATTTCCATCTTCATATCAGCTTCAGTCCAAGTGGTCACTTCAAGTGGGCACTGTGTTGCAGTTGGTTCTTTGTCCTTGGAGCCTGGAGCATATGGGGGTGGTCGCTCACTCTTGAGTTCAGGATACAGTCTGGGTCCTTTTGATTGGTCCCCATGTTGCTTGTACAGCTTTTCTTTTTCTTTCAAAAGTGTGGCTTGTTCCATGAAGGCTTTGAGAATGGCCATACATCTTTGTTGTTTGGTGTGCTTTTTCTTGGACGAAACCACCTTCTTCCCTTCCAGGTCTGCAACTGTTTGGCACAGGTCTTCATCAAAGGTTCCTCTCTTGGGCCACTGCTGTGTGAGGTTCTTTGTGAGCTTGTTCCATTTACACATGGTTCTCTTTAATTCTACCCCTGGAGCTTTTCCTGAGGCTGCCACTAAGTCTATGGGAGATGGTTCCTTTTTTTCTATCTTTGAAACTTGTGATCCCATCATGTGTGTCACTATGTGATAGAGGTTGTGTATTAAGTAAATTGTTTGGGTGCTTCTTAAGGATCGCAAGTTGGCCGTGCATGAATTCTAGGTGGGTGCAAGTTAACCTGTGGGTGGATGCGAGGTGAGTCAGTCCAATGGTCAAAGCCTCTAGGTGGAGTTCTCTTTGTCTCTTCTCCTCCTTGGTTTTAGCCAGGAAAGGGTTTGCTATCTGCTCTCTCTCTCTCTCTCTCTGTCCCCTGTGGGTCACTGGAGACCTGATAAAACATGTTATGTTTAGCATGTTCCTTTTTTCCTTCTTTCTTTCAGTTATGTTATAGCATAGCCTAGCTTAAGGTTAATTTTACTGCTTCGATCCCTACCTGTTCTTCAAGTATACAAGTGGAGTTTATAACTAACAGGGAAAGCATTTTTGGGTAAGGTATAAAGTGGTCTGGCCTACGGTCTCTATACATTTTTATGGCCTTTTCATGCTTGGTCAATCACGAAGGAATATGTCCCTGTATTGACTTTTCTGTCTGCAACTCTGGGGGCCAGAGACGCTGCCCAATTCCAACTAACTTCAGCATCCCAATTGGATTAAAGCCATCTGCCAAAATCATTGTCGCGGAGCCACGCTCCCACAAAACAGTGCATGTGGTGACTGACAGGTAGACCTGTAGCTCCCTAAACTGTGTATCCTGAATGTCTGCTGCCACAGATATTGGTTCAAATGATCCCCATGGCAAGTTCTCTAACCCCAATGTGACTCCTGTTGTGCTAGAACAGGTTAGAAGTAAATGTAAAACAGGAGTCAGCAGGCTTGAGGTCCAGAAACACCTAATTCTCTCAGTTAACCTGAGGTGTGGAATAACCTCTTCAGCAAGGTCCAAGTTAAACCAGTCAGTTAACAACCATAATTTATGATTAACCAGCCATGTTGACTGCCAGCGCTTAGTACCTTGTTTCTATATGTTCTCTCTAGCCAGAAATTAGTTCTGATTCCCTGCATCTAAGCTAGAAGCAATGCACTATCCATGGTATAGTCTTGCTCAACAGGGTAAGTACAACTCTACACACACACACACACACACACCACTTGGTGTGTTCTAACACAATCCAGTTCCTTGAATTAACTTGATCTGCATAAATGTTACCAACATCTATCAATCATGTTTAGTATTCCCTTCACACTCATGCATTATACCCTACAGTCACCTCTAAAATTGGTCACTGCTGCGTGTTATACTTTACAGTCACTTTTAGAATTGCTCAAGGTCACTGCTACGTGTGACCTTCACAGCTACCTCCTTTACTACTTCAACAGCCAACACTCTCTATTTTTAAAACAGGTGCTCACTAACCATCATCACAACTTACTATATGTTCATTATACCACCTATAACATACATTCTGAGGTTTTTAGCTACAATTGACATAGGATACACGCTAGTCTTGCTGGCTTAGGCCTTTGGGCCTGTAAAGTTAGTTCTGGTTCCATATATCTCTATTTACCGATATCCAGGAAATTTTTAGATTATGCTACATTACTTTATTCCCTTTCCTAATACATGTTAGGATCTTAATAACAACATGGACAAAGGTCCCCAAAGCTATTATATCAATAGAGACCACAGTATAAGAAATAATAATAACATGGCCTGTGTCTCCCATTATCTTTTTAGTTTTTTCTTTCAAACTTTGACAAACATTCTAAAACATTCTAAATAGGAAAAAAAGGACAGTAAACACTGCAAATAAAAAGATGCATGCACCATACAACACTTAAGGCAAACAAAACCACGTAACATATTCTCTGATACCAATACTATTTGTGCATTTTATTTTCCTCTTTAGGCCTTTTTCTCTTTAATGGCTTTATTTCTGAGGGTTGTTCCCTTTTTTAAACCCTTTTCTCTTTTCTCTCTACCAGCTTCTCTTTATACCATTTTATTATCACTTTTTATTTGGTTTTCTGAAAAGTTATACTCCTTTTTCTGAGGTTTTCTAGAAGTTATTTAATTTTGATTTAGTTTTCTAATAACATTTATCAGCATTTCTCATTGACTCGGAGCCAGATATACTGACAGCTGAACGCCACTGAAACCTGTGGACAGCCAGGCCCTATCGCCCCTTAAGCAGATTTTTGGATACAAAGATCAGCTTACCTTGAAAGATGAAGGGCGCGCGCTGAAGGACAGGAGGACAGGAACAGGCCAGGCACAGGAGCAGGCAACTTTAGACAGACAGGACGCAAGGCGCGTAGAGCGAAGCCAACCAACGGGCCACCATTAATGTCGGCGCTTTCTCTCTAATTTCCCCAATTAGCTAATAAGCACTTAAGAATGATGCATAAAATAATCCAGCTCTTTAGTCCATAGAAAGGAAGAGTACAGCCTTTATTTCTGCATAAAATGTACAAAGAAGAGTGAAGACTAAGGCACTACATGTAATGCGTTAGCCTGAGACAGCCAGCACTTCCCCAAAGCAGTCTAAAAAGCATGGCTCTGCCGTCCTTTATATACCTTCCTTATCATGATGCGCTCATCCCTACACATTTTTTTTTGTCATAATGTATTTCGGTTGGGTCTGCTATGATATGATATGACCTTTTACAAAGTTGCAGAAAAATAGACAGCGAGCCAGACAACGCTGTAGATTGACAGACCCTTGATGGAACCTGTAAGACAAAAAAAGTCAATCATGAATGATGACCTAACTCTTACACACTTGCAATCAGATAGATATCGAGTCACACAAATAGTTGCAATGGACAGACCCTCGATTGATGGATCCACCATTAGGAAGGAGGGGGGTCCTGGAGACCTGAAAGCCTGTAAGACAACAAAAAAAAAAGTCAATACATGCATAGAAACTGAATGATGAACTAACTCTTATACACTTGCAATCAGACAGATATCGAGTCACACACACCATTGCAATGGACAGACCCTTGTTTGATGGATCCACTATTTGGAAGGAGAGGGGTGTCCTGAAGTCCTAAAAGCGTGTAAGAATCTACGGTCAGTGAGGGAGGGGCTCAGAAGATCCTGAACCTGTAAGACAAAAAAAAAAGTCAATACATGTATAGAAACTGAATGATCACCCACCTGTTAGACAGTAGCAAACAGATAGATAGTGAACTGTACACAGTGGCAGATGGATGGACCCTTGATGGACAGTTGCACCATCAGGGAGGGAAGGGGTAAAGGCATCCTCGGAATCTGAAAGACAATCAATACAAGTTTTGAAACTGAAAGATCACTTACCTTTTACACAGTTGCAGAACAATAGACAGCCAGACAGCTGCAGATGGACAGATTGATGGTGGCTGGATCTACGGTCATGGAGGGAGGGGCTCAGAAGGTCCTAAACCTGTAAGACAAATAAAAAAGTCAATACATGTATAAAAACTGAATGATCACCTAACTCTTACACACTTGCAGTCAGATAGATATCGAGTCACACACATAGTTGCAATGGACAGACCCTTGTTTGATGAATCCACCATTAGGAAGGAGGGGGGGGCATGGAATCCTGAAAGCCTGTAAGACAACAAGGAAAGTCAATACATGTATAGAAACTGAATAATTACCTACCTGTTAGACAGGTGCAGACAGATGGACAGCGAGCCCTACACAGTGGCAGATGGATGGATGCTTGATGGACAGATGCACCATCAGGGAGGGAAGAGGTAATGGCAACCTCAGAACCTGAAAGACAACAAAGACAGTCAATACAGGTTTTGAAACGGAAAGATCACTTACCTTTTACACAGTTGCAGAACAATAGACAGTGAGCCAGACACAGCTGCAGCTGGACAGATTGATGGTGGCTGGATCTACGGTCAGGGAGTGAGTGGCTCTGAAGGTCCTAAACGTGTAAGACAAAAACAAACGTCAATACATGTATAGAAATTGATTGATGACCAAACTCTTTCACACTTGCAGTCAGATAGATATCGAGTCACACACACCATTGCAATGGACAGACCCTTGTTTGATGGATCCACCATTTGGAAGGAGAGGGGTGTCCTGAAGTCCTGAAAGCCTGTAAGACAACAAAGAAAGTCAATACATGTATAGAAACTGAATGATCACCTACCTGTTAGACAGTAGCCAACGGATAGATAGTGAGCCGTACACAGTGGCAGATGGATGGACCCTTGATGGACAGATGCACCATCAGGGAGGGAAAGGCTAAAGGCATCCTCGGAACCTGTAAGACAACAAATAAAATCAATACATGTATAGAAACTGAATGATCACCTACCTGTTGTCACCTAATGGCAACCTCAGAACCTGAAAGACAACAAAGACAGTCAATACAGGTTTTGAAACGGAAAGATCACTTACCTTTTACACAGTTGCAGAACAATAGACAGTGAGCCAGACACAGCTGCAGATGGACAGATTGATGGTGGCTGGATCTACGGTCAGGGAGTGAGTGGCTCTGAAGGTCCTAAATGTGTAAGACAAAAAAAAATGTCAATACATGTATAGAAATTGATTGATGACCAAACTCTTTCACACTTGCAGTCAGAAAGTTAGCGAGTCACACACACCATTGCAATGGACAGACCCTTGTTTGATGGATCCACCATTTGGAAGGAGAGGGGTGTCCTGAAGTCCTAAAAGCCTGTAAGACAACAAAGAAAGTCAATACATGTATAGAAACTGAATGATCACCCACCTGTCAGACAGTAGCAAACAGTAAGACAGCGAGCCCAACACAGTGGCAGATGGATGGACCCTTGATAGACAGATGCACCATCAGGGAGGGAAGGGGTAAAGGCATCCTCGGAACCTGTAAGACAACAAAGAAAGTCAATACATGTATAGAAACTGAATGATCACCCACCTGTTAGACAGTAGCAAACAGATAGATAGTGAGCTGTACACAGTGGCAGATGGATGGACCCTTGATGGACAGATGCACCATCAGGGAGGGAAGCGGTAAAGGCATCCTCGGAATCTGAAAGACAATCAATACAAGTTTTGAAACTGAAAGATCACTTACCTTTTACACAGTTGCAGAACAATAGACAGTTAGCCAGACAGCTGCAGATGGACAGATTGATGGTGGCTGGATCTACGGTCATGGAGGGAGGGGCTCAGAAGGTCCTAAACCTGTAAGACAAATAAAAAAGTCAATACATGTATAAAAACTGAATGATCACCTAACTCTTACACACTTGCAGTCAGATAGATATCGAGTCACACACATAGTTGCAATGGACAGACCCTTGTTTGATGAATCCACCATTAGGAAGGAGGGGGGGTCCTGGAATCCTGAAAGCCTGTAAGACAACAAGGAAAGTCAATACATGTATAGAAACTGAATAATTACCTAACTGTTAGACAGTAGCAAACAGATAGACAGTGAGCCGTACATAGTTGCAGATGGATGGACCCTTGATGGACAGATGCACCATCAGGGAGGGAAGGGGTAAAGGCATCCTCGGAACCTGTAAAACAACAAGGAAAGTCAATACATGTATAGAAATGGAATAATTACCTACCTGTTAGACAGGTGCAGACAGATGGACAGCGAGCCCTACACAGTGGCAGATGAATGGATGCTTGATGGACAGATGCACCATCAGGGAGGGAAGAGGTAATGGCAACCTCAGAACCTGAAAGACAACAAAGATAGTCAATACAGGTTTTGAAACGGAAAGATCACTTACCTTTTACACAGTTGCAGAACAATAGACAGTGAGCCAGACACAGCTGCAGATGGACAGATTGATGGTGGCTGAATCTACGTTCAGGGAGTGAGTGGCTCTGAAGGTCCTAAACGTGTAAGACAAAAACAAACGTCAATACATGTATAGAAATTGATTGATGACCAAACTCTTACACACTTGCAGTCAGATAGATATCGAGTCACACACACCATTGCAATGGACAGACCCTTGTTTGATGAATCCACCATTTGGAAGGAGAGGGATGTCCTGAAGTCCTGAAAGCCTGTAAGACAACAAAGAAAGTCAATACATGTATAGAAACTGAATGATCACCTACCTGTTAGACAGTAGCAAACAGATAGATAGTGAGCCGTACACAGTGGCAGATGGATGGACCCTTGATGGAAAGATGCACCATCAGGGAGGGAAGGGGTAAAGGCATCCTCGGAACCTGTAAGACAACAAAGAAAATCAATACATGTATAGAAACTGAATGATCACCTACCTGTTAGACAGGTGCAGACAGATGGACAGCGAGCCCTACACAGTGGCAGATGGATGGACCCTTGATGGACAGATGCACCATCAGGGAGGGAAGGGGTAAAGGCATCCTCGGAACCTGAAAGACAACAAAGACAATCAATACAAGTTTTGAAACAGAAAGATCACTTACCTGTTGTCACCTAATGGCAACCTCAGAACCTGAAAGACAACAAAGACAGTCAATACAGGTTTTGAAACGGAAAGATCACTTACCTTTTACACAGTTGTAGAACAATAGACAGTGAGCCAGACACAGCTGCAGATGGACAGATTGATGGTGGCTGAATCTACGGTCAGTGAGGGAGGGGCTCAGAAGGTCCTGAACCTGTAAGACAAAAAAAAAATCAATACATGTATAGAAACTGAATGATAACCTACCTGTTAGACAGTAGCAAACAGTAAGACAGCGAGCCCAACACAGTGGCAGATGGATGGACCCTTGATAGACAGATGCACCATCAGGGAGGGAAGGGGTAAAGGCATCCTCGGAACCTGTAAGACAACAAAGAAAGTCAATACATGTATAGAAACTGAATGATCACCTACCTGTTGTCACCTAATGGCAACCTCAGAACCTGAAAGACAACAAAGACAGTCAATACAGGTTTTGAAACGGAAAGATCACTTACCTTTTACACAGTTGCAGAACAATAGACAGTGAGCCAGACACAGCTGCAGATGGACAGATTGATGGTGGCTGGATCTACGGTCAGGGAGTGAGTGGCTCTGAAGGTCCTAAACGTGTAAGACAAAAACAAACGTCAATACATGTATATAAATTGATTGATGACCAAACTCTTACACACTTGCAGTCAGATAGATATCGAGTCACACACACCATTGCAATGGACAGACCCTTGTTTGATGGATCCACCATTTGGAAGGAGAGGGGTGTCCTGAAGTCCTGAAAGCCTGTAAGACAACAAAGAAAGTCAATACATGTATAGAAACTGAATGATCACCTACCTGTTAGACAGTAGCAAACAGATAGATAGTGAGCCGTACACAGTGGCAGATGGATGGACCCTTGATGGAAAGATGCACCATCAGGGAGGGAAGGGGTAAAGGCATCCTCGGAACCTGTAAGACAACAAAGAAAATCAATACATGTATAGAAACTGAATGATCACCTACCTGTTAGACAGGTGCAGACAGATGGACAGCGAGCCCTACACAGTGGCAGATGGATGGACCCTTGATGGACAGATGCACCATCAGGGAGGGAAGGGGTAAAGGCATCCTCGGAACCTGAAAGACAACAAAGACAATCAATACAAGTTTTGAAACAGAAAGATCACTTACCTGTTGTCACCTAATGGCAACCTCAGAACCTGAAAGACAACAAAGACAGTCAATACAGGTTTTGAAACGGAAAGATCACTTACCTTTTACACAGTTGTAGAACAATAGACAGTGAGCCAGACACAGCTGCAGATGGACAGATTGATGGTGGCTGAATCTACGGTCAGTGAGGGAGGGGCTCAGAAGGTCCTGAACCTGTAAGACAAAAAAAAAATCAATACATGTATAGAAACTGAATGATAACCTACCTGTTAGACAGTAGCAAACAGTAAGACAGCGAGCCCAACACAGTGGCAGATGGATGGACCCTTGATAGACAGATGCACCATCAGGGAGGGAAGGGGTAAAGGCATCCTCGGAACCTGTAAGACAACAAAGAAAGTCAATACATGTATAGAAACTGAATGATCACCTACCTGTTGTCACCTAATGGCAACCTCAGAACCTGAAAGACAACAAAGACAGTCAATACAGGTTTTGAAACGGAAAGATCACTTACCTTTTACACAGTTGCAGAACAATAGACAGTGAGCCAGACACAGCTGCAGATGGACAGATTGATGGTGGCTGGATCTACGGTCAGGGAGTGAGTGGCTCTGAAGGTCCTAAACGTGTAAGACAAAAACAAACGTCAATACATGTATATAAATTGATTGATGACCAAACTCTTACACACTTGCAGTCAGATAGATATCGAGTCACACACACCATTGCAATGGACAGACCCTTGTTTGATGGATCCACCATTTGGAAGGAGAGGGGTGTCCTGAAGTCCTGAAAGCCTGTAAGACAACAAAGAAAGTCAATACATGTATAGAAACTGAATGATCACCTACCTGTTAGACAGTAGCAAACAGATAGATAGTGAGCCGTACACAGTGGCAGATGGATGGACCCTTGATGGACAGATGCTCCATCAGGGAGGGAAGGGGTAAAGGCATCCTCGGAACCTGTAAGACAACAAAGAAAATCAATACATGTATAGAAACTGAATGATCACCTACCTGTTGTCACCTAATGGCAACCTCAGAACCTGAAAGACAACAAAGACAGTCAATACAGGTTTTGAAACGGAAAGATCACTTACCTTTTACACAGTTGCAGAACAATAGACATTTAGCCAGACAGCTGCAGATGGACAGATTGATGGTGGCTGGATCTACGGTCATGGAGGGAGGGGCTCTGAAGGTCCTAAACCTGTAAGACAAATAAAAAAGTCAATACATGTATAAAAACTGAATGATCACCTAACTCTTACACACTTGCAGTCAGATAGATATCGAGTCACACACAAAGTTGCAATGGACAGACCCTTGTTTGATGGATCCACCATTTGGAAGGAGAGGGGTGTCCTGAAGTCCTGAAAGCCTGTAAGACAACAAAGAAAGTCAATACATGTATAGAAACTGAATGATCACCTACCTGTTAGACAGTAGCAAACAGATAGATAGTGAGCCGTACACAGTGGCAGATGGATGGACCCTTGATGGACAGATGCACCATCAGGGAGGGAAAGGGTAAAGGCATCCTCGGAACCTGTAAGACAACAAAGAAAATCAATACATGTATAAAAACTGAATGATCACCTACCTGTTAGACAGGTGCAGACAGATGGACAGCGAGCCCTACACAGTGGCAGATGGATGAACCCTTGATGGACAGATGCACCATCAGGGAGGGAAGGGGTAAAGGCATCCTCGGAACCTGAAAGACAACAAAGACAATCAATACAAGTTTTGAAACAGAAAGATCACTTACCTGTTGTCACCTAACGGCAACCTCAGAACCTGAAAGACAACAAAGACAGTCAATACAGGTTTTGAAATGGAAAGATCACTTACCTTTTACACAGTTGCAGAACAATAGACAGTGAGCCAGACAGCTGCAGATGGACAGATTGATTGTGGCTGGATCTACGGTCAGGGAGTGAGTGTCTCTGAAGGTCCTAAACGTGTAAGACAAAAAAAAAAAACGTCAATACATGTATAGAAATTGATTGATGACCAAACTCTTACACACTTGCAGTCAGATAGTAAGCGAGTCACACACCATTGCAATGGACAGACCCTTGTTTGATGGATCCACCATTTGGAAGGAGAGGGGTGTCCTGAAGTCCTGAAAGCCTGTAACACAACAAAGAAAGTCAATACATGTATAAAAACTGAATGATCACCTACCTCTTAGACAGGTGCAGACAGATAGACAGCGAGCCCTACACAGTGGCAGATGGATGGACCCTTGATGGACAGATGCACCATCAGGGAGGGAAGGGGTAAAGGCATCCTCGGAACCTGAAAGACAACAAAGACAATCAATACAAGTTTTGAAACAGAAAGATCACTTACCTTTTACACAGTTGCAGAACAATAGACAGTTAGCCAGACACAGCTACAGATGGACAGATTGATGTTGGCTGGATGTATGGTCATGGAGGGAGAGGCTCTGAAGGTCCTAAACCTGTAAGACAATTAAAAACATCAACACATGTATAGAAATTGATTGATGACCAAACTCTTACACACTTGCAGTCAGATAGTTAGCGAGTCACACACACCATTGCAATGGACAGACCCTTGTTTGATGGATCCACCATTTGGAAGGAGAGGGGTGTCCTGAAGTCCTGAAAGCCTGTAAGAAAACAAAGAAAGTCAATACATGTATAGAAACTGAATGATCACCTACCTGTTAGACAGTACCAAACAGATAGATAGTGAGCCGTACACAGTGGCAGATGGATGGACCCTTGATGGACAGATGCACCATCAGGGAGGGAAGGGGTAAAGGCATCCTCGGAACCTGTAACACAACAAAGAAAATCAATACATGTATAAAAACTGAATGATCACCTACCTGTTAGACAGTAGCAAACAGTAAGACAGTGAGCCGTACACAGTGGCAGATGGATGGACCCTTGATGGACAGATGCACCATCAGGGAGGGAAAGGGTAAAGGCATCCTCGGAACCTGTAAGACAACAAAGAAAATCAATACATGTATAGAAACTGAATGATCACCTACCTGTTGTCACCTAATGGCAACCTCAGAACCTGAAAGACAACAAAGACAGTCAATACAGGTTTTGAAACGGAAAGATCACTTACCTTTTACACAGTTGCAGAACAATAGACAGTGAGCCAGACACAGCTGCAGATGGACAGATTGATGGTGGCTGGATCTACGGTCAGGGAGTGAGTGGCTCTGAAGGTCCTAAACGTGTAAGACAAAAACAAACGTCAATACGTGTATAGAAATTGACTGATGACCAAACTCTTACACACTTGCAGTCAGATAGATATCGAGTCACACACACCATTGCAATGGACAGACCCTTGTTTGATGGATCCACCATTTGGAAGGAGAGGGGTGTCCTGAAGTCCTGAAAGCCTGTAAGACAACAAAGAAAGTCAATACATGTATAGAAACTGAATGATCACCTACCTGTTAGACAGTAGCAAACAGATAGATAGTGAGCCGTACACAGTGGCAGATGGATGGACCCTTGATGGACAGATGCACCATCAGGGAGGGAAAGGGTAAAGGCATCCTCGGAACCTGTAAGACAACAAAGAAAATCAATACATGTATAGAAACTGAATGATCACCTACCTGTTGTCACCTAATGGCAACCTCAGAACCTGAAAGACAACAAAGACAGTCAATACAGGTTTTGAAACGGAAAGATCACTTACCTTTTACACAGTTGCAGAACAATAGACAGTGAGCCAGACACAGCTGCAGATGGACAGACTGATGGTGGCTGGATCTACGGTCAGGGAGTGAGTGGCTCTGAAGGTCCTAAACGTGTAAGACAAAAACAAACGTCTATACATGTATAGAAATTGATTGATGACCAAACTCTTACACACTTGCAGTCAGATAGATATCGAGTCACACACACCATTGCAATGGACAGACCCTTGTTTGATGGATCCACCATTTGGAAGGAGAGGGGTGTCCTGAAGTCCTGAAAGCCTGTAAGACAACAAAGAAAGTCAATACATGTATAGAAACTGAATGATCACCTACCTGTTAGACAGTAGCAAACAGATAGATAGTAAGCCGTACACAGTGGCAGATGGATGGACCCTTGATGGACAGATGCACCATCAGGGAGGGAAAGGGTAAAGGCATCCTCGGAACCTGTAAGACAACAAAGAAAATCAATACATGTATAAAAACTGAATGATCACCTACCTGTTAGACAGGTGCAGACAGATGGACAGCGAGCCCTACACAGTGGCAGATGGATGAACCCTTGATGGACAGATGCACCATCAGGGAGGGAAGGGGTAAAGGCATCCTCGGAACCTGAAAGACAACAAAGACAATCAATACAAGTTTTGAAACAGAAAGATCACTTACCTGTTGTCACCTAACGGCAACCTAAGAACCTGAAAGACAACAAAGACAGTCAATACAGGTTTTGAAACGGAAAGATCACTTACCTTTTACACAGTTGCAGAACAATAGACAGTGAGCCAGACAGCTGCAGATGGACAGATTGATTGTGGCTGGATCTACGGTCAGGGAGTGAGTGTCTCTGAAGGTCCTAAACGTGTAAGACAAAAAAAAAAACGTCAATACATGTATAGAAATTGATTGATGACCAAACTCTTACACACTTGCAGTCAGATAGTAAGCGAGTCACACACCATTGCAATGGACAGACCCTTGTTTGATGGATCCACCATTTGGAAGGAGAGGGGTGTCCTGAAGTCCTGAAAGCCTGTAACACAACAAAGAAAGTCAATACATGTATAAAAACTGAATGATCACCTACCTGTTAGACAGGTGCAGACAGATAGACAGCGAGCCCTACACAGTGGCAGATGGATGGACCCTTGATGGACAGATGCACCATCAGGGAGGGAAGGGATAAAGGCATCCTCGGAACCTGAAAGACAACAAAGACAATCAATACAAGTTTTGAAACAGAAAGATCACTTACCTTTTACACAGTTGCAGAACAATAGACAGTTAGCCAGACACAGCTACAGATGGACAGATTGATGTTGGCTGGATGTATGGTCATGGAGGGAGAGGCTCTGAAGGTCCTAAACCTGTAAGACAATTAAAAACATCAACACATGTATAGAAATTGATTGATGACCAAACTCTTACACACTTGCAGTCAGATAGTTAGCGAGTCACACACACCATTGCAATGGACAGACCCTTGTTTGATGGATCCACCATTTGGAAGGAGAGGGGTGTCCTGAAGTCCTGAAAGCCTGTAAGAAAACAAAGAAAGTCAATACATGTATAGAAACTGAATGATCACCTACCTGTTAGACAGTACCAAACAGATAGATAGTGAGCCGTACACAGTGGCAGATGGATGGACCCTTGATGGACAGATGCACCATCAGGGAGGGAAAGGGTAAAGGCATCCTCGGAACCTGTAAGACAACAAAGAAAATCAATACATGTATAGAAACTGAATGATCACCTACCTGTTGTCACCTAATGGCAACCTCAGAACCTGAAAGACAACAAAGACAGTCAATACAGGTTTTGAAACGGAAAGATCACTTACCTTTTACACAGTTGCAGAACAATAGACAGTGAGCCAGACACAGCTGCAGATGGACAGACTGATGGTGGCTGGATCTACGGTCAGGGAGTGAGTGGCTCTGAAGGTCCTAAACGTGTAAGACAAAAACAAACGTCTATACATGTATAGAAATTGATTGATGACCAAACTCTTACACACTTGCAGTCAGATAGATATCGAGTCACACACACCATTGCAATGGACAGACCCTTGTTTGATGGATCCACCATTTGGAAGGAGAGGGGTGTCCTGAAGTCCTGAAAGCCTGTAAGACAACAAAGAAAGTCAATACATGTATAGAAACTGAATGATCACCTACCTGTTAGACAGTAGCAAACAGATAGATAGTGAGCCGTACACAGTGGCAGATGGATGGACCCTTGATGGACAGATGCACCATCAGGGAGGGAAAGGGTAAAGGCATCCTCGGAACCTGTAAGACAACAAAGAAAATCAATACATGTATAGAAACTGAATGATCACCTACCTGTTGTCACCTAATGGCAACCTCAGAACCTGAAAGACAACAAAGACAGTCAATACAGGTTTTGAAACGGAAAGATCACTTACCTTTTACACAGTTGCAGAACAATAGACAGTGAGCCAGACACAGCTGCAGATGGACAGATTGATGGTGGCTGGATCTACGGTCAGGGAGTGAGTGGCTCTGAAGGTCCTAAACGTGTAAGACAAAAACAAACGTCAATACATGTATAGAAATTGATTGATGACCAAACTCTTACACACTTGCAGTCAGATAGATATCGAGTCACACACATAGTTGCAATGGACAGACCCTTGTTTGATGAATCCACCATTAGGAAGGAGGGGGGGTGCTGGAATCCTAAAAGCCTGTAAGACAACAAGGCAAGTCAATACATGTATAGAAACTGAATAATTACCTACCTGTTAGACAGTAGCAAACAGATAGACAGTGAGCCGTACATAGTTGCAGATGGATGGACCCTTGATTGACAGATGCACCATCAGGGAGGGAAGGGGTAAAGGCATCCTCGGAACCTGTAAAACAACAAGGAAAGTCAATACATGTAAAGAAACTGAATAATTATCTACCTGTTAGACAGGTGCAGACAGATGGACAGCGAGCCCTACACAGTGGCAGATGGATGGATGCTTGATGGACAGATGCACCATCAGGGAGGGAAAGGGTAAAGGCATCCTCGGAACCTGTAAGACAACAAAGAAAATCAATACATGTATAAAAACTGAATGATCACCTACCTGTTAGACAGGTGCAGACAGATGGACAGCGAGCCCTACACAGTGGCAGATGGATGGACCCTTGATGGACAGATGCACCATCAGGGAGGGAAAGGGTAAAGGCATCCTCGGAACCTGAAAGACAACAAAGACAATCAATACAAGTTTTGAAACAGAAAGATCACTTACCTGTTGTCAGCTAATGGCAACCTCAGAACCTGAAAGACAACAAAGACAGTCAATACAGGTTTTGAAACGGAAAGATCACTTACCTTTTACACAGTTGCAGAACAATAGACAGTGAGCCAGACACAGCTGCAGATGGACAGATTGATGGTGGCTGGATCTACGGTCAGGGAGTGAGTGGCTCTGAAGGTCCTAAACGTGTAAGACAAAAACAAACGTCAATACATGTATAGAAATTGATTGATGACCAAACTCTTACACACTTGCAGTCAGATAGATATCGAGTCACACACACCATTGCAATGGACAGACCCTTGTTTGATGGATCCACCATTTGGAAGGAGAGGGGTGTCCTGAAGTCCTGAAAGCCTGTAAGACAACAAAGAAAGTCAATACATGTATAGAAACTGAATGATCACCTACCTGTTGTCACCTAATGGCAACCTCAGAACCTGAAAGACAACAAAGACAGTCAATACAGGTTTTGAAACGGAAAGATCACTTACCTTTTACACAGTTGCAGAACAATAGACAGTGAGCCAGACACAGCTGCAGATGGACAGATTGATGGTGGCTGGATCTACGGTCAGGGAGTGAGTGGCTCTGAAGGTCCTAAACGTGTAAGACAAAAACAAACGTCAATACATGTATAGAAATTGATTGATGACCAAACTCTTACACACTTGCAGTCAGATAGATATCGAGTCACACACACCATTGCAATGGACAGACCCTTGTTTGATGGAACCACCATTTGGAAGGAGCGGGGTGTCCTGAAGTCCTGAAAGCCTGTAAGACAACAAAGAAAGTCAATACATGTATAGAAACTGAATGATCACATACCTGTTAGACAGTAGCAAACAGATAGATAGTGAGCCGTACACAGTGGCAGATGGATGGACCCTTGATGGACAGATGCACCATCAGGGAGGGAAAGGGTAAAGGCATCCTCGGAACTTGTAAGACAACAAAGAAAATCAATACATGTATAGAAACTGAATGATCACCTACCTGTTGTCACCTAATGGCAACCTCAGAACCTGAAAGACAACAAAGACAGTCAATACAGGTTTTGAAACGGAAAGATCACTTACCTTTTACACAGTTGCAGAACAATAGACAGTGAGCCAGACACAGCTGCAGATGGACAGACTGATGGTGGCTGGATCTACGGTCAGGGAGTGAGTGGCTCTGAAGGTCCTAAACGTGTAAGACAAAAACAAACGTCTATACATGTATAGAAATTGATTGATGACCAAACTCTTACACACTTGCAGTCAGATAGATATCGAGTCACACACACCATTGCAATGGACAGACCCTTGTTTGATGGATCCACCATTTGGAAGGAGAGGGGTGTCCTGAAGTCCTGAAAGCCTGTAAGACAACAAAGAAAGTCAATACATGTATAGAAACTGAATGATCACCTACCTGTTAGACAGTAGCAAACAGATAGATAGTGAGCCGTACACAGTGGCAGATGGATGGACCCTTGATGGACAGATGCACCATCAGGGAGGGAAAGGGTAAAGGCATCCTCGGAACCTGTAAGACAACAAAGAAAATCAATACATGTATAGAAACTGAATGATCACCTACCTGTTGTCACCTAATGGCAACCTCAGAACCTGAAAGACAACAATGACAGTCAATACAGGTTTTGAAACGGAAAGATCATTTACCTTTTACACAGTTGCAGAACAATAGACAGTGAGCCAGACACAGCTGCAGATGGACAGACTGATGGTGGCTGGATCTACGGTCAGGGAGTGAGTGGCTCTGAAGGTCCTAAACGTGTAAGACAAAAACAAACGTCAATACATGTATAGAAATTGATTGATGACCAAACTCTTACACACTTGCAGTCAGATAGATATCGAGTCACACACACCATTGCAATGGACAGACCCTTGTTTGATGGATCCACCATTTGGAAGGAGAGGGGTGTCCTGAAGTCCTGAAAGCCTGTAAGACAACAAAGAAAGTCAATACATGTATAGAAACTGAATGATCACCTACCTGTTAGACAGTAGCAAACAGATAGATAGTGAGCCGTACACAGTGGCAGATGGATGGACCCTTGATGGACAGGGTCCATCAAGATAGATATCGAGTCACACACACCATTGCAATGGACAGACCCTTGTTTGATGGATCCACCATTTGGAAGGAGAGGGGTGTCCTGAAGTCCTGAAAGCCTGTAAGACAACAAAGAAAGTCAATACATGTATAGAAACTGAATGATCACCTACCTGTTAGACAGTAGCAAACAGATAGATAGTGAGCCGTACACAGTGGCAGATGGATGGACCCTTGATGGACAGATGCTCCATCAGGGAGGGAAGGGGTAAAGGCATCCTCGGAACCTGTAAGACAACAAAGAAAATCAATACATGTATAGAAACTGAATGATCACCTACCTGTTGTCACCTAATGGCAACCTCAGAACCTGAAAGACAACAAAGACAGTCAATACAGGTTTTGAAACGGAAAGATCACTTACCTTTTACACAGTTGCAGAACAATAGACAGTTAGCCAGACAGCTGCAGATGGACAGATTGATGGTGGCTGGATCTACGGTCATGGAGGGAGGGGCTCTGAAGGTCCTAAACCTGTAAGACAAATAAAAAAGTCAATACATGTATAAAAACAGAATGATCACCTAACTCTTACACACTTGCAGTCAGATAGATATCGAGTCACACACATAGTTGCAATGGACAGACCCTTGTTTGATGAATCCACCATTAGGACGGAGGGGGGGTGCTGGAATCCTAAAAGCCTGTAAGACAACAAGGCAAGTCAATACATGTATAGAAACTGAATAATTACCTACCTGTTAGACAGTAGCAAACAGATAGACAGTGAGCCGTACATAGTTGCAGATGGATGGACCCTTGATTGACAGATGCACCATCAGGGAGGGAAGGGGTAAAGGCATCCTCGGAACCTGAAAGACAACAAAGACAATCAATACAAGTTTTGAAACAGAAAGATCACTTACCTGTTGTCACCTAATGGCAACCTCAGAACCTGAAAGACAACAAAGACAGTCAATACAGGTTTTGAAACGGAAAGATCATTTACCTTTTACACAGTTGCAGAACAATAGACAGTGAGCCAGACACAGCTACAGATGGACAGACTGATGGTGGCTGGATCTACGGTCAGGGAGTGAGTGGCTCTGAAGGTCCTAAACGTGTAAGACAAAAACAAACATCAATACATGTATAGAAATTGATTGATGACCAAACTCTTACACACTTGCAGTCAGATAGATATCGAGTCACACACACCATTGCAATGGACAGACCCTTGTTTGATGGATCCACCATTTGGAAGGAGAGGGGTGTCCTGAAGTCCTGAAAGCCTGTAAGACAACAAAGAAAGTCAATACATGTATAGAAACTGAATGATCACCTACCTGTTAGACAGTAGCAAACAGATAGATAGTGAGCCGTACACAGTGGCAGATGGATGGACCCTTGATGGACAGATGCTCCATCAGGGAGGGAAGGGGTAAAGGCATCCTCGGAACCTGTAAGACAACAAAGAAAATCAATACATGTATAGAAACTGAATGAACACCTAACTGTTGTCACCTAATGGCAACCTCAGAACCTGAAAGACAACAAAGACAGTCAATACAGGTTTTGAAACGGAAAGATCACTTACCTTTTACACAGTTGCAGAACAATAGACAGTTAGCCAGACAGCTGCAGATGGACAGATTGATGGTGGCTGGATCTACGGTCATGGAGGGAGGGGCTCTGAAGGTCCTAAACCTGTAAGACAAATAAAAAAGTCAATACATGTATAAAAACAGAATGATCACCTAACTCTTACACACTTGCAGTCAGATAGATATCGAGTCACACACATAGTTGCAATGGACAGACCCTTGTTTGATGAATCCACCATTAGGAAGGAGGGGGGGTGCTGGAATCCTAAAAGCCTGTAAGACAACAAGGCAAGTCAATACATGTATAGAAACTGAATAATTACCTACCTGTTAGACAGTAGCAAACAGATAGACAGTGAGCCGTACATAGTTGCAGATGGATGGACCCTTGATTGACAGATGCACCATCAGGGAGGGAAGGGGTAAAGGCATCCTCGGAACCTGTAAAACAACAAGGAAAGTCAATACATGTATAGAAACTGAATAATTATCTACCTGTTAGACAGGTGCAGACAGATGGACAGCGAGCCCTACACAGTGGCAGATGGATGGATGCTTGATGGACAGATGCACCATCAGGGAGGGAAGAGGTAATGGCAACCTCAGAACCTGAAAGACAACAAAGACAGTCAATACAGGTTTTGAAACGGAAAGATCACTTACCTTTTACACAGTTGCAGAACAATAGACAGTGAGCCAGACACAGCTGCAGATGGACAGATTGATGGTGGCTGGATCTACGGTCAGGGAGTGAGTGGCTCTGAAGGTCCTAAACGTGTAAGACAAAAAAAAAAACGTCAATACATGTATAGAAATTGATTGATGACCAAACTCTTACACACTTGCAGTCAGATAGTTAGCGAGTCACACACACCATTGCAATGGACAGATCCTTGTTTGATGGATCCACCATTTGGAAGGAGAGGGGTGTCCTGAAGTCCTGAAAGCCTGTAAGACAACAAAGAAAGTCAATACATGTATAGAAACTGAATGATCACCTACCTGTTAGACAGTAGCAAACAGATAGATAGTGAGCCGTACACAGTGGCAGATGGATGGACCCTTGATGGACAGATGCACCATCAGGGAGGGAAAGGGTAAAGGCATCCTCGGAACCTGTAAGACAACAAAGAAAATCAATACATGTATAGAAACTGAATGATCACCTACCTGTTGTCACCTAATGGCAACCTCAGAACCTGAAAGACAACAAAGACAGTCAATACAGGTTTTGAAACGGAAAGATCACTTACCTTTTACACAGTTGCAGAACAATAGACAGTTAGCCAGACAGCTGCAGATGGACAGATTGATGGTGGCTGGATCTACGGTCATGGAGGGAGGGGCTCTGAAGGTCCTAAACTTGTAAGACAAATAAAAAAGTCAATACATGTATAAAAACAGAATGATCACCTAACTCTTACACACTTGCAGTCAGATAGATATCGAGTCACACACAAAGTTGCAATGGACAGACCCTTGTTTGATGAATCCACCATTAGGAAGGAGGGGGGGTGCTGGAATCCTAAAAGCCTGTAAGACAACAAGGCAAGTCAATACATGTATAGAAACTGAATGATCACCTACCTGTTAGACAGTAGCAAACAGATAGATAGTGAGCCGTACACAGTGGCAGATGGATGGACCCTTGATGGACAGATGCACCATCAGGGAGGGAAAGGGTAAAGGCATCCTCGGAACCTGTAAGACAACAAAGAAAATCAATACATGTATAAAAACTGAATGATCACCTACCTGTTAGACAGTAGCAAACAGTAAGACAGCGAGCCCTACACAGTGGCAGATGGATGGACCCTTGATGGACAGATGCACCATCAGGGAGGGAAGGGGTAAAGGCATCCTCGGAACCTGAAAGACAACAAAGACAATCAATACAAGTTTTGAAACAGAAAGATCACTTACCTGTTGTCACCTAATGGCAACCTCAGAACCTGAAAGACAACAAAGACAGTCAATACAGGTTTTGAAACGGAAAGATCACTTACCTTTTACACAGTTGCAGAACAATAGACAGTTAGCCAGACACAGCTGCAGATGGACAGATTGATGGTGGCTGGATCTACGGTCAGGGAGTGAGTGGCTCTGAAGGTCCTAAACGTGTAAGACAAAAACAAACGTCAATACATGTATAGAAATTGATTGATGACCAAACTCTTACACACTTGCAGTCAGATAGATATCGAGTCACACACACCATTGCAATGGACAGACCCTTGTTTGATGGATCCACCATTTGGAAGGAGAGGGGTGTCCTGAAGTCCTGAAAGCCTGTAAGACAACAAAGAAAGTCAATACATGTATAGAAACTGAATGATCACCTACCTGTTAGACAGTACCAAACAGATAGATAGTGAGCCGTACACAGTGGCAGATGGATGGACCCTTGATGGACAGATGCACCATCAGGGAGGGAAGGGGTAAAGGCATCCTCGGAACCTGTAAGACAACAAAGAAAATCAATACATGTATAAAAACTGAATGATCACCTACCTGTTAGACAGGTGCAGACAGATAGACAGCGAGCCCTACATAGTGGCAGATGGATGGACCCTTGATGGACAGATGCACCATCAGGGAGGGAAAGGGTAAAGGCATCCTCGGAACCTGTAAGACAACAAAGAAAATCAATACATGTATAGAAACTGAATGATCACCTACCTGTTAGACAGTACCAAACAGATAGATAGTGAGCCGTACACAGTGGCAGATGGATGGACCCTTGATGGACAGATGCACCATCAGGGAGGGAAGGGGTAAAGGCATCCTCGGAACCTGTAAGACAACAAAGAAAATCAATACATGTATAAAAACTGAATGATCACCTACCTGTTAGACAGGTGCAGACAGATAGACAGCGAGCCCTACATAGTGGCAGATGGATGGACCCTTGATGGACAGATGCACCATCAGGGAGGGAAGGGGTAAAGGCATCCTCGGAACCTGAAAGACAACAAAGACAATCAATACAAGTTTTGAAACAGAAAGATCACTTACCTGTTGTCACCTAATGGCAACCTCAGAACCTGAAAGACAACAAAGACAGTCAATACAGGTTTTGAAACGGAAAGATCACTTACCTTTTACACAGTTGCAGAACAATAGACAGTGAGCCAGACACAGCTGCAGATGGACAGATTGATGGTGGCTGGATCTACGGTCAGGGAGTGAGTGGCTCTGAAGGTCCTAAACGTGTAAGACAAAAACAAACGTCAATACATGTATAGAAATTGATTGATGACCAAACTCTTACACACTTGCAGTCAGATAGATATCGAGTCACACACACCATTGCAATGGACAGACCCTTGTTTGATGGATCCACCATTTGGAAGGAGAGGGGTGTCCTGAAGTCCTGAAAGCCTGTAAGACAACAAAGAAAGTCAATACATGTATAGAAACTGAATGATCACCTACCTGTTAGACAGTAGCAAACAGATAGATAGTGAGCCGTACACAGTGGCAGATGGATGGACCCTTGATGGACAGATGCACCATCAGGGAGGGAAAGGGTAAAGGCATCCTCGGAACCTGTAAGACAACAAAGAAAATCAATACATGTATAGAAACTGAATGATCACCTACCTGTTGTCACCTAATGGCAACCTCAGAACCTGAAAGACAACAAAGACAGTCAATACAGGTTTTGAAACGGAAAGATCACTTACCTTTTACACAGTTGCAGAACAATAGACAGTGAGCCAGACACAGCTGCAGATGGACAGATTGATGGTGGCTGGATCTACGGTCAGGGAGTGAGTGGCTCTGAAGGTCCTAAACGTGTAAGACAAAAACAAACGTCAATACATGTATAGAAATTGATTGATGACCAAACTCTTACACACTTGCAGTCAGATAGATATCGAGTCACACACACCATTGCAATGGACAGACCCTTGTTTGATGGATCCACCATTTGGAAGGAGAGGGGTGTCCTGAAGTCCTGAAAGCCTGTAAGACAACAAAGAAAGTCAATACATGTATAGAAACTGAATGATCACCTACCTGTTAGACAGTAGCAAACAGATAGACAGCGAGCCATACACAGTGGCAGATGGATGGACCCTTGGACAGATGCACCATCAGGGAGGGAAGGGGTAAAGGCATCCTTGGAACCTGTAAGACAACAAAGAAAATCAATACATGTATAGAAACTGAATGATCACCTACCTGTTGTCACCTAATGGCAACCTCAGAACCTGAAAGACAACAAAGACAGTCAATACAGGTTTTGAAACGGAAAGATCACTTACCTTTTACACAGTTGCAGAACAATAGACAGTTAGCCAGACACAGCTGCAGATGGACAGATTGATGGTGGCTGGATCTACGGTCATGGAGGGAGGGGCTCTGAAGGTCGTAAACCTGTAAGACAAATAAAAAAAGTCAATACATGTATAAAAACAGAATGATCACCTAACTCTTACACACTTGCAGTCAGATAGATATCGAGTCACACACATAGTTGCAATGGACAGACCCTTGTTTGATGAATCCACCATTAGGAAGGAGGGGGGGGTGCTGGAATCCTAAAAGCCTGTAAGACAACAAGGCAAGTCAATACATGTATAGAAACTGAATAATTACCTACCTGTTAGACAGTAGCAAACAGATAGACAGTGAGCTGTACATAGTTGCAGATGGATGGACCCTTGATTGACAGATGCACCATCAGGGAGGGAAGGGGTAAAGGCATCCTCGGAACCTGTAAAACAACAAGGAAAGTCAATACATGTATAGAAACTGAATAATTATCTACCTGTTAGACAGGTGCAGACAGATGGACAGCGAGCCCTACACAGTGGCAGATGGATGGATGCTTGATGGACAGATGCACCATCAGGGAGGGAAAGGGTAAAGGCATCCTCGGAACCTGTAAGACAACAAAGAAAATCAATACATGTATAAAAACTGAATGATCACCTACCTGTTAGACAGGTGCAGACAGATGGACAGCGAGCCCTACACAGTGGCAGATGGATGGACCCTTGATGGACAGATGCACCATCAGGGAGGGAAAGGGTAAAGGCATCCTCGGAACCTGAAAGACAACAAAGACAATCAATACAAGTTTTGAAACAGAAAGATCACTTACCTGTTGTCAGCTAATGGCAACCTCAGAACCTGAAAGACAACAAAGACAGTCAATACAGGTTTTGAAACGGAAAGATCACTTACCTTTTACACAGTTGCAGAACAATAGACAGTGAGCCAGACACAGCTGCAGATGGACAGATTGATGGTGGCTGGATCTACGGTCAGGGAGTGAGTGGCTCTGAAGGTCCTAAACGTGTAAGACAAAAACAAACGTCAATACATGTATAGAAATTGATTGATGACCAAACTCTTACACACTTGCAGTCAGATAGATATCGAGTCACACACACCATTGCAATGGACAGATCCTTGTTTGATGGATCCACCATTTGGAAGGAGAGGGGTGTCCTGAAGTCCTGAAAGCCTGTAAGACAACAAAGAAAGTCAATACATGTATAGAAACTGAATGATCACCTACCTGTTAGACAGTAGCAAACAGATAGATAGTGAGCCGTACACAGTGGCAGATGGATGGACCCTTGATGGACAGATGCACCATCAGGGAGGGAAAGGGTAAAGGCATCCTCGGAACCTGTAAGACAACAAAGAAAATCAATACATGTATAGAAACTGAATGATCACCTACCTGTTGTCACCTAATGGCAACCTCAGAACCTGAAAGACAACAAAGACAATCAATACAGGTTTTGAAACGGAAAGATCACTTACCTTTTACACAGTTGCAGAACAATAGACAGTGAGCCAGACACAGCTGAAGATGGACAGATTGATGGTGGCTGGATCTACGGTCAGGGAGTGAGTGGCTCTGAAGGTCCTAAACGTGTAAGACAAAAACAAACGTCAATACATGTATAGAAATTGATTGATGACCAAACTCTTACACACTTGCAGTCAGATAGATATCGAGTCACACACACCATTGCAATGGACAGACCCTTGTTTGATGGATCCACCATTTGGAAGCAGAGGGGTGTCCTGAAGTCCTGAAAGCCTGTAAGACAACAAAGAAAGTCAATACATGTATAAAAACTGAATGATCACCTACCTGTTAGACAGTAGCAAACAGTAAGACAGCGAGCCCTACACAGTGGCAGATGGATGGACCCTTGATGGACAGATGCACCATCAGGGAGGGAAGGGGTAAAGGCATCCTCGGAACCTGAAAGACAACAAAGACAATCAATACAAGTTTTGAAACAGAAAGATCACTTACCTGTTGTCACCTAATGGCAACCTCAGAACCTGAAAGACAACAAAAACAGTCAATACAGGTTTTGAAACGGAAAGATCACTTACCTTTTACACAGTTGCAGAACAATAGACAGTGAGCCAGACAGCTGCAGATGGACAGATTGATGGTGGCTGGATCTACGGTCAGGGAGTGAGTGTCTCTGAAGGTCCTAAACGTGTAAGACAAAAACAAACGTCTATACATGTATAGAAATTGATTGATGACCAAACTCTTACACACTTGCAGTCAGATAGATATCGAGTCACACACACCATTGCAATGGACAGACCCTTGTTTGATGGATCCACCATTTGGAAGGAGAGGGGTGTCCTGAAGTCCTGAAAGCCTGTAAGACAACAAAGAAAGTCAATACATGTATAGAAACTGAATGATCACCTACCTGTTAGACAGTAGCAAACAGATAGATAGTGAGCCGTACACAGTGGCAGATGGATGGACCCTTGATGGACAGATGCACCATCAGGGAGGGAAAGGGTAAAGGCATCCTCGGAACCTGTAAGACAACAAAGAAAATCAATACATGTATAAAAACTGAATGATCACCTACCTGTTAGACAGTAGCAAACAGTAAGACAGCGAGCCCTACACAGTGGCAGATGGATGGACCCTTGATGGACAGATGCACCATCAGGGAGGGAAGGGGTAAAGGCATCCTCGGAACCTGAAAGACAACAAAGACAATCAATACAAGTTTTGAAACAGAAAGATCACTTACCTGTTGTCACCTAATGGCAACCTCAGAACCTGAAAGACAACAAAGACAGTCAATACAGGTTTTGAAACGGAAAGATCATTTACCTTTTACACAGTTGCAGAACAATAGACAGTGAGCCAGACACAGCTGCAGATGGACAGACTGATGGTGGCTGGATCTACGGTCAGGGAGTGAGTGGCTCTGAAGGTCCTAAACGTGTAAGACAAAAACAAACGTCAATACATGTATAGAAATTGATTGATGACCAAACTCTTACACACTTGCAGTCAGATAGATATCGAGTCACACACACCATTGCAATGGACAGACCCTTGTTTGATGGATCCACCATTTGGAAGGAGAGGGGTGTCCTGAAGTCCTGAAAGCCTGTAAGACAACAAAGAAAGTCAATACATGTATAGAAACTGAATGATCACCTACCTGTTAGACAGTAGCAAACAGATAGATAGTGAGCCGTACACAGTGGCAGATGGATGGACCCTTGATGGACAGATGCTCCATCAGGGAGGGAAGGGGTAAAGGCATCCTCGGAACCTGTAAGACAACAAAGAAAATCAATACATGTATAGAAACTGAATGATCACCTACCTGTTGTCACCTAATGGCAACCTCAGAACCTGAAAGACAACAAAGACAGTCAATACAGGTTTTGAAACGGAAAGATCACTTACCTTTTACACAGTTGCAGAACAATAGACAGTTAGCCAGACAGCTGCAGATGGACAGATTGATGGTGGCTGGATCTACGGTCATGGAGGGAGGGGCTCTGAAGGTCCTAAACCTGTAAGACAAATAAAAAAAAGTCAATACATGTATAAAAACAGAATGATCACCTAACTCTTACACACTTGCAGTCAGATAGATATCGAGTCACACACATAGTTGCAATGGACAGACCCTTGTTTGATGAATCCACCATTAGGACGGAGGGGGGGTGCTGGAATCCTAAAAGCCTGTAAGACAACAAGGCAAGTCAATACATGTATAGAAACTGAATAATTACCTACCTGTTAGACAGTAGCAAACAGATAGACAGTGAGCCGTACATAGTTGCAGATGGATGGACCCTTGATTGACAGATGCACCAACAGGGAGGGAAGGGGTAAAGGCATCCTCGGAACCTGAAAGACAACAAAGACAATCAATACAAGTTTTGAAACAGAAAGATCACTTACCTGTTGTCACCTAATGGCAACCTCAGAACCTGAAAGACAACAAAGACAGTCAATACAGGTTTTGAAACGGAAAGATCACTTACCTTTTACACAGTTGCAGAACAATAGACAGTTAGCCAGACACAGCTGCAGATGGACAGATTGATGGTGGCTGGATCTACGGTCAGGGAGTGAGTGGCTCTGAAGGTCCTAAACGTGTAAGACAAAAACAAACGTCAATACATGTATAGAAATTGATTGATGACCAAACTCTTACACACTTGCAGTCAGATAGATATCGAGTCACACACACCATTGCAATGGACAGACCCTTGTTTGATGGATCCACCATTTGGAAGGAGAGGGGTGTCCTGAAGTCCTGAAAGCCTGTAAGACAACAAAGAAAGTCAATACATGTATAGAAACTGAATGATCACCTACCTGTTAGACAGTAGCAAACAGATAGATAGTGAGCCGTACACAGTGGCAGATGGATGGACCCTTGATGGACAGATGCGCCATCAGGGAGGGAAGGGGTAAAGGCATCCTCGGAACCTGAAAGACAACAAAGACAATCAATACAAGTTTTGAAACAGAAAGATCACTTACCTTTTACACAGTTGCAGAACAATAGACAGTTAGCCAGACACAGCTGCAGAAGGACAGATTGATGGTGGCTGGATGTATGGTCATGGAGGGAGAGGCTCTGAAGGTCCTAAACCTGTAAAACAATTAAAAACATCAATACATGTATAGAAATTGATTGATGACCAAACTCTTACACACTTGCAGTCAGATAGTTAGCGAGTCACACACACCATTGCAATGGACAGACCCTTGTTTGATGGATCCACCATTTGGAAGGAGAGGGGTGTCCTGAAGTCCTGAAAGCCTGTAAGAAAACAAAGAAAGTCAATACATGTATAGAAACTGAATGATCACCTACCTGTTAGACAGTACCAAACAGATAGATAGTGAGCCGTACACAGTGGCAGATGGATGGACCCTTGATGGACAGATGCACCATCAGGGAGGGAAGGGGTAAAGGCATCCTCGGAACCTGTAAGACAACAAAGAAAATCAATACATGTATAGAAACTGAATGATCACCTACCTGTTGTCACCTAATGGCAACCTCAGAACCTGAAAGACAACAAAGACAGTCAATACAGGTTTTGAAACGGAAAGATCACTTACCTTTTACACAGTTGCAGAACAATAGACAGTGAGCCAGACACAGCTGCAGATGGACAGATTGATGGTGGCTGGATCTACGGTCAGGGAGTGAGTGGCTCTGAAGGTCCTAAACGTGTAAGACAAAAACAAACGTCAATACATGTATAGAAATTGATTGATGACCAAACTCTTACACACTTGCAGTCAGATAGATATCGAGTCACACACACCATTGCAATGGACAGATCCTTGTTTGATGGATCCACCATTTGGAAGGAGAGGGGTGTCCTGAAGTCCTGAAAGCCTGTAAGACAACAAAGAAAGTCAATACATGTATAGAAACTGAATGATCACCTACCTGTTAGACAGTAGCAAACAGATAGATAGTGAGCCGTACACAGTGGCAGATGGATGGACCCTTGATGGACAGATGCACCATCAGGGAGGGAAAGGGTAAAGGCATCCTCGGAACCTGTAAGACAACAAAGAAAATCAATACATGTATAGAAACTGAATGATCACCTACCTGTTGTCACCTAATGGCAACCTCAGAACCTGAAAGACAACAAAGACAGTCAATACAGGTTTTGAAACGGAAAAATCACTTACCTTTTACACAGTTGCAGAACAATAGACAGTGAGCCAGACACAGCTGCAGATGGACAGACTGATGGTGGCTGGATCTACGGTCAGGGAGTGAGTGGCTCTGAAGGTCCTAAACGTGTAAGACAAAAACAAACGTCTATACATGTATAGAAATTGATTGATGACCAAACTCTTACACACTTGCAGTCAGATAGATATCGAGTCACACACACCATTGCAATGGACAGACCCTTGTTTGATGGATCCACCATTTGGAAGGAGAGGGGTGTCCTGAAGTCCTGAAAGCCTGTAAGACAACAAAGAAAGTCAATACATGTATAGAAACTGAATGATCACCTACCTGTTAGACAGTAGCAAACATATAGATAGTGAGCCGTACACAGTGGCAGATGGATGGACCCTTGATGGACAGATGCACCATCAGGGAGGGAAAGGGTAAAGGCATCCTCGGAACCTGTAAGACAACAAAGAAAATCAATACATGTATAGAAACTGAATGATCACCTACCTGTTGTCACCTAATGGCAACCTCAGAACCTGAAAGACAACAAAGACAATCAATACAGGTTTTGAAACGGAAAGATCACTTACCTTTTACACAGTTGCAGAACAATAGACAGTGAGCCAGACACAGCTGAAGATGGACAGATTGATGGTGGCTGGATCTACGGTCAGGGAGTGAGTGGCTCTGAAGGTCCTAAACGTGTAAGACAAAAACAAACGTCAATACATGTATAGAAATTGATTGATGACCAAACTCTTACACACTTGCAGTCAGATAGATATCGAGTCACACACACCATTGCAATGGACAGACCCTTGTTTGATGGATCCACCATTTGGAAGCAGAGGGGTGTCCTGAAGTCCTGAAAGCCTGTAAGACAACAAAGAAAGTCAATACATGTATAAAAACTGAATGATCACCTACCTGTTAGACAGTAGCAAACAGTAAGACAGCGAGCCCTACACAGTGGCAGATGGATGGACCCTTGATGGACAGATGCACCATCAGGGAGGGAAGGGGTAAAGGCATCCTCGGAACCTGAAAGACAACAAAGACAATCAATACAAGTTTTGAAACAGAAAGATCACTTACCTGTTGTCACCTAATGGCAACCTCAGAACCTGAAAGACAACAAAAACAGTCAATACAGGTTTTGAAACGGAAAGATCACTTACCTTTTACACAGTTGCAGAACAATAGACAGTGAGCCAGACAGCTGCAGATGGACAGATTGATGGTGGCTGGATCTACGGTCAGGGAGTGAGTGTCTCTGAAGGTCCTAAACGTGTAAGACAAAAACAAACGTCTATACATGTATAGAAATTGATTGATGACCAAACTCTTACACACTTGCAGTCAGATAGATATCGAGTCACACACACCATTGCAATGGACAGACCCTTGTTTGATGGATCCACCATTTGGAAGGAGAGGGGTGTCCTGAAGTCCTGAAAGCCTGTAAGACAACAAAGAAAGTCAATACATGTATAGAAACTGAATGATCACCTACCTGTTAGACAGTAGCAAACAGATAGATAGTGAGCCGTACACAGTGGCAGATGGATGGACCCTTGATGGACAGATGCACCATCAGGGAGGGAAAGGGTAAAGGCATCCTCGGAACCTGTAAGACAACAAAGAAAATCAATACATGTATAAAAACTGAATGATCACCTACCTGTTAGACAGTAGCAAACAGTAAGACAGCGAGCCCTACACAGTGGCAGATGGATGGACCCTTGATGGACAGATGCACCATCAGGGAGGGAAGGGGTAAAGGCATCCTCGGAACCTGAAAGACAACAAAGACAATCAATACAAGTTTTGAAACAGAAAGATCACTTACCTGTTGTCACCTAATGGCAACCTCAGAACCTGAAAGACAACAAAGACAGTCAATACAGGTTTTGAAACGGAAAGATCATTTACCTTTTACACAGTTGCAGAACAATAGACAGTGAGCCAGACACAGCTGCAGATGGACAGATTGATGGTGGCTGGATCTACGGTCAGGGAGTGAGTGGCTCTGAAGGTCCTAAACGTGTAAGACAAAAACAAACGTCAATACATGTATAGAAATTGATTGATGACCAAACTCTTACACACTTGCAGTCAGATAGATATCGAGTCACACACACCATTGCAATGGACAGACCCTTGTTTGATGGATCCACCATTTGGAAGGAGAGGGGTGTCCTGAAGTCCTGAAAGCCTGTAAGACAACAAAGAAAGTCAATACATGTATAGAAACTGAATGATCACCTACCTGTTAGACAGTAGCAAACAGATAGATAGTGAGCCGTACACAGTGGCAGATGGATGGACCCTTGATGGACAGATGCTCCATCAGGGAGGGAAGGGGTAAAGGCATCCTCGGAACCTGTAAGACAACAAAGAAAATCAATACATGTATAGAAACTGAATGATCACCTACCTGTTGTCACCTAATGGCAACCTCAGAACCTGAAAGACAACAAAGACAGTCAATACAGGTTTTGAAACGGAAAGATCACTTACCTTTTACACAGTTGCAGAACAATAGACAGTTAGCCAGACAGCTGCAGATGGACAGATTGATGGTGGCTGGATCTACGGTCATGGAGGGAGGGGCTCTGAAGGTCCTAAACCTGTAAGACAAATAAAAAAAAGTCAATACATGTATAAAAACAGAATGATCACCTAACTCTTACACACTTGCAGTCAGATAGATATCGAGTCACACACATAGTTGCAATGGACAGACCCTTGTTTGATGAATCCACCATTAGGACGGAGGGGGGGTGCTGGAATCCTAAAAGCCTGTAAGACAACAAGGCAAGTCAATACATGTATAGAAACTGAATAATTACCTACCTGTTAGACAGTAGCAAACAGATAGACAGTGAGCCGTACATAGTTGCAGATGGATGGACCCTTGATTGACAGATGCACCAACAGGGAGGGAAGGGGTAAAGGCATCCTCGGAACCTGAAAGACAACAAAGACAATCAATACAAGTTTTGAAACAGAAAGATCACTTACCTGTTGTCACCTAATGGCAACCTCAGAACCTGAAAGACAACAAAGACAGTCAATACAGGTTTTGAAACGGAAAGATCACTTACCTTTTACACAGTTGCAGAACAATAGACAGTTAGCCAGACACAGCTGCAGATGGACAGATTGATGGTGGCTGGATCTACGGTCAGGGAGTGAGTGGCTCTGAAGGTCCTAAACGTGTAAGACAAAAACAAACGTCAATACATGTATAGAAATTGATTGATGACCAAACTCTTACACACTTGCAGTCAGATAGATATCGAGTCACACACACCATTGCAATGGACAGACCCTTGTTTGATGGATCCACCATTTGGAAGGAGAGGGGTGTCCTGAAGTCCTGAAAGCCTGTAAGACAACAAAGAAAGTCAATACATGTATAGAAACTGAATGATCACCTACCTGTTAGACAGTAGCAAACAGATAGATAGTGAGCCGTACACAGTGGCAGATGGATGGACCCTTGATGGACAGATGCGCCATCAGGGAGGGAAGGGGTAAAGGCATCCTCGGAACCTGAAAGACAACAAAGACAATCAATACAAGTTTTGAAACAGAAAGATCACTTACCTTTTACACAGTTGCAGAACAATAGACAGTTAGCCAGACACAGCTGCAGATGGACAGATTGATGGTGGCTGGATGTATGGTCATGGAGGGAGAGGCTCTGAAGGTCCTAAACCTGTAAGACAATTAAAAACATCAATACATGTATAGAAATTGATTGATGACCAAACTCTTACACACTTGCAGTCAGATAGTTAGCGAGTCACACACACCATTGCAATGGACAGACCCTTGTTTGATGGATCCACCATTTGGAAGGAGAGGGGTGTCCTGAAGTCCTGAAAGCCTGTAAGAAAACAAAGAAAGTCAATACATGTATAGAAACTGAATGATCACCTACCTGTTAGACAGTACCAAACAGATAGATAGTGAGCCGTACACAGTGGCAGATGGATGGACCCTTGATGGACAGATGCACCATCAGGGAGGGAAGGGGTAAAGGCATCCTCGGAACCTGTAAGACAACAAAGAAAATCAATACATGTATAGAAACTGAATGATCACCTACCTGTTGTCACCTAATGGCAACCTCAGAACCTGAAAGACAACAAAGACAGTCAATACAGGTTTTGAAACGGAAAGATCACTTACCTTTTACACAGTTGCAGAACAATAGACAGTGAGCCAGACACAGCTGCAGATGGACAGATTGATGGTGGCTGGATCTACGGTCAGGGAGTGAGTGGCTCTGAAGGTCCTAAACGTGTAAGACAAAAACAAACGTCAATACATGTATAGAAATTGATTGATGACCAAACTCTTACACACTTGCAGTCAGATAGATATCGAGTCACACACACCATTGCAATGGACAGATCCTTGTTTGATGGATCCACCATTTGGAAGGAGAGGGGTGTCCTGAAGTCCTGAAAGCCTGTAAGACAACAAAGAAAGTCAATACATGTATAGAAACTGAATGATCACCTACCTGTTAGACAGTAGCAAACAGATAGATAGTGAGCCGTACACAGTGGCAGATGGATGGACCCTTGATGGACAGATGCACCATCAGGGAGGGAAAGGGTAAAGGCATCCTCGGAACCTGTAAGACAACAAAGAAAATCAATACATGTATAGAAACTGAATGATCACCTACCTGTTGTCACCTAATGGCAACCTCAGAACCTGAAAGACAACAAAGACAGTCAATACAGGTTTTGAAACGGAAAAATCACTTACCTTTTACACAGTTGCAGAACAATAGACAGTGAGCCAGACACAGCTGCAGATGGACAGACTGATGGTGGCTGGATCTACGGTCAGGGAGTGAGTGGCTCTGAAGGTCCTAAACGTGTAAGACAAAAACAAACGTCTATACATGTATAGAAATTGATTGATGACCAAACTCTTACACACTTGCAGTCAGATAGATATCGAGTCACACACACCATTGCAATGGACAGACCCTTGTTTGATGGATCCACCATTTGGAAGGAGAGGGGTGTCCTGAAGTCCTGAAAGCCTGTAAGACAACAAAGAAAGTCAATACATGTATAGAAACTTAATGATCACCTACCTGTTAGACAGTAGCAAACATATAGATAGTGAGCCGTACACAGTGGCAGATGGATGGACCCTTGATGGACAGATGCACCATCAGGGAGGGAAAGGGTAAAGGCATCCTCGGAACCTGTAAGACAACAAAGAAAATCAATACAAGTTTTGAAACAGAAAGATCACTTACCTGTTGTCACCTAATGGCAACCTCAGAACCTGAAAGACAACAAAAACAGTCAATACAGGTTTTGAAACGGAAAGATCACTTACCTTTTACACAGTTGCAGAACAATAGACAGTGAGCCAGACAGCTGCAGATGGACAGATTGATGGTGGCTGGATCTACGGTCAGGGAGTGAGTGTCTCTGAAGGTCCTAAACGTGTAAGACAAAAACAAACGTCTATACATGTATAGAAATTGATTGATGACCAAACTCTTACACACTTGCAGTCAGATAGATATCGAGTCACACACACCATTGCAATGGACAGACCCTTGTTTGATGGATCCACCATTTGGAAGGAGAGGGGTGTCCTGAAGTCCTGAAAGCCTGTAAGACAACAAAGAAAGTCAATACATGTATAGAAACTGAATGATCACCTACCTGTTAGACAGTAGCAAACAGATAGATAGTGAGCCGTACACAGTGGCAGATGGATGGACCCTTGATGGACAGATGCACCATCAGGGAGGGAAAGGGTAAAGGCATCCTCGGAACCTGTAAGACAACAAAGAAAATCAATACATGTATAAAAACTGAATGATCACCTACCTGTTAGACAGTAGCAAACAGTAAGACAGCGAGCCCTACACAGTGGCAGATGGATGGACCCTTGATGGACAGATGCACCATCAGGGAGGGAAGGGGTAAAGGCATCCTCGGAACCTGAAAGACAACAAAGACAATCAATACAAGTTTTGAAACAGAAAGATCACTTACCTGTTGTCACCTAATGGCAACCTCAGAACCTGAAAGACAACAAAGACAGTCAATACAGGTTTTGAAACGGAAAGATCACTTACCTTTTACACAGTTGCAGAACAATAGACAGTGAGCCAGACAGCTGCAGATGGACAGATTGATGGTGGCTGGATCTACGGTCAGGGAGTGAGTGGCTCTGAAGGTCCTAAACGTGTAAGACAAAAACAAACGTCAATACATGTATAGAAATTGATTGATGACCAAACTCTTACACACTTGCAGTCAGATAGATATCGAGTCACACACACCATTGCAATGGACAGACCCTTGTTTCATGGATCCACCATTTGGAAGGAGAGGGGTGTCCTGAAGTCCTGAAAGCCTGTAAGACAGCAAAGAAAGTCAATACATGTATAGAAACTGAATGATCACCTACCTGTTGTCACCTAATGGCAACCTCAGAACCTGAAAGACAACAAAGACAGTCAATACAGGTTTTGAAACGGAAAGATCACTTACCTTTTACACAGTTGCAGAACAATAGACAGTGAGCCAGACACAGCTGCAGATGGACAGATTGATGGTGGCTGGATCTACGGTCAGGGAGTGAGTGGCTCTGAAGGTCCTAAACGTGTAAGACAAAAAAAAAACGTCAATACATGTATAGAAATTGATTGATGACCAAACTCTTACACACTTGCAGTCAGATAGTTAGCGAGTCACACACACCATTGCAATGGACAGATCCTTGTTTGATGGATCCACCATTTGGAAGGAGAGGGGTGTCCTGAAGTCCTGAAAGCCTGTAAGACAACAAAGAAAGTCAATACATGTATAGAAACTGAATGATCACCTACCTGTTAGACAGTAGCAAACAGATAGATAGTGAGCCGTACACAGTGGCAGATGGATGGACCCTTGATGGACAGATGCACCATCAGGGAGGGAAAGGGTAAAGGCATCCTCGGAACCTGTAAGACAACAAAGAAAATCAATACATGTATAGAAACTGAATGATCACCTACCTGTTGTCACCTAATGGCAACCTCAGAACCTGAAAGACAACAAAGACAGTCAATACAGGTTTTGAAACGGAAAGATCACTTACCTTTTACACAGTTGCAGAACAATAGACAGTTAGCCAGACAGCTGCAGATGGACAGATTGATGGTGGCTGGATCTACGGTCATGGAGGGAGGGGCTCTGAAGGTCCTAAACTTGTAAGACAAATAAAAAAGTCAATACATGTATAAAAACAGAATGATCACCTAACTCTTACACACTTGCAGTCAGATAGATATCGAGTCACACACATAGTTGCAATGGACAGACCCTTGTTTGATGAATCCACCATTAGGAAGGAGGGGGGGTGCTGGAATCCTAAAAGCCTGTAAGACAACAAGGCAAGTCAATACATGTATAGAAACTGAATAATTACCTACCTGTTAGACAGTAGCAAACAGATAGACAGTGAGCCGTACATAGTTGCAGATGGATGGACCCTTGATTGACAGATGCACCATCAGGGAGGGAAGGGGTAAAGGCATCCTCGGAACCTGTAAAACAACAAGGAAAGTCAATACATGTATAGAAACTGAATAATTATCTACCTGTTAGACAGGTGCAGACAGATGGACAGCGAGCCCTACACAGTGGCAGATGGATGGATGCTTGATGGACAGATGCACCATCAGGGAGGGAAGAGGTAATGGCAACCTCAGAACCTGAAAGACAACAAAGACAGTCAATACAGGTTTTGAAACGGAAAGATCACTTACCTTTTACACAGTTGCAGAACAATAGACAGTGAGCCAGACACAGCTGCAGATGGACAGATTGATGGTGGCTGGATCTACGGTCAGGGAATGAGTGTCTCTGAAGGTCCTAAACGTGTAAGACAAAAAAAAACCGTCAATACATGTATAGAAATTGATTGATGACCAAACTCTTACACACTTGCAGTCAGATAGTTAGCGAGTCACACACACCATTGCAATGGACAGACCCTTGTTTGATGGATCCACCATTTGGAAGGAGAGGGGTGTCCTGAAGTCCTGAAAGCCTGTAAGACAACAAAGAAAGTCAATACATGTATAGAAACTGAATGATCACCTACCTGTTAGACAGTAGCAAACAGATAGATAGTGAGCCGTACACAGTGGCAGATGGATGGACCCTTGATGGACAGATGCACCATCAGGGAGGGAAAGGGTAAAGGCATCCTCGGAACCTGTAAGACAACAAAGAAAATCAATACATGTATAAAAACTGAATGATCACCTACCTGTTAGACAGGTGCAGACAGATGGACAGCGAGCCCTACACAGTGGCAGATGGATGGACCCTTGATGGACAGATGCACCATCAGGGAGGGAAAGGGTAAAGGCATCCTCGGAACCTGAAAGACAACAAAGACAATCAATACAAGTTTTGAAACAGAAAAATCACTTACCTGTTGTCAGCTAATGGCAACCTCAGAACCTGAAAGACAACAAAGACAGTCAATACAGGTTTTGAAACGGAAAGATCACTTACCTTTTACACAGTTGCAGAACAATAGACAGTGAGCCAGACACAGCTGCAGATGGACAGATTGATGGTGGCTGGATCTACGGTCAGGGAGTGAGTGGCTCTGAAGGTCCTAAACGTGTAAGACAAAAACAAACGTCAATACATGTATAGAAATTGATTGATGACCAAACTCTTACACACTTGCAGTCAGATAGATATCGAGTCACACACACCATTGCAATGGACAGACCCTTGTTTGATGGATCCACCATTTGGAAGGAGAGGGGTGTCCTGAAGTCCTGAAAGCCTGTAAGACAACAAAGAAAGTCAATACATGTATAGAAACTGAATGATCACCTACCTGTTAGACAGTAGCAAACAGATAGATAGTGAGCCGTACACAGTGGCAGATGGATGGACCCTTGATGGACAGATGCACCATCAGGGAGGGAAAGGGTAAAGGCATCCTCGGAACCTGTAAGACAACAAAGAAAATCAATACATGTATAAAAACTGAATGATCACCTACCTGTTAGACAGGTGCAGACAGATAGACAGCGAGCCCTACACAGTGGCAGATGGATGGACCCTTGATGGACAGATGCACCATCAGGGAGGGAAGGGGTAAAGGCATCCTCGGAACCTGAAAGACAACAAAGACAATCAATACAAGTTTTGAAACAGAAAGATCACTTACCTTTTACACAGTTGCAGAACAATAGACAGTTAGCCAGACACAGCTGCAGATGGACAGATTGAAGGTGGCTGGATGTATGGTCATGGAGGGAGAGGCTCTGAAGGTCCTAAACCTGTAAGACAATTAAAAACATCAATACATGTATAGAAATTGATTGATGACCAAACTCTTACACACTTGCAGTCAGATAGTTAGCGAGTCACACACACCATTGCAATGGACAGACCCTTGTTTGATGGATCCACCATTTGGAAGGAGAGGGGTGTCCTGAAGTCCTGAAAGCCTGTAAGAAAACAAAGAAAGTCAATACATGTATAGAAACTGAATGATCACCTACCTGTTAGACAGTACCAAACAGATAGATAGTGAGCCGTACACAGTGGCAGATGGATGGACCCTTGATGGACAGATGCACCATCAGGGAGGGAAGGGTTAAAGGCATCCTCGGAACCTGTAAGACAACAAAGAAAATCAATACATGTATAAAAACTGAATGATCACCTACCTGTTAGACAGGTGCAGACAGATGGACAGCGAGCCCTACACAGTGGCAGATGGATGAACCCTTGATGGACAGATGCACCATCAGGGAGGGAAGGGGTAAAGGCATCCTCGGAACCTGAAAGACAACAAAGACAATCAATACAAGTTTTGAAACAGAAAGATCACTTACCTGTTGTCACCTAATGGCAACCTCAGAACCTGAAAGACAACAAAGACAGTCAATACAGGTTTTGAAACGGAAAGATCACTTACCTTTTACACAGTTGCAGAACAATAGACAGTGAGCCAGACAGCTGCAGATGGACAGATTGATGGTGGCTGGATCTACGGTCAGGGAGTGAGTGTCTCTGAAGGTCCTAAACGTGTAAGACAAAAAAAAACGTCAATACATGTATAGAAATTGATTGATGACCAAACTCTTACACACTTGCAGTCAGATAGTAAGCGAGTCACACACCATTGCAATGGACAGACCCTTGTTTGATGGATCCACCATTTGGAAGGAGAGGGGTGTCCTGAAGTCCTGAAAGCCTGTAACACAACAAAGAAAGTCAATACATGTATAAAAACTGAATGATCACCTACCTGTTAGACAGGTGCAGACAGATAGACAGCGAGCCCTACACAGTGGCAGATGGATGGATGCTTGATGGACAGATGCACCATCAGGGAGGGAAGAGGTAATGGCAACCTCAGAAACTGAAAGACAACAAAGACAGTCAATACAGGTTTTGAAACGGAAAGATCACTTACCTTTTACACAGTTGCAGAACAATAGACAGTGAGCCAGACACAGCTGCAGATGGACAGATTGATGGTGGCTGGATCTACGGTCAGGGAGTGAGTGGATCTGAAGGTCCTAAACGTGTAAGACAAAAACAAACGTCAATACATGTATAGAAATTGATTGATGACCAAACTCTTACACACTTGCAGTCAGATAGTAAGCGAGTCACACACACCATTGCAATGGACAGACCCTTGTTTGATGGATCCACCATTTGAAAGGAGAGGGGTGTCCTGAAGTCCTGAAAGCCTGTAACACAACAAAGAAAGTCAATACATGTATAAAAACTGAATGATCACCTACCTGTTAGACAGGTGCAGACAGATAGACAGCGAGCCCTACACAGTGGCAGATGGATGGACCCTTGATGGACAGATGCACCATCAGGGAGGGAAGGGGTAAAGGCATCCTCGGAACCTGAAAGACAACAAAGACAATCAATGCAAGTTTTGAAACAGAAAGATCACCTACCTGTTGTCACCTAATGGCAACCTCAGAACCTGAAAGACAACAAAGACAGTCAATACAGGTTTTGAAACGGAAAGATCACTTACCTTTTACACAGTTGCAGAACAATAGACAGTTAGCCAGACACAGCTGCAGATGGACAGATTGATGGTGGCTGGATCTACGGTCAGGGAGTGAGTGGCTCTGAAGGTCCTAAACGTGTAAGACAAAAACAAACGTCAATACATGTATAGAAATTGATTGATGACCAAACTCTTACACACTTGCAGTCAGATAGATATCGAGTCACACACACTATTGCAATGGACAGACCCTTGTTTGATGGATCCACCATTTGGAAGGAGAGGGGTGTCCTGAAGTCCTGAAAGCCTGTAAGACAACAAAGAAAGTCAATACATGTATAGAAACTGAATGATCACCTACCTGTTAGACAGTACCAAACAGATAGATAGTGAGCCGTACACAGTGGCAGATGGATGGACCCTTGATGGACAGATGCTCCATCAGGGAGGGAAGGGGTAAAGGCATCCTCGGAACCTGTAAGACAACAAAGAAAATCAATACATGTATAGAAACTGAATGATCACCTACCTGTTGTCACCTAATGGCAACCTCAGAACCTGAAAGACAACAAAGACAGTCAATACAGGTTTTGAAACGGAAAGATCACTTACCTTTTACACAGTTGCAGAACAATAGACAGTTAGCCAGACAGCTGCAGATGGACAGATTGATGGTGGCTGCATCTACGGTCATGGAGGGAGGGGCTCTGAAGGTCCTAAACCTGTAAGACAAATAAAAACGTCAATACATGTATAAAAACAGAATGATCACCTAACTCTTACACACTTGCAGTCAGATAGATATCGAGTCACACACATAGTTGCAATGGACAGACCCTTGTTTGATGAATCCACCATTAGGAAGGAGGGGGGGTCCTGGAATCCTAAAAGCCTGTAAGACAACAAGGAAAGTCAATACATGTATAGAAACTGAATAATTACCTACCTGTTAGACAGTAGCAAACAGATAGACAGTGAGCCGTACATAGTTGCAGATGGATGGACCCTTGATTGACAGATGCACCATCAGGGAGGGAAGGGGTAAAGGCATCCTCGGAACCTGTAAAACAACAAGGAAAGTCAATACATGTATAGAAACTGAATAATTATCTACCTGTTAGACAGGTGCAGACAGATGGACAGCGAGCCCTACACAGTGGCAGATGGATGGATGCTTGATGGACAGATGCACCATCAGGGAGGGAAGAGGTAATGGCAACCTCAGAAACTGAAAGACAACAAAGACAGTCAATACAGGTTTTGAAACGGAAAGATCACTTACCTTTTACACAGTTGCAGAACAATAGACAGTTAGCCAGACACAGCTGCAGATGGACAGATTGATGGTGGCTGGATCTACGGTCAGGGAGTGAGTGGCTCTGAAGGTCCTAAACGTGTAAGACAAAAACAAACGTCAATACATGTATAGAAATTGATTGATGACCAAACTCTTACACACTTGCAGTCAGATAGATATCGAGTCACACACACCATTGCAATGGACAGACCCTTGTTTGATGGATCCACCATTTGGAAGGAGAGGGGTGTCCTGAAGTCCTGAAAGCCTGTAAGACAACAAAGAAAGTCAATACATGTATAGAAACTGAATGATCACCTACCTGTTAGACAGTAGCAAACAGATAGATAGTGAGCCGTACACAGTGGCAGATGGATGGACCCTTGATGGACAGATGCACCATCAGGGAGGGAAAGGGTAAAGGCATCCTCGGAACCTGTAAGACAACAAAGAAAATCAATACATGTATAAAAACTGAATGATCACCTACCTGTTAGACAGGTGCAGACAGATGGACAGCGAGCCCTACACAGTGGCAGATGGATGGACCCTTGATGGACAGATGCACCATCAGGGAGGGAAGGGGTAAAGGCATCCTCGGAACCTGAAAGACAACAAAGACAATCAATACAAGTTTTGAAACAGAAAGATCACTTACCTGTTGTCACCTAATGGCAACCTCAGAACCTGAAAGACAACAAAGACAGTCAATACAGGTTTTGAAACGGAAAGATCACTTACCTTTTACACAGTTGCAGAACAATAGACAGTGAGCCAGACATAGCTGCAGATGGACAGATTGATGGTGGCTGGATCTACGGTCAGGGAGTGAGTGTCTCTGAAGGTCCTAAACGTGTAAGACAAAAAAAAACGTCAATACATGTATAGAAATTGATTGATGACCAAACTCTTACACACTTGCAGTCAGATAGTAAGCGAGTCACACACACCATTGCAATGGACAGACCCTTGTTTGATGGATCCACCATTTGAAAGGAGAGGGGTGTCCTGAAGTCCTGAAAGCCTGTAACACAACAAAGAAAGTCAATACATGTATAAAAACTGAATGATCACCTACCTGTTAGACAGGTGCAGACAGATAGACAGCGAGCCCTACACAGTGGCAGATGGATGGACCCTTGATGGACAGATGCACCATCAGGGAGGGAAGGGGTAAAGGCATCCTCGGAACCTGAAAGACAACAAAGACAATCAATACAAGTTTTGAAACAGAAAGATCACTTACCTGTTGTCACCTAATGGCAACCTCAGAACCTGAAAGACAACAAAGACAGTCAATACAGGTTTTGAAACGGAAAGATCACTTACCTTTTACACAGTTGCAGAACAATAGACAGTGAGCCAGACACAGCTGCAGATGGACAGATTGATGGTGGCTGGATCCACGGTCAGGGAGTGAGTGGCTCTGAAGGTCTTAAACGTGTAAGACAAAAACAAACGTCAATACATGTATAGAAATTGATTGATGACCAAACTCTTACACACTTGCAGTCAGATAGATATCGAGTCACACACACTATTGCAATGGACAGACCCTTGTTTGATGGATCCACCATTTGGAAGGAGAGGGGTGTCCTGAAGTCCTGAAAGCCTGTAAGACAACAAAGAAAGTCAATACATGTATAGAAACTGAATGATCACCTACCTGTTAAACAGTAGCAAACAGATAGATAGTGAGCCGTACACAGTGGCAGATGGATGGACCCTTGATGGACAGATGCACCATCAGGGAGGGAAAGGGTAAAGGCATCCTCGGAACCTGTAAGACAACAAAGAAAATCAATACATGTATAGAAACTGAATGATCACCTACCTGTTGTCACCTAATGGCAACCTCAGAACCTGAAAGACAACAAAGACAGTCAATACAGGTTTTGAAACGGAAAGATCACTTACCTTTTACACAGTTGCAGAACAATAGACAGTGAGCCAGACACAGCTGCAGATGGACAGACTGATGGTGGCTGGATCTACGGTCAGGGAGTGAGTGGCTCTGAAGGTCCTAAACGTGTAAGACAAAAACAAACGTCAATACATGTATAGAAATTGATTGATGACCAAACTCTTACACACTTGCAGTCAGATAGATATCGAGTCACACACACTATTGCAATGGACAGACCCTTGTTTGATGGATCCACCATTTGGAAGGAGAGGGGTGTCCTGAAGTCCTGAAAGCCTGTAAGACAACAAAGAAAGTCAATACATGTATAGAAACTGAATGATCACCTACCTGTTAGACAGTAGCAAACAGATAGACAGTGAGCCGTACATAGTTGCAGATGGATGGACCCTTGATTGACAGATGCACCATCAGGGAGGGAAGGGGTAAAGGCATCCTCGGAACCTGTAAAACAACAAGGAAAGGCAATACATGTATAGAAACTGAATAATTATCTACCTGTTAGACAGGTGCAGACAGATGGACAGCGAGCCCTACACAGTGGCAGATGGATGGATGCTTGATGGACAGATGCACCATCAGGGAGGGAAGAGGTAATGGCAACCTCAGAAACTGAAAGACAACAAAGACAGTCAATACAGGTTTTGAAACGGAAAGATCACTTACCTTTTACACAGTTGCAGAACAATAGACAGTGAGCCAGACACAACTGCAGATGGACAGATTGATGGTGGCTGGATCTACGGTCAGGGAGTGAGTGGCTCTGAAGGTCCTAAACGTGTAAGACAAAAAAAAACGTCAATACATGTATAGAAATTGATTGATGACCAAACTCTTACACACTTGCAGTCAGATAGTAAGCGAGTCACACACCATTGCAATGGACAGACCCTTGTTTGATGGATCCACCATTTGGAAGGAGAGGGGTGTCCTGAAGTCCTGAAAGCCTGTAACACAACAAAGAAAGTCAATACATGTATAAAAACTGAATGATCACCTACCTGTTAGACAGGTGCAGACAGATAGACAGCGAGCCCTACACAGTGGCAGATGGATGGACCCTTGATGGACAGATGCACCATCAGGGAGGGAAGGGGTAAAGGCATCCTCGGAACCTGAAAGACAACAAAGACAATCAATACAAGTTTTGAAACAGAAAGATTATTACCTGTTGTCACCTAATGGCAACCTCAGAACCTGAAAGACAACAAAGACAGTCAATACAGGTTTTGAAACGGAAAGATCACTTACCTTTTACACAGTTGCAGAACAATAGACAGTGAGCCAGACACAGCTGCAGATGGACAGATTGATGGTGGCTGGATCTACGGTCAGGGAGTGAGTGGCTCTGAAGGTCCTAAACGTGTAAGACAAAAACAAACGTCAATACATGTATAGAAATTGATTGATGACCAAACTCTTACACACTTGCAGTCAGAAAGATATCGAGTCACACACACCATTGCAATGGACAGACCCTTGTTTGATGGATCCACCATTTGGAAGGAGAGGGGTGTCCTGAAGTCCTGAAAGCCTGTAAGACAACAAAGAAAGTCAATACATGTATAGAAACTGAATGATCACCTACCTGTTGTCACCTAATGGCAACCTCAGAACCTGAAAGACAACAAAGACAGTCAATACAGGTTTTGAAACGGAAAGATCACTTACCTTTTACATAGTTGCAGAACAATAGACAGTTAGCCAGACAGCTGCAGATGGACAGATTGATGGTGGCTGGATCTACGGTCATGGAGGGAGGGGCTCTGAAGGTCGTAAACCTGTAAGACAAATAAAAAAGTCAATACATGTATAAAAACAGAATGATCACCTAACTCTTACACACTTGCAGTCAGATAGATATCGAGTCACACACATAGTTGCAATGGACAGACCCTTGTTTGATGAATCCACCATTAGGAAGGAGGGGGGGTGCTGGAATCCTAAAAGCCTGTAAGACAACAAGGCAAGTCAATACATGTATAGAAACTGAATAATTACCTACCTGTTAGACAGTAGCAAACAGATAGACAGTGAGCCGTACATAGTTGCAGATGGATGGACCCTTGATTGACAGATGCACCATCAGGGAGGGAAGGGGTAAAGGCATCCTCGGAACCTGTAAAACAACAAGGAAAGTCAATACATGTATAGAAACTGAATAATTATCTACCTGTTAGACAGGTGCAGACAGATGGACAGCGAGCCCTACACAGTGGCAGATGGATGGATGCTTGATGGACAGATGCACCATCAGGGAGGGAAAGGGTAAAGGCATCCTCGGAACCTGTAAGACAACAAAGAAAATCAATACATGTATAAAAACTGAATGATCACCTACCTGTTAGACAGGTGCAGACAGATGGACAGCGAGCCCTACACAGTGGCAGATGGATGGACCCTTGATGGACAGATGCACCATCAGGGAGGGAAAGGGTAAAGGCATCCTCGGAACCTGAAAGACACCAAAGACAATCAATACAAGTTTTGAAACAGAAAGATCACTTACCTGTTGTCACCTAATGGCAACCTCAGAACCTGAAAGACAACAAAGACAGTCAATACAGGTTTTGAAACGGAAAGATCACTTACCTTTTACACAGTTGCAGAACAATAGACAGTGAGCCAGACACAGCTGCAGATGGACAGATTGATGGTGGCTGGATCTACGGTCAGGGAGTGAGTGTCTCTAAAGGTCCTAAACGTGTAAGACAAAAACAAACGTCAATACATGTATAGAAATTGATTGATGACCAAACTCTTACACACTTGCAGTCAGATAGATATCGAGTCACACACACCATTGCAATGGACAGACCCTTGTTTGATGGATCCACCATTTGGAAGGAGAGGGGTGTCCTGAAGTCCTGAAAGCCTGTAAGACAACAAAGAAAGTCAATACATGTATAAAAACTGAATGATCACCTACCTGTTAGACAGTAGCAAACAGTAAGACAGCGAGCCCTACACAGTGGCAGATGGATGGACCCTTGATGGACAGATGCACCATCAGGGAGGGAAGGGGTAAAGGCATCCTCGGAACCTGAAAGACAACAAAGACAATCAATACAAGTTTTGAAACAGAAAGATCACTTACCTGTTGTCACCTAATGGCAACCTCAGAACCTGAAAGACAACAAAAACAGTCAATACAGGTTTTGAAACGGAAAGATCACTTACCTTTTACACAGTTGCAGAACAATAGACAGTGAGCCAGACAGCTGCAGATGGACAGATTGATGGTGGCTGGATCTACGGTCAGGGAGTGAGTGTCTCTGAAGGTCCTAAACGTGTAAGACAAAAACAAACGTCTATACATGTATAGAAATTGATTGATGACCAAACTCTTACACACTTGCAGTCAGATAGATATCGAGTCACACACACCATTGCAATGGACAGACCCTTGTTTGATGGATCCACCATTTGGAAGGAGAGGGGTGTCCTGAAGTCCTGAAAGCCTGTAAGACAACAAAGAAAGTCAATACATGTATAGAAACTGAATGATCACCTACCTGTTAGACAGTAGCAAACAGATAGATAGTGAGCCGTACACAGTGGCAGATGGATGGACCCTTGATGGACAGATGCACCATCAGGGAGGGAAAGGGTAAAGGCATCCTCGGAACCTGTAAGACAACAAAGAAAATCAATACATGTATAAAAACTGAATGATCACCTACCTGTTAGACAGTAGCAAACAGTAAGACAGCGAGCCCTACACAGTGGCAGATGGATGGACCCTTGATGGACAGATGCACCATCAGGGAGGGAAGGGGTAAAGGCATCCTCGGAACCTGAAAGACAACAAAGACAATCAATACAAGTTTTGAAACAGAAAGATCACTTACCTGTTGTCACCTAATGGCAACCTCAGAACCTGAAAGACAACAAAGACAGTCAATACAGGTTTTGAAACGGAAAGATCATTTACCTTTTACACAGTTGCAGAACAATAGACAGTGAGCCAGACACAGCTGCAGATGGACAGACTGATGGTGGCTGGATCTACGGTCAGGGAGTGAGTGGCTCTGAAGGTCCTAAACGTGTAAGACAAAAACAAACGTCAATACATGTATAGAAATTGATTGATGACCAAACTCTTACACACTTGCAGTCAGATAGATATCGAGTCACACACACCATTGCAATGGACAGACCCTTGTTTGATGGATCCACCATTTGGAAGGAGAGGGGTGTCCTGAAGTCCTGAAAGCCTGTAAGACAACAAAGAAAGTCAATACATGTATAGAAACTGAATGATCACCTACCTGTTAGACAGTAGCAAACAGATAGATAGTGAGCCGTACACAGTGGCAGATGGATGGACCCTTGATGGACAGATGCTCCATCAGGGAGGGAAGGGGTAAAGGCATCCTCGGAACCTGTAAGACAACAAAGAAAATCAATACATGTATAGAAACTGAATGATCACCTACCTGTTGTCACCTAATGGCAACCTCAGAACCTGAAAGACAACAAAGACAGTCAATACAGGTTTTGAAACGGAAAGATCACTTACCTTTTACACAGTTGCAGAACAATAGACAGTTAGCCAGACAGCTGCAGATGGACAGATTGATGGTGGCTGGATCTACGGTCATGGAGGGAGGGGCTCTGAAGGTCCTAAACCTGTAAGACAAATAAAAAAAAGTCAATACATGTATAAAAACAGAATGATCACCTAACTCTTACACACTTGCAGTCAGATAGATATCGAGTCACACACATAGTTGCAATGGACAGACCCTTGTTTGATGAATCCACCATTAGGACGGAGGGGGGGTGCTGGAATCCTAAAAGCCTGTAAGACAACAAGGCAAGTCAATACATGTATAGAAACTGAATAATTACCTACCTGTTAGACAGTAGCAAACAGATAGACAGTGAGCCGTACATAGTTGCAGATGGATGGACCCTTGATTGACAGATGCACCAACAGGGAGGGAAGGGGTAAAGGCATCCTCGGAACCTGAAAGACAACAAAGACAATCAATACAAGTTTTGAAACAGAAAGATCACTTACCTGTTGTCACCTAATGGCAACCTCAGAACCTGAAAGACAACAAAGACAGTCAATACAGGTTTTGAAACGGAAAGATCACTTACCTTTTACACAGTTGCAGAACAATAGACAGTTAGCCAGACACAGCTGCAGATGGACAGATTGATGGTGGCTGGATCTACGGTCAGGGAGTGAGTGGCTCTGAAGGTCCTAAACGTGTAAGACAAAAACAAACGTCAATACATGTATAGAAATTGATTGATGACCAAACTCTTACACACTTGCAGTCAGATAGATATCGAGTCACACACACCATTGCAATGGACAGACCCTTGTTTGATGGATCCACCATTTGGAAGGAGAGGGGTGTCCTGAAGTCCTGAAAGCCTGTAAGACAACAAAGAAAGTCAATACATGTATAGAAACTGAATGATCACCTACCTGTTAGACAGTAGCAAACAGATAGATAGTGAGCCGTACACAGTGGCAGATGGATGGACCCTTGATGGACAGATGCGCCATCAGGGAGGGAAGGGGTAAAGGCATCCTCGGAACCTGAAAGACAACAAAGACAATCAATACAAGTTTTGAAACAGAAAGATCACTTACCTTTTACACAGTTGCAGAACAATAGACAGTTAGCCAGACACAGCTGCAGATGGACAGATTGATGGTGGCTGGATGTATGGTCATGGAGTGAGTGGCTCTGAAGGTCCTAAACGTGTAAGACAAAAACAAACGTCTATACATGTATAGAAATTGATTGATGACCAAACTCTTACACACTTGCAGTCAGATAGATATCGAGTCACACACACCATTGCAATGGACAGACCCTTGTTTGATGGATCCACCATTTGGAAGGAGAGGGGTGTCCTGAAGTCCTGAAAGCCTGTAAGACAACAAAGAAAGTCAATACATGTATAGAAACTGAATGATCACCTACCTGTTAGACAGTAGCAAACATATAGATAGTGAGCCGTACACAGTGGCAGATGGATGGACCCTTGATGGACAGATGCACCATCAGGGAGGGAAAGGGTAAAGGCATCCTCGGAACCTGTAAGACAACAAAGAAAATCAATACATGTATAGAAACTGAATGATCACCTACCTGTTGTCACCTAATGGCAACCTCAGAACCTGAAAGACAACAAAGACAATCAATACAGGTTTTGAAACGGAAAGATCACTTACCTTTTACACAGTTGCAGAACAATAGACAGTGAGCCAGACACAGCTGAAGATGGACAGATTGATGGTGGCTGGATCTACGGTCAGGGAGTGAGTGGCTCTGAAGGTCCTAAACGTGTAAGACAAAAACAAACGTCAATGCATGTATAGAAATTGATTGATGACCAAACTCTTACACACTTGCAGTCAGATAGATATCGAGTCACACACACCATTGCAATGGACAGACCCTTGTTTGATGGATCCACCATTTGGAAGCAGAGGGGTGTCCTGAAGTCCTGAAAGCCTGTAAGACAACAAAGAAAGTCAATACATGTATAAAAACTGAATGATCACCTACCTGTTAGACAGTAGCAAACAGTAAGACAGCGAGCCCTACACAGTGGCAGATGGATGGACCCTTGATGGACAGATGCACCATCAGGGAGGGAAGGGGTAAAGGCATCCTCGGAACCTGAAAGACAACAAAGACAATCAATACAAGTTTTGAAACAGAAAGATCACTTACCTGTTGTCACCTAATGGCAACCTCAGAACCTGAAAGACAACAAAAACAGTCAATACAGGTTTTGAAACGGAAAGATCACTTACCTTTTACACAGTTGCAGAACAATAGACAGTGAGCCAGACAGCTGCAGATGGACAGATTGATGGTGGCTGGATCTACGGTCAGGGAGTGAGTGTCTCTGAAGGTCCTAAACGTGTAAGACAAAAACAAACGTCTATACATGTATAGAAATTGATTGATGACCAAACTCTTACACACTTGCAGTCAGATAGATATCGAGTCACACACACCATTGCAATGGACAGACCCTTGTTTGATGGATCCACCATTTGGAAGGAGAGGGGTGTCCTGAAGTCCTGAAAGCCTGTAAGACAACAAAGAAAGTCAATACATGTATAGAAACTGAATGATCACCTACCTGTTAGACAGTAGCAAACAGATAGATAGTGAGCCGTACACAGTGGCAGATGGATGGACCCTTGATGGACAGATGCACCATCAGGGAGGGAAAGGGTAAAGGCATCCTCGGAACCTGTAAGACAACAAAGAAAATCAATACATGTATAAAAACTGAATGATCACCTACCTGTTAGACAGTAGCAAACAGTAAGACAGCGAGCCCTACACAGTGGCAGATGGATGGACCCTTGATGGACAGATGCACCATCAGGGAGGGAAGGGGTAAAGGCATCCTCGGAACCTGAAAGACAACAAAGACAATCAATACAAGTTTTGAAACAGAAAGATCACTTACCTGTTGTCACCTAATGGCAACCTCAGAACCTGAAAGACAACAAAGACAGTCAATACAGGTTTTGAAACGGAAAGATCATTTACCTTTTACACAGTTGCAGAACAATAGACAGTGAGCCAGACACAGCTGCAGATGGACAGACTGATGGTGGCTGGATCTACGGTCAGGGAGTGAGTGGCTCTGAAGGTCCTAAACGTGTAAGACAAAAACAAACGTCAATACATGTATAGAAATTGATTGATGACCAAACTCTTACACACTTGCAGTCAGATAGATATCGAGTCACACACACCATTGCAATGGACAGACCCTTGTTTGATGGATCCACCATTTGGAAGGAGAGGGGTGTCCTGAAGTCCTGAAAGCCTGTAAGACAACAAAGAAAGTCAATACATGTATAGAAACTGAATGATCACCTACCTGTTAGACAGTAGCAAACAGATAGATAGTGAGCCGTACACAGTGGCAGATGGATGGACCCTTGATGGACAGATGCTCCATCAGGGAGGGAAGGGGTAAAGGCATCCTCGGAACCTGTAAGACAACAAAGAAAATCAATACATGTATAGAAACTGAATGATCACCTACCTGTTGTCACCTAATGGCAACCTCAGAACCTGAAAGACAACAAAGACAGTCAATACAGGTTTTGAAACGGAAAGATCACTTACCTTTTACACAGTTGCAGAACAATAGACAGTTAGCCAGACAGCTGCAGATGGACAGATTGATGGTGGCTGGATCTACGGTCATGGAGGGAGGGGCTCTGAAGGTCCTAAACCTGTAAGACAAATAAAAAAAAGTCAATACATGTATAAAAACAGAATGATCACCTAACTCTTACACACTTGCAGTCAGATAGATATCGAGTCACACACATAGTTGCAATGGACAGACCCTTGTTTGATGAATCCACCATTAGGACGGAGGGGGGGTGCTGGAATCCTAAAAGCCTGTAAGACAACAAGGCAAGTCAATACATGTATAGAAACTGAATAATTACCTACCTGTTAGACAGTAGCAAACAGATAGACAGTGAGCCGTACATAGTTGCAGATGGATGGACCCTTGATTGACAGATGCACCAACAGGGAGGGAAGGGGTAAAGGCATCCTCGGAACCTGAAAGACAACAAAGACAATCAATACAAGTTTTGAAACAGAAAGATCACTTACCTGTTGTCACCTAATGGCAACCTCAGAACCTGAAAGACAACAAAGACAGTCAATACAGGTTTTGAAACGGAAAGATCACTTACCTTTTACACAGTTGCAGAACAATAGACAGTTAGCCAGACACAGCTGCAGATGGACAGATTGATGGTGGCTGGATCTACGGTCAGGGAGTGAGTGGCTCTGAAGGTCCTAAACGTGTAAGACAAAAACAAACGTCAATACATGTATAGAAATTGATTGATGACCAAACTCTTACACACTTGCAGTCAGATAGATATCGAGTCACACACACCATTGCAATGGACAGACCCTTGTTTGATGGATCCACCATTTGGAAGGAGAGGGGTGTCCTGAAGTCCTGAAAGCCTGTAAGACAACAAAGAAAGTCAATACATGTATAGAAACTGAATGATCACCTACCTGTTAGACAGTAGCAAACAGATAGATAGTGAGCCGTACACAGTGGCAGATGGATGGACCCTTGATGGACAGATGCGCCATCAGGGAGGGAAGGGGTAAAGGCATCCTCGGAACCTGAAAGACAACAAAGACAATCAATACAAGTTTTGAAACAGAAAGATCACTTACCTTTTACACAGTTGCAGAACAATAGACAGTTAGCCAGACACAGCTGCAGATGGACAGATTGATGGTGGCTGGATGTATGGTCATGGAGGGAGAGGCTCTGAAGGTCCTAAACCTGTAAGACAATTAAAAACATCAATACATGTATAGAAATTGATTGATGACCAAACTCTTACACACTTGCAGTCAGATAGTTAGCGAGTCACACACACCATTGCAATGGACAGACCCTTGTTTGATGGATCCACCATTTGGAAGGAGAGGGGTGTCCTGAAGTCCTGAAAGCCTGTAAGAAAACAAAGAAAGTCAATACATGTATAGAAACTGAATGATCACCTACCTGTTAGACAGTACCAAACAGATAGATAGTGAGCCGTACACAGTGGCAGATGGATGGACCCTTGATGGACAGATGCACCATCAGGGAGGGAAGGGGTAAAGGCATCCTCGGAACCTGTAAGACAACAAAGAAAATCAATACATGTATAGAAACTGAATGATCACCTACCTGTTGTCACCTAATGGCAACCTCAGAACCTGAAAGACAACAAAGACAGTCAATACAGGTTTTGAAACGGAAAGATCACTTACCTTTTACACAGTTGCAGAACAATAGACAGTGAGCCAGACACAGCTGCAGATGGACAGATTGATGGTGGCTGGATCTACGGTCAGGGAGTGAGTGGCTCTGAAGGTCCTAAACGTGTAAGACAAAAACAAACGTCAATACATGTATAGAAATTGATTGATGACCAAACTCTTACACACTTGCAGTCAGATAGATATCGAGTCACACACACCATTGCAATGGACAGATCCTTGTTTGATGGATCCACCATTTGGAAGGAGAGGGGTGTCCTGAAGTCCTGAAAGCCTGTAAGACAACAAAGAAAGTCAATACATGTATAGAAACTGAATGATCACCTACCTGTTAGACAGTAGCAAACAGATAGATAGTGAGCCGTACACAGTGGCAGATGGATGGACCCTTGATGGACAGATGCACCATCAGGGAGGGAAAGGGTAAAGGCATCCTCGGAACCTGTAAGACAACAAAGAAAATCAATACATGTATAGAAACTGAATGATCACCTACCTGTTGTCACCTAATGGCAACCTCAGAACCTGAAAGACAACAAAGACAGTCAATACAGGTTTTGAAACGGAAAAATCACTTACCTTTTACACAGTTGCAGAACAATAGACAGTGAGCCAGACACAGCTGCAGATGGACAGACTGATGGTGGCTGGATCTACGGTCAGGGAGTGAGTGGCTCTGAAGGTCCTAAACGTGTAAGACAAAAACAAACGTCTATACATGTATAGAAATTGATTGATGACCAAACTCTTACACACTTGCAGTCAGATAGATATCGAGTCACACACACCATTGCAATGGACAGACCCTTGTTTGATGGATCCACCATTTGGAAGGAGAGGGGTGTCCTGAAGTCCTGAAAGCCTGTAAGACAACAAAGAAAGTCAATACATGTATAGAAACTTAATGATCACCTACCTGTTAGACAGTAGCAAACATATAGATAGTGAGCCGTACACAGTGGCAGATGGATGGACCCTTGATGGACAGATGCACCATCAGGGAGGGAAAGGGTAAAGGCATCCTCGGAACCTGTAAGACAACAAAGAAAATCAATACAAGTTTTGAAACAGAAAGATCACTTACCTGTTGTCACCTAATGGCAACCTCAGAACCTGAAAGACAACAAAAACAGTCAATACAGGTTTTGAAACGGAAAGATCACTTACCTTTTACACAGTTGCAGAACAATAGACAGTGAGCCAGACAGCTGCAGATGGACAGATTGATGGTGGCTGGATCTACGGTCAGGGAGTGAGTGTCTCTGAAGGTCCTAAACGTGTAAGACAAAAACAAACGTCTATACATGTATAGAAATTGATTGATGACCAAACTCTTACACACTTGCAGTCAGATAGATATCGAGTCACACACACCATTGCAATGGACAGACCCTTGTTTGATGGATCCACCATTTGGAAGGAGAGGGGTGTCCTGAAGTCCTGAAAGCCTGTAAGACAACAAAGAAAGTCAATACATGTATAGAAACTGAATGATCACCTACCTGTTAGACAGTAGCAAACAGATAGATAGTGAGCCGTACACAGTGGCAGATGGATGGACCCTTGATGGACAGATGCACCATCAGGGAGGGAAAGGGTAAAGGCATCCTCGGAACCTGTAAGACAACAAAGAAAATCAATACATGTATAAAAACTGAATGATCACCTACCTGTTAGACAGTAGCAAACAGTAAGACAGCGAGCCCTACACAGTGGCAGATGGATGGACCCTTGATGGACAGATGCACCATCAGGGAGGGAAGGGGTAAAGGCATCCTCGGAACCTGAAAGACAACAAAGACAATCAATACAAGTTTTGAAACAGAAAGATCACTTACCTGTTGTCACCTAATGGCAACCTCAGAACCTGAAAGACAACAAAGACAGTCAATACAGGTTTTGAAACGGAAAGATCACTTACCTTTTACACAGTTGCAGAACAATAGACAGTGAGCCAGACAGCTGCAGATGGACAGATTGATGGTGGCTGGATCTACGGTCAGGGAGTGAGTGGCTCTGAAGGTCCTAAACGTGTAAGACAAAAACAAACGTCAATACATGTATAGAAATTGATTGATGACCAAACTCTTACACACTTGCAGTCAGATAGATATCGAGTCACACACACCATTGCAATGGACAGACCCTTGTTTCATGGATCCACCATTTGGAAGGAGAGGGGTGTCCTGAAGTCCTGAAAGCCTGTAAGACAGCAAAGAAAGTCAATACATGTATAGAAACTGAATGATCACCTACCTGTTGTCACCTAATGGCAACCTCAGAACCTGAAAGACAACAAAGACAGTCAATACAGGTTTTGAAACGGAAAGATCACTTACCTTTTACACAGTTGCAGAACAATAGACAGTGAGCCAGACACAGCTGCAGATGGACAGATTGATGGTGGCTGGATCTACGGTCAGGGAGTGAGTGGCTCTGAAGGTCCTAAACGTGTAAGACAAAAAAAAAACGTCAATACATGTATAGAAATTGATTGATGACCAAACTCTTACACACTTGCAGTCAGATAGTTAGCGAGTCACACACACCATTGCAATGGACAGATCCTTGTTTGATGGATCCACCATTTGGAAGGAGAGGGGTGTCCTGAAGTCCTGAAAGCCTGTAAGACAACAAAGAAAGTCAATACATGTATAGAAACTGAATGATCACCTACCTGTTAGACAGTAGCAAACAGATAGATAGTGAGCCGTACACAGTGGCAGATGGATGGACCCTTGATGGACAGATGCACCATCAGGGAGGGAAAGGGTAAAGGCATCCTCGGAACCTGTAAGACAACAAAGAAAATCAATACATGTATAGAAACTGAATGATCACCTACCTGTTGTCACCTAATGGCAACCTCAGAACCTGAAAGACAACAAAGACAGTCAATACAGGTTTTGAAACGGAAAGATCACTTACCTTTTACACAGTTGCAGAACAATAGACAGTTAGCCAGACAGCTGCAGATGGACAGATTGATGGTGGCTGGATCTACGGTCATGGAGGGAGGGGCTCTGAAGGTCCTAAACTTGTAAGACAAATAAAAAAGTCAATACATGTATAAAAACAGAATGATCACCTAACTCTTACACACTTGCAGTCAGATAGATATCGAGTCACACACATAGTTGCAATGGACAGACCCTTGTTTGATGAATCCACCATTAGGAAGGAGGGGGGGTGCTGGAATCCTAAAAGCCTGTAAGACAACAAGGCAAGTCAATACATGTATAGAAACTGAATAATTACCTACCTGTTAGACAGTAGCAAACAGATAGACAGTGAGCCGTACATAGTTGCAGATGGATGGACCCTTGATTGACAGATGCACCATCAGGGAGGGAAGGGGTAAAGGCATCCTCGGAACCTGTAAAACAACAAGGAAAGTCAATACATGTATAGAAACTGAATAATTATCTACCTGTTAGACAGGTGCAGACAGATGGACAGCGAGCCCTACACAGTGGCAGATGGATGGATGCTTGATGGACAGATGCACCATCAGGGAGGGAAGAGGTAATGGCAACCTCAGAACCTGAAAGACAACAAAGACAGTCAATACAGGTTTTGAAACGGAAAGATCACTTACCTTTTACACAGTTGCAGAACAATAGACAGTGAGCCAGACACAGCTGCAGATGGACAGATTGATGGTGGCTGGATCTACGGTCAGGGAATGAGTGTCTCTGAAGGTCCTAAACGTGTAAGACAAAAAAAAACCGTCAATACATGTATAGAAATTGATTGATGACCAAACTCTTACACACTTGCAGTCAGATAGTTAGCGAGTCACACACACCATTGCAATGGACAGACCCTTGTTTGATGGATCCACCATTTGGAAGGAGAGGGGTGTCCTGAAGTCCTGAAAGCCTGTAAGACAACAAAGAAAGTCAATACATGTATAGAAACTGAATGATCACCTACCTGTTAGACAGTAGCAAACAGATAGATAGTGAGCCGTACACAGTGGCAGATGGATGGACCCTTGATGGACAGATGCACCATCAGGGAGGGAAAGGGTAAAGGCATCCTCGGAACCTGTAAGACAACAAAGAAAATCAATACATGTATAAAAACTGAATGATCACCTACCTGTTAGACAGGTGCAGACAGATGGACAGCGAGCCCTACACAGTGGCAGATGGATGGACCCTTGATGGACAGATGCACCATCAGGGAGGGAAAGGGTAAAGGCATCCTCGGAACCTGAAAGACAACAAAGACAATCAATACAAGTTTTGAAACAGAAAAATCACTTACCTGTTGTCAGCTAATGGCAACCTCAGAACCTGAAAGACAACAAAGACAGTCAATACAGGTTTTGAAACGGAAAGATCACTTACCTTTTACACAGTTGCAGAACAATAGACAGTGAGCCAGACACAGCTGCAGATGGACAGATTGATGGTGGCTGGATCTACGGTCAGGGAGTGAGTGGCTCTGAAGGTCCTAAACGTGTAAGACAAAAACAAACGTCAATACATGTATAGAAATTGATTGATGACCAAACTCTTACACACTTGCAGTCAGATAGATATCGAGTCACACACACCATTGCAATGGACAGACCCTTGTTTGATGGATCCACCATTTGGAAGGAGAGGGGTGTCCTGAAGTCCTGAAAGCCTGTAAGACAACAAAGAAAGTCAATACATGTATAGAAACTGAATGATCACCTACCTGTTAGACAGTAGCAAACAGATAGATAGTGAGCCGTACACAGTGGCAGATGGATGGACCCTTGATGGACAGATGCACCATCAGGGAGGGAAAGGGTAAAGGCATCCTCGGAACCTGTAAGACAACAAAGAAAATCAATACATGTATAAAAACTGAATGATCACCTACCTGTTAGACAGGTGCAGACAGATAGACAGCGAGCCCTACACAGTGGCAGATGGATGGACCCTTGATGGACAGATGCACCATCAGGGAGGGAAGGGGTAAAGGCATCCTCGGAACCTGAAAGACAACAAAGACAATCAATACAAGTTTTGAAACAGAAAGATCACTTACCTTTTACACAGTTGCAGAACAATAGACAGTTAGCCAGACACAGCTGCAGATGGACAGATTGAAGGTGGCTGGATGTATGGTCATGGAGGGAGAGGCTCTGAAGGTCCTAAACCTGTAAGACAATTAAAAACATCAATACATGTATAGAAATTGATTGATGACCAAACTCTTACACACTTGCAGTCAGATAGTTAGCGAGTCACACACACCATTGCAATGGACAGACCCTTGTTTGATGGATCCACCATTTGGAAGGAGAGGGGTGTCCTGAAGTCCTGAAAGCCTGTAAGAAAACAAAGAAAGTCAATACATGTATAGAAACTGAATGATCACCTACCTGTTAGACAGTACCAAACAGATAGATAGTGAGCCGTACACAGTGGCAGATGGATGGACCCTTGATGGACAGATGCACCATCAGGGAGGGAAGGGTTAAAGGCATCCTCGGAACCTGTAAGACAACAAAGAAAATCAATACATGTATAAAAACTGAATGATCACCTACCTGTTAGACAGGTGCAGACAGATGGACAGCGAGCCCTACACAGTGGCAGATGGATGAACCCTTGATGGACAGATGCACCATCAGGGAGGGAAGGGGTAAAGGCATCCTCGGAACCTGAAAGACAACAAAGACAATCAATACAAGTTTTGAAACAGAAAGATCACTTACCTGTTGTCACCTAATGGCAACCTCAGAACCTGAAAGACAACAAAGACAGTCAATACAGGTTTTGAAACGGAAAGATCACTTACCTTTTACACAGTTGCAGAACAATAGACAGTGAGCCAGACAGCTGCAGATGGACAGATTGATGGTGGCTGGATCTACGGTCAGGGAGTGAGTGTCTCTGAAGGTCCTAAACGTGTAAGACAAAAAAAAACGTCAATACATGTATAGAAATTGATTGATGACCAAACTCTTACACACTTGCAGTCAGATAGTAAGCGAGTCACACACCATTGCAATGGACAGACCCTTGTTTGATGGATCCACCATTTGGAAGGAGAGGGGTGTCCTGAAGTCCTGAAAGCCTGTAACACAACAAAGAAAGTCAATACATGTATAAAAACTGAATGATCACCTACCTGTTAGACAGGTGCAGACAGATAGACAGCGAGCCCTACACAGTGGCAGATGGATGGACCCTTGATGGACAGATGCACCATCAGGGAGGGAAAGGGTAAAGGCATCCTCGGAACCTGTAAGACAACAAAGAAAATCAATACATGTATAGAAACTGAATGATCACCTACCTGTTGTCACCTAATGGCAACCTCAGAACCTGAAAGACAACAAAGACAGTCAATACAGGTTTTGAAACGGAAAGATCACTTACCTTTTACACAGTTGCAGAACAATAGACAGTTAGCCAGACAGCTGCAGATGGACAGATTGATGGTGGCTGCATCTACGGTCATGGAGGGAGGGGCTCTGAAGGTCCTAAACCTGTAAGACAAATAAAAAAGTCAATACATGTATAAAAACAGAATGATCACCTAACTCTTACACACTTGCAGTCAGATAGATATCGAGTCACACACATAGTTGCAATGGACAGACCCTTGTTTGATGAATCCACCATTAGGAAGGAGGGGGGGTCCTGGAATCCTAAAAGCCTGTAAGACAACAAGGAAAGTCAATACATGTATAGAAACTGAATAATTACCTACCTGTTAGACAGTAGCAAACAGATAGACAGTGAGCCCTACACAGTGGCAGATGGATGGATGCTTGATGGACAGATGCACCATCAGGGAGGGAAGAGGTAATGGCAACCTCAGAAACTGAAAGACAACAAAGACAGTCAATACAGGTTTTGAAACGGAAAGATCACTTACCTTTTACACAGTTGCAGAACAATAGACAGTGAGCCAGACACAGCTGCAGATGGACAGATTGATGGTGGCTGGATCTACGGTCAGGGAGTGAGTGGATCTGAAGGTCCTAAACGTGTAAGACAAAAACAAACGTCAATACATGTATAGAAATTGATTGATGACCAAACTCTTACACACTTGCAGTCAGATAGTAAGCGAGTCACACACACCATTGCAATGGACAGACCCTTGTTTGATGGATCCACCATTTGAAAGGAGAGGGGTGTCCTGAAGTCCTGAAAGCCTGTAACACAACAAAGAAAGTCAATACATGTATAAAAACTGAATGATCACCTACCTGTTAGACAGGTGCAGACAGATAGACAGCGAGCCCTACACAGTGGCAGATGGATGGACCCTTGATGGACAGATGCACCATCAGGGAGGGAAGGGGTAAAGGCATCCTCGGAACCTGAAAGACAACAAAGACAATCAATGCAAGTTTTGAAACAGAAAGATCACCTACCTGTTGTCACCTAATGGCAACCTCAGAACCTGAAAGACAACAAAGACAGTCAATACAGGTTTTGAAACGGAAAGATCACTTACCTTTTACACAGTTGCAGAACAATAGACAGTTAGCCAGACACAGCTGCAGATGGACAGATTGATGGTGGCTGGATCTACGGTCAGGGAGTGAGTGGCTCTGAAGGTCCTAAACGTGTAAGACAAAAACAAACGTCAATACATGTATAGAAATTGATTGATGACCAAACTCTTACACACTTGCAGTCAGATAGATATCGAGTCACACACACTATTGCAATGGACAGACCCTTGTTTGATGGATCCACCATTTGGAAGGAGAGGGGTGTCCTGAAGTCCTGAAAGCCTGTAAGACAACAAAGAAAGTCAATACATGTATAGAAACTGAATGATCACCTACCTGTTAGACAGTACCAAACAGATAGATAGTGAGCCGTACACAGTGGCAGATGGATGGACCCTTGATGGACAGATGCTCCATCAGGGAGGGAAGGGGTAAAGGCATCCTCGGAACCTGTAAGACAACAAAGAAAATCAATACATGTATAGAAACTGAATGATCACCTACCTGTTGTCACCTAATGGCAACCTCAGAACCTGAAAGACAACAAAGACAGTCAATACAGGTTTTGAAACGGAAAGATCACTTACCTTTTACACAGTTGCAGAACAATAGACAGTTAGCCAGACAGCTGCAGATGGACAGATTGATGGTGGCTGCATCTACGGTCATGGAGGGAGGGGCTCTGAAGGTCCTAAACCTGTAAGACAAATAAAAACGTCAATACATGTATAAAAACAGAATGATCACCTAACTCTTACACACTTGCAGTCAGATAGATATCGAGTCACACACATAGTTGCAATGGACAGACCCTTGTTTGATGAATCCACCATTAGGAAGGAGGGGGGGTCCTGGAATCCTAAAAGCCTGTAAGACAACAAGGAAAGTCAATACATGTATAGAAACTGAATAATTACCTACCTGTTAGACAGTAGCAAACAGATAGACAGTGAGCCGTACATAGTTGCAGATGGATGGACCCTTGATTGACAGATGCACCATCAGGGAGGGAAGGGGTAAAGGCATCCTCGGAACCTGTAAAACAACAAGGAAAGTCAATACATGTATAGAAACTGAATAATTATCTACCTGTTAGACAGGTGCAGACAGATGGACAGCGAGCCCTACACAGTGGCAGATGGATGGATGCTTGATGGACAGATGCACCATCAGGGAGGGAAGAGGTAATGGCAACCTCAGAAACTGAAAGACAACAAAGACAGTCAATACAGGTTTTGAAACGGAAAGATCACTTACCTTTTACACAGTTGCAGAACAATAGACAGTTAGCCAGACACAGCTGCAGATGGACAGATTGATGGTGGCTGGATCTACGGTCAGGGAGTGAGTGGCTCTGAAGGTCCTAAACGTGTAAGACAAAAACAAACGTCAATACATGTATAGAAATTGATTGATGACCAAACTCTTACACACTTGCAGTCAGATAGATATCGAGTCACACACACCATTGCAATGGACAGACCCTTGTTTGATGGATCCACCATTTGGAAGGAGAGGGGTGTCCTGAAGTCCTGAAAGCCTGTAAGACAACAAAGAAAGTCAATACATGTATAGAAACTGAATGATCACCTACCTGTTAGACAGTAGCAAACAGATAGATAGTGAGCCGTACACAGTGGCAGATGGATGGACCCTTGATGGACAGATGCACCATCAGGGAGGGAAAGGGTAAAGGCATCCTCGGAACCTGTAAGACAACAAAGAAAATCAATACATGTATAAAAACTGAATGATCACCTACCTGTTAGACAGGTGCAGACAGATGGACAGCGAGCCCTACACAGTGGCAGATGGATGGACCCTTGATGGACAGATGCACCATCAGGGAGGGAAGGGGTAAAGGCATCCTCGGAACCTGAAAGACAACAAAGACAATCAATACAAGTTTTGAAACAGAAAGATCACTTACCTGTTGTCACCTAATGGCAACCTCAGAACCTGAAAGACAACAAAGACAGTCAATACAGGTTTTGAAACGGAAAGATCACTTACCTTTTACACAGTTGCAGAACAATAGACAGTGAGCCAGACACAGCTGCAGATGGACAGATTGATGGTGGCTGGATCTACGGTCAGGGAGTGAGTGTCTCTGAAGGTCCTAAACGTGTAAGACAAAAAAAAACGTCAATACATGTATAGAAATTGATTGATGACCAAACTCTTACACACTTGCAGTCAGATAGTAAGCGAGTCACACACACCATTGCAATGGACAGACCCTTGTTTGATGGATCCACCATTTGAAAGGAGAGGGGTGTCCTGAAGTCCTGAAAGCCTGTAACACAACAAAGAAAGTCAATACATGTATAAAAACTGAATGATCACCTACCTGTTAGACAGGTGCAGACAGATAGACAGCGAGCCCTACACAGTGGCAGATGGATGGACCCTTGATGGACAGATGCACCATCAGGGAGGGAAGGGGTAAAGGCATCCTCGGAACCTGAAAGACAACAAAGACAATCAATACAAGTTTTGAAACAGAAAGATCACTTACCTGTTGTCACCTAATGGCAACCTCAGAACCTGAAAGACAACAAAGACAGTCAATACAGGTTTTGAAACGGAAAGATCACTTACCTTTTACACAGTTGCAGAACAATAGACAGTGAGCCAGACACAGCTGCAGATGGACAGATTGATGGTGGCTGGATCCACGGTCAGGGAGTGAGTGGCTCTGAAGGTCTTAAACGTGTAAGACAAAAACAAACGTCAATACATGTATAGAAATTGATTGATGACCAAACTCTTACACACTTGCAGTCAGATAGATATCGAGTCACACACACTATTGCAATGGACAGACCCTTGTTTGATGGATCCACCATTTGGAAGGAGAGGGGTGTCCTGAAGTCCTGAAAGCCTGTAAGACAACAAAGAAAGTCAATACATGTATAGAAACTGAATGATCACCTACCTGTTAAACAGTAGCAAACAGATAGATAGTGAGCCGTACACAGTGGCAGATGGATGGACCCTTGATGGACAGATGCACCATCAGGGAGGGAAAGGGTAAAGGCATCCTCGGAACCTGTAAGACAACAAAGAAAATCAATACATGTATAGAAACTGAATGATCACCTACCTGTTGTCACCTAATGGCAACCTCAGAACCTGAAAGACAACAAAGACAGTCAATACAGGTTTTGAAACGGAAAGATCACTTACCTTTTACACAGTTGCAGAACAATAGACAGTGAGCCAGACACAGCTGCAGATGGACAGACTGATGGTGGCTGGATCTACGGTCAGGGAGTGAGTGGCTCTGAAGGTCCTAAACGTGTAAGACAAAAACAAACGTCAATACATGTATAGAAATTGATTGATGACCAAACTCTTACACACTTGCAGTCAGATAGATATCGAGTCACACACACTATTGCAATGGACAGACCCTTGTTTGATGGATCCACCATTTGGAAGGAGAGGGGTGTCCTGAAGTCCTGAAAGCCTGTAAGACAACAAAGAAAGTCAATACATGTATAGAAACTGAATGATCACCTACCTGTTAGACAGTAGCAAACAGATAGACAGTGAGCCGTACATAGTTGCAGATGGATGGACCCTTGATTGACAGATGCACCATCAGGGAGGGAAGGGGTAAAGGCATCCTCGGAACCTGTAAAACAACAAGGAAAGGCAATACATGTATAGAAACTGAATAATTATCTACCTGTTAGACAGGTGCAGACAGATGGACAGCGAGCCCTACACAGTGGCAGATGGATGGATGCTTGATGGACAGATGCACCATCAGGGAGGGAAGAGGTAATGGCAACCTCAGAAACTGAAAGACAACAAAGACAGTCAATACAGGTTTTGAAACGGAAAGATCACTTACCTTTTACACAGTTGCAGAACAATAGACAGTTAGCCAGACACAGCTGCAGATGGACAGATTGATGGTGGCTGGATCTACGGTCAGGGAGTGAGTGGCTCTGAAGGTCCTAAACGTGTAAGACAAAAACAAACGTCAATACATGTATAGAAATTGATTGATGACCAAACTCTTACACACTTGCAGTCAGATAGATATCGAGTCACACACACCATTGCAATGGACAGACCCTTGTTTGATGGATCCACCATTTGGAAGGAGAGGGGTGTCCTGAAGTCCTGAAAGCCTGTAAGACAACAAAGAAAGTCAATACATGTATAGAAACTGAATGATCACCTACCTGTTAGACAGTAGCAAACAGATAGATAGTGAGCCGTACACAGTGGCAGATGGATGGACCCTTGATGGACAGATGCACCATCAGGGAGGGAAAGGGTAAAGGCATCCTCGGAACCTGTAAGACAACAAAGAAAATCAATACATGTATAAAAACTGAATGATCACCTACCTGTTAGACAGGTGCAGACAGATGGACAGCGAGCCCTACACAGTGGCAGATGGATGGACCCTTGATGGACAGATGCACCATCAGGGAGGGAAGGGGTAAAGGCATCCTCGGAACCTGAAAGACAACAAAGACAATCAATACAAGTTTTGAAACAGAAAGATCACTTACCTGTTGTCACCTAATGGCAACCTCAGAACCTGAAAGACAACAAAGACAGTCAATACAGGTTTTGAAACGGAAAGATCACTTACCTTTTACACAGTTGCAGAACAATAGACAGTGAGCCAGACATAGCTGCAGATGGACAGATTGATGGTGGCTGGATCTACGGTCAGGGAGTGAGTGTCTCTGAAGGTCCTAAACGTGTAAGACAAAAAAAAACGTCAATACATGTATAGAAATTGATTGATGACCAAACTCTTACACACTTGCAGTCAGATAGTAAGCGAGTCACACACACCATTGCAATGGACAGACCCTTGTTTGATGGATCCACCATTTGAAAGGAGAGGGGTGTCCTGAAGTCCTGAAAGCCTGTATCAAAACAAAGAAAGTCAATACATGTATAAAAACTGAATGATCACCTACCTGTTAGACAGGTGCAGACAGATAGACAGCGAGCCCTACACAGTGGCAGATGGATGGACCCTTGATGGACAGATGCACCATCAGGGAGGGAAGGGGTAAAGGCATCCTCGGAACCTGAAAGACAACAAAGACAATCAATACAAGTTTTGAAACAGAAAGATCACTTACCTGTTGTCACCTAATGGCAACCTCAGAACCTGAAAGACAACAAAGACAGTCAATACAGGTTTTGAAACGGAAAGATCACTTACCTTTTACACAGTTGCAGAACAATAGACAGTGAGCCAGACACAGCTGCAGATGGACAGATTGATGGTGGCTGGATCCACGGTCAGGGAGTGAGTGGCTCTGAAGGTCTTAAACGTGTAAGACAAAAACAAACGTCAATACATGTATAGAAATTGATTGATGACCAAACTCTTACACACTTGCAGTCAGATAGATATCGAGTCACACACACTATTGCAATGGACAGACCCTTGTTTGATGGATCCACCATTTGGAAGGAGAGGGGTGTCCTGAAGTCCTGAAAGCCTGTAAGACAACAAAGAAAGTCAATACATGTATAGAAACTGAATGATCACCTACCTGTTAAACAGTAGCAAACAGATAGATAGTGAGCCGTACACAGTGGCAGATGGATGGACCCTTGATGGACAGATGCTCCATCAGGGAGGGAAGGGGTAAAGGCATCCTCGGAACCTGTAAGACAACAAAGAAAATCAATACATGTATAGAAACTGAATGATCACCTACCTGTTGTCACCTAATGGCAACCTCAGAACCTGAAAGACAACAAAGACAGTCAATACAGGTTTTGAAACGGAAAGATCACTTACCTTTTACACAGTTGCAGAACAATAGACAGTTAGCCAGACAGCTGCAGATGGACAGATTGATGGTGGCTGCATCTACGGTCATGGAGGGAGGGGCTCTGAAGGTCCTAAACCTGTAAGACAAATAAAAAAGTCAATACATGTATAAAAACAGAATGATGACCTAACTCTTACACACTTGCAGTCAGATAGATATCGAGTCACACACATAGTTGCAATGGACAGACCCTTGTTTGATGAATCCACCATTAGGAAGGAGGGGGGGTCCTGGAATCCTAAAAGCCTGTAAGACAACAAGGAAAGTCAATACATGTATAGAAACTGAATAATTACCTACCTGTTAGACAGTAGCAAACAGATAGACAGTGAGCCGTACATAGTTGCAGATGGATGGACCCTTGATTGACAGATGCACCATCAGGGAGGGAAGGGGTAAAGGCATCCTCGGAACCTGTAAAACAACAAGGAAAGTCAATACATGTATAGAAACTGAATAATTATCTACCTGTTAGACAGGTGCAGACAGATGGACAGCGAGCCCTACACAGTGGCAGAAGGATGGATGCTTGATGGACAGATGCACCATCAGGGAGGGAAGAGGTAATGGCAACCTCAGAAACTGAAAGACAACAAAGACAGTCAATACAGGTTTTGAAACGGAAAGATCACTTACCTTTTACACAGTTGCAGAACAATAGACAGTTAGCCAGACACAGCTGCAGATGGACAGATTGATGGTGGCTGGATCTACGGTCAGGGAGTGAGTGGCTCTGAAGGTCCTAAACGTGTAAGACAAAAACAAACGTCAATACATGTATAGAAATTGATTGATGACCAAACTCTTACACACTTGCAGTCAGATAGATATCGAGTCACACACACCATTGCAATGGACAGACCCTTGTTTGATGGATCCACCATTTGGAAGGAGAGGGGTGTCCTGAAGTCCTGAAAGCCTGTAAGACAACAAAGAAAGTCAATACATGTATAGAAACTGAATGATCACCTACCTGTTAGACAGTAGCAAACAGATAGATAGTGAGCCGTACACAGTGGCAGATGGATGGACCCTTGATGGACAGATGCACCATCAGGGAGGGAAAGGGTAAAGGCATCCTCGGAACCTGTAAGACAACAAAGAAAATCAATACATGTATAAAAACTGAATGATCACCTACCTGTTAGACAGGTGCAGACAGATGGACAGCGAGCCCTACACAGTGGCAGATGGATGGACCCTTGATGGACAGATGCACCATCAGGGAGGGAAGGGGTAAAGGCATCCTCGGAACCTGAAAGACAACAAAGACAATCAATACAAGTTTTGAAACAGAAAGATCACTTACCTGTTGTCACCTAATGGCAACCTCAGAACCTGAAAGACAACAAAGACAGTCAATACAGGTTTTGAAACGGAAAGATCACTTACCTTTTACACAGTTGCAGAACAATAGACAGTGAGCCAGACACAGCTGCAGATGGACAGATTGATGGTGGCTGGATCTACGGTCAGGGAGTGAGTGTCTCTGAAGGTCCTAAACGTGTAAGACAAAAAAAAACGTCAATACATGTATAGAAATTGATTGATGACCAAACTCTTACACACTTGCAGTCAGATAGTAAGCGAGTCACACACACCATTGCAATGGACAGACCCTTGTTTGATGGATCCACCATTTGAAAGGAGAGGGGTGTCCTGAAGTCCTGAAAGCCTGTAACACAACAAAGAAAGTCAATACATGTATAAAAACTGAATGATCACCTACCTGTTAGACAGGTGCAGACAGATAGACAGCGAGCCCTACACAGTGGCAGATGGATGGACCCTTGATGGACAGATGCACCATCAGGGAGGGAAGGGGTAAAGGCATCCTCGGAACCTGAAAGACAACAAAGACAATCAATACAAGTTTTGAAACAGAAAGATCACTTACCTGTTGTCACCTAATGGCAACCTCAGAACCTGAAAGACAACAAAGACAGTCAATACAGGTTTTGAAACGGAAAGATCACTTACCTTTTACACAGTTGCAGAACAATAGACAGTGAGCCAGACACAGCTGCAGATGGACAGATTGATGGTGGCTGGATCCACGGTCAGGGAGTGAGTGGCTCTGAAGGTCTTAAACGTGTAAGACAAAAACAAACGTCAATACATGTATAGAAATTGATTGATGACCAAACTCTTACACACTTGCAGTCAGATAGATATCGAGTCACACACACTATTGCAATGGACAGACCCTTGTTTGATGGATCCACCATTTGGAAGGAGAGGGGTGTCCTGAAGTCCTGAAAGCCTGTAAGACAACAAAGAAAGTCAATACATGTATAGAAACTGAATGATCACCTACCTGTTAAACAGTAGCAAACAGATAGATAGTGAGCCGTACACAGTGGCAGATGGATGGACCCTTGATGGACAGATGCACCATCAGGGAGGGAAAGGGTAAAGGCATCCTCGGAACCTGTAAGACAACAAAGAAAATCAATACATGTATAGAAACTGAATGATCACCTACCTGTTGTCACCTAATGGCAACCTCAGAACCTGAAAGACAACAAAGACAGTCAATACAGGTTTTGAAACGGAAAGATCACTTACCTTTTACACAGTTGCAGAACAATAGACAGTGAGCCAGACACAGCTGCAGATGGACAGACTGATGGTGGCTGGATCTACGGTCAGGGAGTGAGTGGCTCTGAAGGTCCTAAACGTGTAAGACAAAAACAAACGTCAATACATGTATAGAAATTGATTGATGACCAAACTCTTACACACTTGCAGTCAGATAGATATCGAGTCACACACACTATTGCAATGGACAGACCCTTGTTTGATGGATCCACCATTTGGAAGGAGAGGGGTGTCCTGAAGTCCTGAAAGCCTGTAAGACAACAAAGAAAGTCAATACATGTATAGAAACTGAATGATCACCTACCTGTTAGACAGTAGCAAACAGATAGACAGTGAGCCGTACATAGTTGCAGATGGATGGACCCTTGATTGACAGATGCACCATCAGGGAGGGAAGGGGTAAAGGCATCCTCGGAACCTGTAAAACAACAAGGAAAGGCAATACATGTATAGAAACTGAATAATTATCTACCTGTTAGACAGGTGCAGACAGATGGACAGCGAGCCCTACACAGTGGCAGATGGATGGATGCTTGATGGACAGATGCACCATCAGGGAGGGAAGAGGTAATGGCAACCTCAGAAACTGAAAGACAACAAAGACAGTCAATACAGGTTTTGAAACGGAAAGATCACTTACCTTTTACACAGTTGCAGAACAATAGACAGTGAGCCAGACACAACTGCAGATGGACAGATTGATGGTGGCTGGATCTACGGTCAGGGAGTGAGTGGCTCTGAAGGTCCTAAACGTGTAAGACAAAAAAAAACGTCAATACATGTATAGAAATTGATTGATGACCAAACTCTTACACACTTGCAGTCAGATAGTAAGCGAGTCACACACCATTGCAATGGACAGACCCTTGTTTGATGGATCCACCATTTGGAAGGAGAGGGGTGTCCTGAAGTCCTGAAAGCCTGTAACACAACAAAGAAAGTCAATACATGTATAAAAACTGAATGATCACCTACCTGTTAGACAGGTGCAGACAGATAGACAGCGAGCCCTACACAGTGGCAGATGGATGGACCCTTGATGGACAGATGCACCATCAGGGAGGGAAGGGGTAAAGGCATCCTCGGAACCTGAAAGACAACAAAGACAATCAATACAAGTTTTGAAACAGAAAGATTATTACCTGTTGTCACCTAATGGCAACCTCAGAACCTGAAAGACAACAAAGACAGTCAATACAGGTTTTGAAACGGAAAGATCACTTACCTTTTACACAGTTGCAGAACAATAGACAGTGAGCCAGACACAGCTGCAGATGGACAGATTGATGGTGGCTGGATCTACGGTCAGGGAGTGAGTGGCTCTGAAGGTCCTAAACGTGTAAGACAAAAACAAACGTCAATACATGTATAGAAATTGATTGATGACCAAACTCTTACACACTTGCAGTCAGAAAGATATCGAGTCACACACACCATTGCAATGGACAGACCCTTGTTTGATGGATCCACCATTTGGAAGGAGAGGGGTGTCCTGAAGTCCTGAAAGCCTGTAAGACAACAAAGAAAGTCAATACATGTATAGAAACTGAATGATCACCTACCTGTTGTCACCTAATGGCAACCTCAGAACCTGAAAGACAACAAAGACAGTCAATACAGGTTTTGAAACGGAAAGATCACTTACCTTTTACATAGTTGCAGAACAATAGACAGTTAGCCAGACAGCTGCAGATGGACAGATTGATGGTGGCTGGATCTACGGTCATGGAGGGAGGGGCTCTGAAGGTCGTAAACCTGTAAGACAAATAAAAAAGTCAATACATGTATAAAAACAGAATGATCACCTAACTCTTACACACTTGCAGTCAGATAGATATCGAGTCACACACATAGTTGCAATGGACAGACCCTTGTTTGATGAATCCACCATTAGGAAGGAGGGGGGGTGCTGGAATCCTAAAAGCCTGTAAGACAACAAGGCAAGTCAATACATGTATAGAAACTGAATAATTACCTACCTGTTAGACAGTAGCAAACAGATAGACAGTGAGCCGTACATAGTTGCAGATGGATGGACCCTTGATTGACAGATGCACCATCAGGGAGGGAAGGGGTAAAGGCATCCTCGGAACCTGTAAAACAACAAGGAAAGTCAATACATGTATAGAAACTGAATAATTATCTACCTGTTAGACAGGTGCAGACAGATGGACAGCGAGCCCTACACAGTGGCAGATGGATGGATGCTTGATGGACAGATGCACCATCAGGGAGGGAAAGGGTAAAGGCATCCTCGGAACCTGTAAGACAACAAAGAAAATCAATACATGTATAAAAACTGAATGATCACCTACCTGTTAGACAGGTGCAGACAGATGGACAGCGAGCCCTACACAGTGGCAGATGGATGGACCCTTGATGGACAGATGCACCATCAGGGAGGGAAAGGGTAAAGGCATCCTCGGAACCTGAAAGACACCAAAGACAATCAATACAAGTTTTGAAACAGAAAGATCACTTACCTGTTGTCACCTAATGGCAACCTCAGAACCTGAAAGACAACAAAGACAGTCAATACAGGTTTTGAAACGGAAAGATCACTTACCTTTTACACAGTTGCAGAACAATAGACAGTGAGCCAGACACAGCTGCAGATGGACAGATTGATGGTGGCTGGATCTACGGTCAGGGAGTGAGTGTCTCTAAAGGTCCTAAACGTGTAAGACAAAAACAAACGTCAATACATGTATAGAAATTGATTGATGACCAAACTCTTACACACTTGCAGTCAGATAGATATCGAGTCACACACACCATTGCAATGGACAGACCCTTGTTTGATGGATCCACCATTTGGAAGGAGAGGGGTGTCCTGAAGTCCTGAAAGCCTGTAAGACAACAAAGAAAGTCAATACATGTATAAAAACTGAATGATCACCTACCTGTTAGACAGTAGCAAACAGTAAGACAGCGAGCCCTACACAGTGGCAGATGGATGGACCCTTGATGGACAGATGCACCATCAGGGAGGGAAGGGGTAAAGGCATCCTCGGAACCTGAAAGACAACAAAGACAATCAATACAAGTTTTGAAACAGAAAGATCACTTACCTGTTGTCACCTAATGGCAACCTCAGAACCTGAAAGACAACAAAAACAGTCAATACAGGTTTTGAAACGGAAAGATCACTTACCTTTTACACAGTTGCAGAACAATAGACAGTGAGCCAGACAGCTGCAGATGGACAGATTGATGGTGGCTGGATCTACGGTCAGGGAGTGAGTGTCTCTGAAGGTCCTAAACGTGTAAGACAAAAACAAACGTCTATACATGTATAGAAATTGATTGATGACCAAACTCTTACACACTTGCAGTCAGATAGATATCGAGTCACACACACCATTGCAATGGACAGACCCTTGTTTGATGGATCCACCATTTGGAAGGAGAGGGGTGTCCTGAAGTCCTGAAAGCCTGTAAGACAACAAAGAAAGTCAATACATGTATAGAAACTGAATGATCACCTACCTGTTAGACAGTAGCAAACAGATAGATAGTGAGCCGTACACAGTGGCAGATGGATGGACCCTTGATGGACAGATGCACCATCAGGGAGGGAAAGGGTAAAGGCATCCTCGGAACCTGTAAGACAACAAAGAAAATCAATACATGTATAAAAACTGAATGATCACCTACCTGTTAGACAGTAGCAAACAGTAAGACAGCGAGCCCTACACAGTGGCAGATGGATGGACCCTTGATGGACAGATGCACCATCAGGGAGGGAAGGGGTAAAGGCATCCTCGGAACCTGAAAGACAACAAAGACAATCAATACAAGTTTTGAAACAGAAAGATCACTTACCTGTTGTCACCTAATGGCAACCTCAGAACCTGAAAGACAACAAAGACAGTCAATACAGGTTTTGAAACGGAAAGATCATTTACCTTTTACACAGTTGCAGAACAATAGACAGTGAGCCAGACACAGCTGCAGATGGACAGACTGATGGTGGCTGGATCTACGGTCAGGGAGTGAGTGGCTCTGAAGGTCCTAAACGTGTAAGACAAAAACAAACGTCAATACATGTATAGAAATTGATTGATGACCAAACTCTTACACACTTGCAGTCAGATAGATATCGAGTCACACACACCATTGCAATGGACAGACCCTTGTTTGATGGATCCACCATTTGGAAGGAGAGGGGTGTCCTGAAGTCCTGAAAGCCTGTAAGACAACAAAGAAAGTCAATACATGTATAGAAACTGAATGATCACCTACCTGTTAGACAGTAGCAAACAGATAGATAGTGAGCCGTACACAGTGGCAGATGGATGGACCCTTGATGGACAGATGCTCCATCAGGGAGGGAAGGGGTAAAGGCATCCTCGGAACCTGTAAGACAACAAAGAAAATCAATACATGTATAGAAACTGAATGATCACCTACCTGTTGTCACCTAATGGCAACCTCAGAACCTGAAAGACAACAAAGACAGTCAATACAGGTTTTGAAACGGAAAGATCACTTACCTTTTACACAGTTGCAGAACAATAGACAGTTAGCCAGACAGCTGCAGATGGACAGATTGATGGTGGCTGGATCTACGGTCATGGAGGGAGGGGCTCTGAAGGTCCTAAACCTGTAAGACAAATAAAAAAAAGTCAATACATGTATAAAAACAGAATGATCACCTAACTCTTACACACTTGCAGTCAGATAGATATCGAGTCACACACATAGTTGCAATGGACAGACCCTTGTTTGATGAATCCACCATTAGGACGGAGGGGGGGTGCTGGAATCCTAAAAGCCTGTAAGACAACAAGGCAAGTCAATACATGTATAGAAACTGAATAATTACCTACCTGTTAGACAGTAGCAAACAGATAGACAGTGAGCCGTACATAGTTGCAGATGGATGGACCCTTGATTGACAGATGCACCAACAGGGAGGGAAGGGGTAAAGGCATCCTCGGAACCTGAAAGACAACAAAGACAATCAATACAAGTTTTGAAACAGAAAGATCACTTACCTGTTGTCACCTAATGGCAACCTCAGAACCTGAAAGACAACAAAGACAGTCAATACAGGTTTTGAAACGGAAAGATCACTTACCTTTTACACAGTTGCAGAACAATAGACAGTTAGCCAGACACAGCTGCAGATGGACAGATTGATGGTGGCTGGATCTACGGTCAGGGAGTGAGTGGCTCTGAAGGTCCTAAACGTGTAAGACAAAAACAAACGTCAATACATGTATAGAAATTGATTGATGACCAAACTCTTACACACTTGCAGTCAGATAGATATCGAGTCACACACACCATTGCAATGGACAGACCCTTGTTTGATGGATCCACCATTTGGAAGGAGAGGGGTGTCCTGAAGTCCTGAAAGCCTGTAAGACAACAAAGAAAGTCAATACATGTATAGAAACTGAATGATCACCTACCTGTTAGACAGTAGCAAACAGATAGATAGTGAGCCGTACACAGTGGCAGATGGATGGACCCTTGATGGACAGATGCGCCATCAGGGAGGGAAGGGGTAAAGGCATCCTCGGAACCTGAAAGACAACAAAGACAATCAATACAAGTTTTGAAACAGAAAGATCACTTACCTTTTACACAGTTGCAGAACAATAGACAGTTAGCCAGACACAGCTGCAGATGGACAGATTGATGGTGGCTGGATGTATGGTCATGGAGTGAGTGGCTCTGAAGGTCCTAAACGTGTAAGACAAAAACAAACGTCTATACATGTATAGAAATTGATTGATGACCAAACTCTTACACACTTGCAGTCAGATAGATATCGAGTCACACACACCATTGCAATGGACAGACCCTTGTTTGATGGATCCACCATTTGGAAGGAGAGGGGTGTCCTGAAGTCCTGAAAGCCTGTAAGACAACAAAGAAAGTCAATACATGTATAGAAACTGAATGATCACCTACCTGTTAGACAGTAGCAAACATATAGATAGTGAGCCGTACACAGTGGCAGATGGATGGACCCTTGATGGACAGATGCACCATCAGGGAGGGAAAGGGTAAAGGCATCCTCGGAACCTGTAAGACAACAAAGAAAATCAATACATGTATAGAAACTGAATGATCACCTACCTGTTGTCACCTAATGGCAACCTCAGAACCTGAAAGACAACAAAGACAATCAATACAGGTTTTGAAACGGAAAGATCACTTACCTTTTACACAGTTGCAGAACAATAGACAGTGAGCCAGACACAGCTGAAGATGGACAGATTGATGGTGGCTGGATCTACGGTCAGGGAGTGAGTGGCTCTGAAGGTCCTAAACGTGTAAGACAAAAACAAACGTCAATGCATGTATAGAAATTGATTGATGACCAAACTCTTACACACTTGCAGTCAGATAGATATCGAGTCACACACACCATTGCAATGGACAGACCCTTGTTTGATGGATCCACCATTTGGAAGCAGAGGGGTGTCCTGAAGTCCTGAAAGCCTGTAAGACAACAAAGAAAGTCAATACATGTATAAAAACTGAATGATCACCTACCTGTTAGACAGTAGCAAACAGTAAGACAGCGAGCCCTACACAGTGGCAGATGGATGGACCCTTGATGGACAGATGCACCATCAGGGAGGGAAGGGGTAAAGGCATCCTCGGAACCTGAAAGACAACAAAGACAATCAATACAAGTTTTGAAACAGAAAGATCACTTACCTGTTGTCACCTAATGGCAACCTCAGAACCTGAAAGACAACAAAAACAGTCAATACAGGTTTTGAAACGGAAAGATCACTTACCTTTTACACAGTTGCAGAACAATAGACAGTGAGCCAGACAGCTGCAGATGGACAGATTGATGGTGGCTGGATCTACGGTCAGGGAGTGAGTGTCTCTGAAGGTCCTAAACGTGTAAGACAAAAACAAACGTCTATACATGTATAGAAATTGATTGATGACCAAACTCTTACACACTTGCAGTCAGATAGATATCGAGTCACACACACCATTGCAATGGACAGACCCTTGTTTGATGGATCCACCATTTGGAAGGAGAGGGGTGTCCTGAAGTCCTGAAAGCCTGTAAGACAACAAAGAAAGTCAATACATGTATAGAAACTGAATGATCACCTACCTGTTAGACAGTAGCAAACAGATAGATAGTGAGCCGTACACAGTGGCAGATGGATGGACCCTTGATGGACAGATGCACCATCAGGGAGGGAAAGGGTAAAGGCATCCTCGGAACCTGTAAGACAACAAAGAAAATCAATACATGTATAAAAACTGAATGATCACCTACCTGTTAGACAGTAGCAAACAGTAAGACAGCGAGCCCTACACAGTGGCAGATGGATGGACCCTTGATGGACAGATGCACCATCAGGGAGGGAAGGGGTAAAGGCATCCTCGGAACCTGAAAGACAACAAAGACAATCAATACAAGTTTTGAAACAGAAAGATCACTTACCTGTTGTCACCTAATGGCAACCTCAGAACCTGAAAGACAACAAAGACAGTCAATACAGGTTTTGAAACGGAAAGATCATTTACCTTTTACACAGTTGCAGAACAATAGACAGTGAGCCAGACACAGCTGCAGATGGACAGACTGATGGTGGCTGGATCTACGGTCAGGGAGTGAGTGGCTCTGAAGGTCCTAAACGTGTAAGACAAAAACAAACGTCAATACATGTATAGAAATTGATTGATGACCAAACTCTTACACACTTGCAGTCAGATAGATATCGAGTCACACACACCATTGCAATGGACAGACCCTTGTTTGATGGATCCACCATTTGGAAGGAGAGGGGTGTCCTGAAGTCCTGAAAGCCTGTAAGACAACAAAGAAAGTCAATACATGTATAGAAACTGAATGATCACCTACCTGTTAGACAGTAGCAAACAGATAGATAGTGAGCCGTACACAGTGGCAGATGGATGGACCCTTGATGGACAGATGCTCCATCAGGGAGGGAAGGGGTAAAGGCATCCTCGGAACCTGTAAGACAACAAAGAAAATCAATACATGTATAGAAACTGAATGATCACCTACCTGTTGTCACCTAATGGCAACCTCAGAACCTGAAAGACAACAAAGACAGTCAATACAGGTTTTGAAACGGAAAGATCACTTACCTTTTACACAGTTGCAGAACAATAGACAGTTAGCCAGACAGCTGCAGATGGACAGATTGATGGTGGCTGGATCTACGGTCATGGAGGGAGGGGCTCTGAAGGTCCTAAACCTGTAAGACAAATAAAAAAAAGTCAATACATGTATAAAAACAGAATGATCACCTAACTCTTACACACTTGCAGTCAGATAGATATCGAGTCACACACATAGTTGCAATGGACAGACCCTTGTTTGATGAATCCACCATTAGGACGGAGGGGGGGTGCTGGAATCCTAAAAGCCTGTAAGACAACAAGGCAAGTCAATACATGTATAGAAACTGAATAATTACCTACCTGTTAGACAGTAGCAAACAGATAGACAGTGAGCCGTACATAGTTGCAGATGGATGGACCCTTGATTGACAGATGCACCAACAGGGAGGGAAGGGGTAAAGGCATCCTCGGAACCTGAAAGACAACAAAGACAATCAATACAAGTTTTGAAACAGAAAGATCACTTACCTGTTGTCACCTAATGGCAACCTCAGAACCTGAAAGACAACAAAGACAGTCAATACAGGTTTTGAAACGGAAAGATCACTTACCTTTTACACAGTTGCAGAACAATAGACAGTTAGCCAGACACAGCTGCAGATGGACAGATTGATGGTGGCTGGATCTACGGTCAGGGAGTGAGTGGCTCTGAAGGTCCTAAACGTGTAAGACAAAAACAAACGTCAATACATGTATAGAAATTGATTGATGACCAAACTCTTACACACTTGCAGTCAGATAGATATCGAGTCACACACACCATTGCAATGGACAGACCCTTGTTTGATGGATCCACCATTTGGAAGGAGAGGGGTGTCCTGAAGTCCTGAAAGCCTGTAAGACAACAAAGAAAGTCAATACATGTATAGAAACTGAATGATCACCTACCTGTTAGACAGTAGCAAACAGATAGATAGTGAGCCGTACACAGTGGCAGATGGATGGACCCTTGATGGACAGATGCGCCATCAGGGAGGGAAGGGGTAAAGGCATCCTCGGAACCTGAAAGACAACAAAGACAATCAATACAAGTTTTGAAACAGAAAGATCACTTACCTTTTACACAGTTGCAGAACAATAGACAGTTAGCCAGACACAGCTGCAGATGGACAGATTGATGGTGGCTGGATGTATGGTCATGGAGGGAGAGGCTCTGAAGGTCCTAAACCTGTAAGACAATTAAAAACATCAATACATGTATAGAAATTGATTGATGACCAAACTCTTACACACTTGCAGTCAGATAGTTAGCGAGTCACACACACCATTGCAATGGACAGACCCTTGTTTGATGGATCCACCATTTGGAAGGAGAGGGGTGTCCTGAAGTCCTGAAAGCCTGTAAGAAAACAAAGAAAGTCAATACATGTATAGAAACTGAATGATCACCTACCTGTTAGACAGTACCAAACAGATAGATAGTGAGCCGTACACAGTGGCAGATGGATGGACCCTTGATGGACAGATGCACCATCAGGGAGGGAAGGGGTAAAGGCATCCTCGGAACCTGTAAGACAACAAAGAAAATCAATACATGTATAGAAACTGAATGATCACCTACCTGTTGTCACCTAATGGCAACCTCAGAACCTGAAAGACAACAAAGACAGTCAATACAGGTTTTGAAACGGAAAGATCACTTACCTTTTACACAGTTGCAGAACAATAGACAGTGAGCCAGACACAGCTGCAGATGGACAGATTGATGGTGGCTGGATCTACGGTCAGGGAGTGAGTGGCTCTGAAGGTCCTAAACGTGTAAGACAAAAACAAACGTCAATACATGTATAGAAATTGATTGATGACCAAACTCTTACACACTTGCAGTCAGATAGATATCGAGTCACACACACCATTGCAATGGACAGATCCTTGTTTGATGGATCCACCATTTGGAAGGAGAGGGGTGTCCTGAAGTCCTGAAAGCCTGTAAGACAACAAAGAAAGTCAATACATGTATAGAAACTGAATGATCACCTACCTGTTAGACAGTAGCAAACAGATAGATAGTGAGCCGTACACAGTGGCAGATGGATGGACCCTTGATGGACAGATGCACCATCAGGGAGGGAAGGGGTAAAGGCATCCTCGGAACCTGTAAGACAACAAAGAAAATCAATACATGTATAGAAACTGAATGATCACCTACCTGTTGTCACCTAATGGCAACCTCAGAACCTGAAAGACAACAAAGACAGTCAATACAGGTTTTGAAACGGAAAAATCACTTACCTTTTACACAGTTGCAGAACAATAGACAGTGAGCCAGACACAGCTGCAGATGGACAGACTGATGGTGGCTGGATCTACGGTCAGGGAGTGAGTGGCTCTGAAGGTCCTAAACGTGTAAGACAAAAACAAACGTCTATACATGTATAGAAATTGATTGATGACCAAACTCTTACACACTTGCAGTCAGATAGATATCGAGTCACACACACCATTGCAATGGACAGACCCTTGTTTGATGGATCCACCATTTGGAAGGAGAGGGGTGTCCTGAAGTCCTGAAAGCCTGTAAGACAACAAAGAAAGTCAATACATGTATAGAAACTTAATGATCACCTACCTGTTAGACAGTAGCAAACATATAGATAGTGAGCCGTACACAGTGGCAGATGGATGGACCCTTGATGGACAGATGCACCATCAGGGAGGGAAAGGGTAAAGGCATCCTCGGAACCTGTAAGACAACAAAGAAAATCAATACAAGTTTTGAAACAGAAAGATCACTTACCTGTTGTCACCTAATGGCAACCTCAGAACCTGAAAGACAACAAAAACAGTCAATACAGGTTTTGAAACGGAAAGATCACTTACCTTTTACACAGTTGCAGAACAATAGACAGTGAGCCAGACAGCTGCAGATGGACAGATTGATGGTGGCTGGATCTACGGTCAGGGAGTGAGTGTCTCTGAAGGTCCTAAACGTGTAAGACAAAAACAAACGTCTATACATGTATAGAAATTGATTGATGACCAAACTCTTACACACTTGCAGTCAGATAGATATCGAGTCACACACACCATTGCAATGGACAGACCCTTGTTTGATGGATCCACCATTTGGAAGGAGAGGGGTGTCCTGAAGTCCTGAAAGCCTGTAAGACAACAAAGAAAGTCAATACATGTATAGAAACTGAATGATCACCTACCTGTTAGACAGTAGCAAACAGATAGATAGTGAGCCGTACACAGTGGCAGATGGATGGACCCTTGATGGACAGATGCACCATCAGGGAGGGAAAGGGTAAAGGCATCCTCGGAACCTGTAAGACAACAAAGAAAATCAATACATGTATAAAAACTGAATGATCACCTACCTGTTAGACAGTAGCAAACAGTAAGACAGCGAGCCCTACACAGTGGCAGATGGATGGACCCTTGATGGACAGATGCACCATCAGGGAGGGAAGGGGTAAAGGCATCCTCGGAACCTGAAAGACAACAAAGACAATCAATACAAGTTTTGAAACAGAAAGATCACTTACCTGTTGTCACCTAATGGCAACCTCAGAACCTGAAAGACAACAAAGACAGTCAATACAGGTTTTGAAACGGAAAGATCACTTACCTTTTACACAGTTGCAGAACAATAGACAGTGAGCCAGACAGCTGCAGATGGACAGATTGATGGTGGCTGGATCTACGGTCAGGGAGTGAGTGGCTCTGAAGGTCCTAAACGTGTAAGACAAAAACAAACGTCAATACATGTATAGAAATTGATTGATGACCAAACTCTTACACACTTGCAGTCAGATAGATATCGAGTCACACACACCATTGCAATGGACAGACCCTTGTTTCATGGATCCACCATTTGGAAGGAGAGGGGTGTCCTGAAGTCCTGAAAGCCTGTAAGACAGCAAAGAAAGTCAATACATGTATAGAAACTGAATGATCACCTACCTGTTGTCACCTAATGGCAACCTCAGAACCTGAAAGACAACAAAGACAGTCAATACAGGTTTTGAAACGGAAAGATCACTTACCTTTTACACAGTTGCAGAACAATAGACAGTGAGCCAGACACAGCTGCAGATGGACAGATTGATGGTGGCTGGATCTACGGTCAGGGAGTGAGTGGCTCTGAAGGTCCTAAACGTGTAAGACAAAAAAAAAACGTCAATACATGTATAGAAATTGATTGATGACCAAACTCTTACACACTTGCAGTCAGATAGTTAGCGAGTCACACACACCATTGCAATGGACAGATCCTTGTTTGATGGATCCACCATTTGGAAGGAGAGGGGTGTCCTGAAGTCCTGAAAGCCTGTAAGACAACAAAGAAAGTCAATACATGTATAGAAACTGAATGATCACCTACCTGTTAGACAGTAGCAAACAGATAGATAGTGAGCCGTACACAGTGGCAGATGGATGGACCCTTGATGGACAGATGCACCATCAGGGAGGGAAAGGGTAAAGGCATCCTCGGAACCTGTAAGACAACAAAGAAAATCAATACATGTATAGAAACTGAATGATCACCTACCTGTTGTCACCTAATGGCAACCTCAGAACCTGAAAGACAACAAAGACAGTCAATACAGGTTTTGAAACGGAAAGATCACTTACCTTTTACACAGTTGCAGAACAATAGACAGTTAGCCAGACAGCTGCAGATGGACAGATTGATGGTGGCTGGATCTACGGTCATGGAGGGAGGGGCTCTGAAGGTCCTAAACTTGTAAGACAAATAAAAAAGTCAATACATGTATAAAAACAGAATGATCACCTAACTCTTACACACTTGCAGTCAGATAGATATCGAGTCACACACATAGTTGCAATGGACAGACCCTTGTTTGATGAATCCACCATTAGGAAGGAGGGGGGGTGCTGGAATCCTAAAAGCCTGTAAGACAACAAGGCAAGTCAATACATGTATAGAAACTGAATAATTACCTACCTGTTAGACAGTAGCAAACAGATAGACAGTGAGCCGTACATAGTTGCAGATGGATGGACCCTTGATTGACAGATGCACCATCAGGGAGGGAAGGGGTAAAGGCATCCTCGGAACCTGTAAAACAACAAGGAAAGTCAATACATGTATAGAAACTGAATAATTATCTACCTGTTAGACAGGTGCAGACAGATGGACAGCGAGCCCTACACAGTGGCAGATGGATGGATGCTTGATGGACAGATGCACCATCAGGGAGGGAAGAGGTAATGGCAACCTCAGAACCTGAAAGACAACAAAGACAGTCAATACAGGTTTTGAAACGGAAAGATCACTTACCTTTTACACAGTTGCAGAACAATAGACAGTGAGCCAGACACAGCTGCAGATGGACAGATTGATGGTGGCTGGATCTACGGTCAGGGAATGAGTGTCTCTGAAGGTCCTAAACGTGTAAGACAAAAAAAAACCGTCAATACATGTATAGAAATTGATTGATGACCAAACTCTTACACACTTGCAGTCAGATAGTTAGCGAGTCACACACACCATTGCAATGGACAGACCCTTGTTTGATGGATCCACCATTTGGAAGGAGAGGGGTGTCCTGAAGTCCTGAAAGCCTGTAAGACAACAAAGAAAGTCAATACATGTATAGAAACTGAATGATCACCTACCTGTTAGACAGTAGCAAACAGATAGATAGTGAGCCGTACACAGTGGCAGATGGATGGACCCTTGATGGACAGATGCACCATCAGGGAGGGAAAGGGTAAAGGCATCCTCGGAACCTGTAAGACAACAAAGAAAATCAATACATGTATAAAAACTGAATGATCACCTACCTGTTAGACAGGTGCAGACAGATGGACAGCGAGCCCTACACAGTGGCAGATGGATGGACCCTTGATGGACAGATGCACCATCAGGGAGGGAAAGGGTAAAGGCATCCTCGGAACCTGAAAGACAACAAAGACAATCAATACAAGTTTTGAAACAGAAAAATCACTTACCTGTTGTCAGCTAATGGCAACCTCAGAACCTGAAAGACAACAAAGACAGTCAATACAGGTTTTGAAACGGAAAGATCACTTACCTTTTACACAGTTGCAGAACAATAGACAGTGAGCCAGACACAGCTGCAGATGGACAGATTGATGGTGGCTGGATCTACGGTCAGGGAGTGAGTGGCTCTGAAGGTCCTAAACGTGTAAGACAAAAACAAACGTCAATACATGTATAGAAATTGATTGATGACCAAACTCTTACACACTTGCAGTCAGATAGATATCGAGTCACACACACCATTGCAATGGACAGACCCTTGTTTGATGGATCCACCATTTGGAAGGAGAGGGGTGTCCTGAAGTCCTGAAAGCCTGTAAGACAACAAAGAAAGTCAATACATGTATAGAAACTGAATGATCACCTACCTGTTAGACAGTAGCAAACAGATAGATAGTGAGCCGTACACAGTGGCAGATGGATGGACCCTTGATGGACAGATGCACCATCAGGGAGGGAAAGGGTAAAGGCATCCTCGGAACCTGTAAGACAACAAAGAAAATCAATACATGTATAAAAACTGAATGATCACCTACCTGTTAGACAGGTGCAGACAGATAGACAGCGAGCCCTACACAGTGGCAGATGGATGGACCCTTGATGGACAGATGCACCATCAGGGAGGGAAGGGGTAAAGGCATCCTCGGAACCTGAAAGACAACAAAGACAATCAATACAAGTTTTGAAACAGAAAGATCACTTACCTTTTACACAGTTGCAGAACAATAGACAGTTAGCCAGACACAGCTGCAGATGGACAGATTGAAGGTGGCTGGATGTATGGTCATGGAGGGAGAGGCTCTGAAGGTCCTAAACCTGTAAGACAATTAAAAACATCAATACATGTATAGAAATTGATTGATGACCAAACTCTTACACACTTGCAGTCAGATAGTTAGCGAGTCACACACACCATTGCAATGGACAGACCCTTGTTTGATGGATCCACCATTTGGAAGGAGAGGGGTGTCCTGAAGTCCTGAAAGCCTGTAAGAAAACAAAGAAAGTCAATACATGTATAGAAACTGAATGATCACCTACCTGTTAGACAGTACCAAACAGATAGATAGTGAGCCGTACACAGTGGCAGATGGATGGACCCTTGATGGACAGATGCACCATCAGGGAGGGAAGGGTTAAAGGCATCCTCGGAACCTGTAAGACAACAAAGAAAATCAATACATGTATAAAAACTGAATGATCACCTACCTGTTAGACAGGTGCAGACAGATGGACAGCGAGCCCTACACAGTGGCAGATGGATGAACCCTTGATGGACAGATGCACCATCAGGGAGGGAAGGGGTAAAGGCATCCTCGGAACCTGAAAGACAACAAAGACAATCAATACAAGTTTTGAAACAGAAAGATCACTTACCTGTTGTCACCTAATGGCAACCTCAGAACCTGAAAGACAACAAAGACAGTCAATACAGGTTTTGAAACGGAAAGATCACTTACCTTTTACACAGTTGCAGAACAATAGACAGTGAGCCAGACAGCTGCAGATGGACAGATTGATGGTGGCTGGATCTACGGTCAGGGAGTGAGTGTCTCTGAAGGTCCTAAACGTGTAAGACAAAAAAAAACGTCAATACATGTATAGAAATTGATTGATGACCAAACTCTTACACACTTGCAGTCAGATAGTAAGCGAGTCACACACCATTGCAATGGACAGACCCTTGTTTGATGGATCCACCATTTGGAAGGAGAGGGGTGTCCTGAAGTCCTGAAAGCCTGTAACACAACAAAGAAAGTCAATACATGTATAAAAACTGAATGATCACCTACCTGTTAGACAGGTGCAGACAGATAGACAGCGAGCCCTACACAGTGGCAGATGGATGGACCCTTGATGGACAGATGCACCATCAGGGAGGGAAAGGGTAAAGGCATCCTCGGAACCTGTAAGACAACAAAGAAAATCAATACATGTATAGAAACTGAATGATCACCTACCTGTTGTCACCTAATGGCAACCTCAGAACCTGAAAGACAACAAAGACAGTCAATACAGGTTTTGAAACGGAAAGATCACTTACCTTTTACACAGTTGCAGAACAATAGACAGTTAGCCAGACAGCTGCAGATGGACAGATTGATGGTGGCTGCATCTACGGTCATGGAGGGAGGGGCTCTGAAGGTCCTAAACCTGTAAGACAAATAAAAAAGTCAATACATGTATAAAAACAGAATGATCACCTAACTCTTACACACTTGCAGTCAGATAGATATCGAGTCACACACATAGTTGCAATGGACAGACCCTTGTTTGATGAATCCACCATTAGGAAGGAGGGGGGGTCCTGGAATCCTAAAAGCCTGTAAGACAACAAGGAAAGTCAATACATGTATAGAAACTGAATAATTACCTACCTGTTAGACAGTAGCAAACAGATAGACAGTGAGCCCTACACAGTGGCAGATGGATGGATGCTTGATGGACAGATGCACCATCAGGGAGGGAAGAGGTAATGGCAACCTCAGAAACTGAAAGACAACAAAGACAGTCAATACAGGTTTTGAAACGGAAAGATCACTTACCTTTTACACAGTTGCAGAACAATAGACAGTGAGCCAGACACAGCTGCAGATGGACAGATTGATGGTGGCTGGATCTACGGTCAGGGAGTGAGTGGATCTGAAGGTCCTAAACGTGTAAGACAAAAACAAACGTCAATACATGTATAGAAATTGATTGATGACCAAACTCTTACACACTTGCAGTCAGATAGTAAGCGAGTCACACACACCATTGCAATGGACAGACCCTTGTTTGATGGATCCACCATTTGAAAGGAGAGGGGTGTCCTGAAGTCCTGAAAGCCTGTAACACAACAAAGAAAGTCAATACATGTATAAAAACTGAATGATCACCTACCTGTTAGACAGGTGCAGACAGATAGACAGCGAGCCCTACACAGTGGCAGATGGATGGACCCTTGATGGACAGATGCACCATCAGGGAGGGAAGGGGTAAAGGCATCCTCGGAACCTGAAAGACAACAAAGACAATCAATGCAAGTTTTGAAACAGAAAGATCACCTACCTGTTGTCACCTAATGGCAACCTCAGAACCTGAAAGACAACAAAGACAGTCAATACAGGTTTTGAAACGGAAAGATCACTTACCTTTTACACAGTTGCAGAACAATAGACAGTTAGCCAGACACAGCTGCAGATGGACAGATTGATGGTGGCTGGATCTACGGTCAGGGAGTGAGTGGCTCTGAAGGTCCTAAACGTGTAAGACAAAAACAAACGTCAATACATGTATAGAAATTGATTGATGACCAAACTCTTACACACTTGCAGTCAGATAGATATCGAGTCACACACACTATTGCAATGGACAGACCCTTGTTTGATGGATCCACCATTTGGAAGGAGAGGGGTGTCCTGAAGTCCTGAAAGCCTGTAAGACAACAAAGAAAGTCAATACATGTATAGAAACTGAATGATCACCTACCTGTTAGACAGTACCAAACAGATAGATAGTGAGCCGTACACAGTGGCAGATGGATGGACCCTTGATGGACAGATGCTCCATCAGGGAGGGAAGGGGTAAAGGCATCCTCGGAACCTGTAAGACAACAAAGAAAATCAATACATGTATAGAAACTGAATGATCACCTACCTGTTGTCACCTAATGGCAACCTCAGAACCTGAAAGACAACAAAGACAGTCAATACAGGTTTTGAAACGGAAAGATCACTTACCTTTTACACAGTTGCAGAACAATAGACAGTTAGCCAGACAGCTGCAGATGGACAGATTGATGGTGGCTGCATCTACGGTCATGGAGGGAGGGGCTCTGAAGGTCCTAAACCTGTAAGACAAATAAAAACGTCAATACATGTATAAAAACAGAATGATCACCTAACTCTTACACACTTGCAGTCAGATAGATATCGAGTCACACACATAGTTGCAATGGACAGACCCTTGTTTGATGAATCCACCATTAGGAAGGAGGGGGGGTCCTGGAATCCTAAAAGCCTGTAAGACAACAAGGAAAGTCAATACATGTATAGAAACTGAATAATTACCTACCTGTTAGACAGTAGCAAACAGATAGACAGTGAGCCGTACATAGTTGCAGATGGATGGACCCTTGATTGACAGATGCACCATCAGGGAGGGAAGGGGTAAAGGCATCCTCGGAACCTGTAAAACAACAAGGAAAGTCAATACATGTATAGAAACTGAATAATTATCTACCTGTTAGACAGGTGCAGACAGATGGACAGCGAGCCCTACACAGTGGCAGATGGATGGATGCTTGATGGACAGATGCACCATCAGGGAGGGAAGAGGTAATGGCAACCTCAGAAACTGAAAGACAACAAAGACAGTCAATACAGGTTTTGAAACGGAAAGATCACTTACCTTTTACACAGTTGCAGAACAATAGACAGTTAGCCAGACACAGCTGCAGATGGACAGATTGATGGTGGCTGGATCTACGGTCAGGGAGTGAGTGGCTCTGAAGGTCCTAAACGTGTAAGACAAAAACAAACGTCAATACATGTATAGAAATTGATTGATGACCAAACTCTTACACACTTGCAGTCAGATAGATATCGAGTCACACACACCATTGCAATGGACAGACCCTTGTTTGATGGATCCACCATTTGGAAGGAGAGGGGTGTCCTGAAGTCCTGAAAGCCTGTAAGACAACAAAGAAAGTCAATACATGTATAGAAACTGAATGATCACCTACCTGTTAGACAGTAGCAAACAGATAGATAGTGAGCCGTACACAGTGGCAGATGGATGGACCCTTGATGGACAGATGCACCATCAGGGAGGGAAAGGGTAAAGGCATCCTCGGAACCTGTAAGACAACAAAGAAAATCAATACATGTATAAAAACTGAATGATCACCTACCTGTTAGACAGGTGCAGACAGATGGACAGCGAGCCCTACACAGTGGCAGATGGATGGACCCTTGATGGACAGATGCACCATCAGGGAGGGAAGGGGTAAAGGCATCCTCGGAACCTGAAAGACAACAAAGACAATCAATACAAGTTTTGAAACAGAAAGATCACTTACCTGTTGTCACCTAATGGCAACCTCAGAACCTGAAAGACAACAAAGACAGTCAATACAGGTTTTGAAACGGAAAGATCACTTACCTTTTACACAGTTGCAGAACAATAGACAGTGAGCCAGACACAGCTGCAGATGGACAGATTGATGGTGGCTGGATCTACGGTCAGGGAGTGAGTGTCTCTGAAGGTCCTAAACGTGTAAGACAAAAAAAAACGTCAATACATGTATAGAAATTGATTGATGACCAAACTCTTACACACTTGCAGTCAGATAGTAAGCGAGTCACACACACCATTGCAATGGACAGACCCTTGTTTGATGGATCCACCATTTGAAAGGAGAGGGGTGTCCTGAAGTCCTGAAAGCCTGTAACACAACAAAGAAAGTCAATACATGTATAAAAACTGAATGATCACCTACCTGTTAGACAGGTGCAGACAGATAGACAGCGAGCCCTACACAGTGGCAGATGGATGGACCCTTGATGGACAGATGCACCATCAGGGAGGGAAGGGGTAAAGGCATCCTCGGAACCTGAAAGACAACAAAGACAATCAATACAAGTTTTGAAACAGAAAGATCACTTACCTGTTGTCACCTAATGGCAACCTCAGAACCTGAAAGACAACAAAGACAGTCAATACAGGTTTTGAAACGGAAAGATCACTTACCTTTTACACAGTTGCAGAACAATAGACAGTGAGCCAGACACAGCTGCAGATGGACAGATTGATGGTGGCTGGATCCACGGTCAGGGAGTGAGTGGCTCTGAAGGTCTTAAACGTGTAAGACAAAAACAAACGTCAATACATGTATAGAAATTGATTGATGACCAAACTCTTACACACTTGCAGTCAGATAGATATCGAGTCACACACACTATTGCAATGGACAGACCCTTGTTTGATGGATCCACCATTTGGAAGGAGAGGGGTGTCCTGAAGTCCTGAAAGCCTGTAAGACAACAAAGAAAGTCAATACATGTATAGAAACTGAATGATCACCTACCTGTTAAACAGTAGCAAACAGATAGATAGTGAGCCGTACACAGTGGCAGATGGATGGACCCTTGATGGACAGATGCACCATCAGGGAGGGAAAGGGTAAAGGCATCCTCGGAACCTGTAAGACAACAAAGAAAATCAATACATGTATAGAAACTGAATGATCACCTACCTGTTGTCACCTAATGGCAACCTCAGAACCTGAAAGACAACAAAGACAGTCAATACAGGTTTTGAAACGGAAAGATCACTTACCTTTTACACAGTTGCAGAACAATAGACAGTGAGCCAGACACAGCTGCAGATGGACAGACTGATGGTGGCTGGATCTACGGTCAGGGAGTGAGTGGCTCTGAAGGTCCTAAACGTGTAAGACAAAAACAAACGTCAATACATGTATAGAAATTGATTGATGACCAAACTCTTACACACTTGCAGTCAGATAGATATCGAGTCACACACACTATTGCAATGGACAGACCCTTGTTTGATGGATCCACCATTTGGAAGGAGAGGGGTGTCCTGAAGTCCTGAAAGCCTGTAAGACAACAAAGAAAGTCAATACATGTATAGAAACTGAATGATCACCTACCTGTTAGACAGTAGCAAACAGATAGACAGTGAGCCGTACATAGTTGCAGATGGATGGACCCTTGATTGACAGATGCACCATCAGGGAGGGAAGGGGTAAAGGCATCCTCGGAACCTGTAAAACAACAAGGAAAGGCAATACATGTATAGAAACTGAATAATTATCTACCTGTTAGACAGGTGCAGACAGATGGACAGCGAGCCCTACACAGTGGCAGATGGATGGATGCTTGATGGACAGATGCACCATCAGGGAGGGAAGAGGTAATGGCAACCTCAGAAACTGAAAGACAACAAAGACAGTCAATACAGGTTTTGAAACGGAAAGATCACTTACCTTTTACACAGTTGCAGAACAATAGACAGTGAGCCAGACACAACTGCAGATGGACAGATTGATGGTGGCTGGATCTACGGTCAGGGAGTGAGTGGCTCTGAAGGTCCTAAACGTGTAAGACAAAAAAAAACGTCAATACATGTATAGAAATTGATTGATGACCAAACTCTTACACACTTGCAGTCAGATAGTAAGCGAGTCACACACCATTGCAATGGACAGACCCTTGTTTGATGGATCCACCATTTGGAAGGAGAGGGGTGTCCTGAAGTCCTGAAAGCCTGTAACACAACAAAGAAAGTCAATACATGTATAAAAACTGAATGATCACCTACCTGTTAGACAGGTGCAGACAGATAGACAGCGAGCCCTACACAGTGGCAGATGGATGGACCCTTGATGGACAGATGCACCATCAGGGAGGGAAGGGGTAAAGGCATCCTCGGAACCTGAAAGACAACAAAGACAATCAATACAAGTTTTGAAACAGAAAGATTATTACCTGTTGTCACCTAATGGCAACCTCAGAACCTGAAAGACAACAAAGACAGTCAATACAGGTTTTGAAACGGAAAGATCACTTACCTTTTACACAGTTGCAGAACAATAGACAGTGAGCCAGACACAGCTGCAGATGGACAGATTGATGGTGGCTGGATCTACGGTCAGGGAGTGAGTGGCTCTGAAGGTCCTAAACGTGTAAGACAAAAACAAACGTCAATACATGTATAGAAATTGATTGATGACCAAACTCTTACACACTTGCAGTCAGATAGATATCGAGTCACACACACCATTGCAATGGACAGACCCTTGTTTGATGGATCCACCATTTGGAAGGAGAGGGGTGTCCTGAAGTCCTGAAAGCCTGTAAGACAACAAAGAAAGTCAATACATGTATAGCAACTGAATGATCACCTACCTGTTGTCACCTAATGGCAACCTCAGAACCTGAAAGACAACAAAGACAGTCAATACAGGTTTTGAAACGGAAAGATCACTTACCTTTTACATAGTTGCAGAACAATAGACAGTTAGCCAGACAGCTGCAGATGGACAGATTGATGGTGGCTGGATCTACGGTCATGGAGGGAGGGGCTCTGAAGGTCGTAAACCTGTAAGACAAATAAAAAAGTCAATACATGTATAAAAACAGAATGATCACCTAACTCTTACACACTTGCAGTCAGATAGATATCGAGTCACACACATAGTTGCAATGGACAGACCCTTGTTTGATGAATCCACCATTAGGAAGGAGGGGGGGTGCTGGAATCCTAAAAGCCTGTAAGACAACAAGGCAAGTCAATACATGTATAGAAACTGAATAATTACCTACCTGTTAGACAGTAGCAAACAGATAGACAGTGAGCCGTACATAGTTGCAGATGGATGGACCCTTGATTGACAGATGCACCATCAGGGAGGGAAGGGGTAAAGGCATCCTCGGAACCTGTAAAACAACAAGGAAAGTCAATACATGTATAGAAACTGAATAATTATCTACCTGTTAGACAGGTGCAGACAGATGGACAGCGAGCCCTACACAGTGGCAGATGGATGGATGCTTGATGGACAGATGCACCATCAGGGAGGGAAAGGGTAAAGGCATCCTCGGAACCTGTAAGACAACAAAGAAAATCAATACATGTATAAAAACTGAATGATCACCTACCTGTTAGACAGGTGCAGACAGATGGACAGCGAGCCCTACACAGTGGCAGATGGATGGACCCTTGATGGACAGATGCACCATCAGGGAGGGAAAGGGTAAAGGCATCCTCGGAACCTGAAAGACACCAAAGACAATCAATACAAGTTTTGAAACAGAAAGATCACTTACCTGTTGTCACCTAATGGCAACCTCAGAACCTGAAAGACAACAAAGACAGTCAATACAGGTTTTGAAACGGAAAGATCACTTACCTTTTACACAGTTGCAGAACAATAGACAGTGAGCCAGACACAGCTGCAGATGGACAGATTGATGGTGGCTGGATCTACGGTCAGGGAGTGAGTGTCTCTAAAGGTCCTAAACGTGTAAGACAAAAACAAACGTCAATACATGTATAGAAATTGATTGATGACCAAACTCTTACACACTTGCAGTCAGATAGATATCGAGTCACACACACCATTGCAATGGACAGACCCTTGTTTGATGGATCCACCATTTGGAAGGAGAGGGGTGTCCTGAAGTCCTGAAAGCCTGTAAGACAACAAAGAAAGTCAATACATGTATAAAAACTGAATGATCACCTACCTGTTAGACAGTAGCAAACAGTAAGACAGCGAGCCCTACACAGTGGCAGATGGATGGACCCTTGATGGACAGATGCACCATCAGGGAGGGAAGGGGTAAAGGCATCCTCGGAACCTGAAAGACAACAAAGACAATCAATACAAGTTTTGAAACAGAAAGATCACTTACCTGTTGTCACCTAATGGCAACCTCAGAACCTGAAAGACAACAAAGACAGTCAATACAGGTTTTGAAACGGAAAGATCACTTACCTTTTACACAGTTGCAGAACAATAGACAGTGAGCCAGACAGCTGCAGATGGACAGATTGATGGTGGCTGGATCTACGGTCAGGGAGTGAGTGGCTCTGAAGGTCCTAAACGTGTAAGACAAAAACAAACGTCTATACATGTATAGAAATTGATTGATGACCAAACTCTTACACACTTGCAGTCAGATAGATATCGAGTCACACACACCATTGCAATGGACAGACCCTTGTTTGATGGATCCACCATTTGGAAGGAGAGGGGTGTCCTGAAGTCCTGAAAGCCTGTAAGACAACAAAGAAAGTCAATACATGTATAGAAACTGAATGATCACCTACCTGTTAGACAGTAGCAAACAGATAGATAGTGAGCCGTACACAGTGGCAGATGGATGGACCCTTGATGGACAGATGCACCATCAGGGAGGGAAAGGGTAAAGGCATCCTCGGAACCTGTAAGACAACAAAGAAAATCAATACATGTATAAAAACTGAATGATCACCTACCTGTTAGACAGTAGCAAACAGTAAGACAGCGAGCCCTACACAGTGGCAGATGGATGGACCCTTGAGGGACAGATGCACCATCAGGGAGGGAAGGGGTAAAGGCATCCTCGGAACCTGAAAGACAACAAAGACAATCAATACAAGTTTTGAAACAGAAAGATCACTTACCTGTTGTCACCTAATGGCAACCTCAGAACCTGAAAGACAACAAAGACAGTCAATACAGGTTTTGAAACGGAAAGATCACTTACCTTTTACACAGTTGCAGAACAATAGACAGTTAGCCAGACAGCTGCAGATGGACAGATTGATGGTGGCTGGATCTACGGTCATGGAGGGAGGGGCTCTGAAGGTCGTAAACCTGTAAGACAAATAAAAAAGTCAATACATGTATAAAAACAGAATGATCACCTAACTCTTACACACTTGCAGTCAGATAGATATCGAGTCACACACATAGTTGCAATGGACAGACCCTTGTTTGATGAATCCACCATTAGGAAGGAGGGGGGGTGCTGGAATCCTAAAAGCCTGTAAGACAACAAGGCAAGTCAATACATGTATAGAAACTGAATAATTACCTACCTGTTAGACAGTAGCAAACAGATAGACAGCGAGCCATACACAGTGGCAGATGGATGGACCCTTGGACAGATGCACCATCAGGGAGGGAAGGGGTAAAGGCATCCTTGGAACCTGTAAGACAACAAAGAAAATCAATACATGTATAGAAACTGAATGATCACCTACCTGTTAGACAGGTGCAGACAGATGGACAGCGAGCCCTACACAGTGGCAGATGGATGGACCCTTGATGGACAGATGCACCATCAGGGAGGGAAAGGGTAAAGGCATCCTCGGAACCTGAAAGACAAAAAAGACAATCAATACAAGTTTTGAAACAGAAAGATCACTTACCTGTTGTCACCTAATGGCAACCTCAGAACCTGAAAGACAACAAAGACAGTCAATACAGGTTTTGAAACGGAAAGATCACTTACCTTTTACACAGTTGCAGAACAATAGACAGTGAGCCAGACACAGCTGCAGATGGACAGATTGATGGTGGCTGGATCTACGGTCAGGGAGTGAGTGGCTCTGAAGGTCCTAAACGTGTAAGACAAAAACAAACGTCAATACATGTATAGAAATTGATTGATGACCAAACTCTTACACACTTGCAGTCAGATAGATATCGAGTCACACACACCATTGCAATGGACAGACCCTTGTTTGATGGATCCACCATTTGGAAGGAGAGGGGTGTCCTGAAGTCCTGAAAGCCTGTAAGACAACAAAGAAAGTCAATACATGTATAAAAACTGAATGATCACCTACCTGTTAGACAGTAGCAAACAGTAAGACAGCGAGCCGTACACAGTGGCAGATGGATGGACCCTTGATGGACAGATGCACCATCAGGGAGGGAAGGGGTAAAGGCATCCTCGGAACCTGAAAGACAACAAAGACAATCAATACAAGTTTTGAAACAGAAAGATCACTTACCTGTTGTCACCTAATGGCAACCTCAGAACCTGAAAGACAACAAAGACAGTCAATACAGGTTTTGAAACGGAAAGATCACTTACCTTTTACACAGTTGCAGAACAATAGACAGTGAGCCAGACAGCTGCAGATGGACAGATTGATGGTGGCTTGATCTACGGTCAGGGAGTGAGTGTCTCTGAAGGTCCTAAACGTGTAAGACAAAAACAAACGCCTATACATGTATAGAAATTGATTGATGACCAAACTCTTACACACTTGCAGTCAGATAGATATCGAGTCACACACACCATTGCAATGGACAGACCCTTGTTTGATGGATCCACCATTTGGAAGGAGAGGGGTGTCCTGAAGTCCTGAAAGCCTGTAAGACAACAAAGAAAGTCAATACATGTATAGAAACTGAATGATCACCTACCTGTTAGACAGTAGCAAACAGATAGATAGTGAGCCGTACACAGTGGCAGATGGATGGACCCTTGATGGACAGATGCACCATCAGGGAGGGAAAGGGTAAAGGCATCCTCGGAACCTGTAAGACAACAAAGAAAATCAATACATGTATGGAAACTGAATGATCACCTACCTGTTGTCACCTAATGGCAACCTCAGAACCTGAAAGACAACAAAGACAGTCAATACAGGTTTTGAAACGGAAAGATCACTTACCTTTTACACAGTTGCAGAACAATAGACAGTGAGCCAGACACAGCTGCAGATGGACAGATTGATGGTGGCTGGATCTACGGTCAGGGAGTGAGTGGCTCTGAAGGTCCTAAACGTGTAAGACAAAAACAAACGTCAATACATGTATAGAAATTGATTGATGACCAAACTCTTACACACTTGCAGTCAGATAGATATCGAGTCACACACACCATTGCAATGGACAGACCCTTGTTTGATGGATCCACCATTTGGAAGGAGAGGGGTGTCCTGAAGTCCTGAAAGCCTGTAAGACAACAAAGAAAGTCAATACATGTATAGAAACTGAATGATCACCTACCTGTTAGACAGTAGCAAACAGATAGATAGTGAGCCGTACACAGTGGCAGATGGATGGACCCTTGATGGACAGATGCACCATCAGGGAGGGAAAGGGTAAAGGCATCCTCGGAACCTGTAAGACAACAAAGAAAATCAATACATGTATAAAAACTGAATGATCACCTACCTGTTAGACAGGTGCAGACAGATGGACAGCGAGCCCTACACAGTGGCAGATGGATGGACCCTTGATGGATAGATGCACCATCAGGGAGGGAAAGGGTAAAGGCATCCTCGGAACCTGTAAGACAACAAAGAAAATCAATACATGTATAGAAACTGAATGATCACCTACCTGTTGTCACCTAATGGCAACCTCAGAACCTGAAAGACAACAAAGACAGTCAATACAGGTTTTGAAACGGAAAGATCATTTACCTTTTACACAGTTGCAGAACAATAGGCAGTGAGCCAGACACAGCTGCAGATGGACAGATTGATGGTGGCTGGATCTACGGTCAGGGAGTGAGTGGCTCTGAAGGTCCTAAACGTGTAAGACAAAAACAAACGTCAATACATGTATAGAAATTGATTGATGACCAAACTCTTACACACTTGCAGTCAGATAGATATCGAGTCACACACACCATTGCAATGGACCGCCCCTTGTTTGATGGATCCACCATTTGGAAGGAGAGGGGTGTCCTGAAGTCCTGAAAGCCTGTAAGACAACAAAGAAAGTCAATACATGTATAGAAACTGAATGATCACCTACCTGTTAGACAGTAGCAAACAGATAGATAGTGAGCCGTACACAGTGGCAGATGGATGGACCCTTGATGGACAGATGCTTCATCAGGGAGGGAAGGGGTAAAGGCATCCTCGGAACCTGTAAGACAACAAAGAAAATCAATACATGTATAGAAACTGAATGATCACCTACCTGTTGTCACCTAATGGCAACCTCAGAACCTGAAAGACAACAAAGACAGTCAATACAGGTTTTGAAACGGAAAGATCACTTACCTTTTACACAGTTGCAGAACAATAGACAGTTAGCCAGACAGCTGCAGATGGACAGATTGATGGTGGCTGGATCTACGGTCATGGAGGGAGGGGCTCTGAAGGTCCTAAACCTGTAAGACAAATAAAAAAGTCAATACATGTATAAAAACAGAATGATCACCTAACTCTTACACACTTGCAGTCAGAAAGATATCGAGTCACACACATAGTTGCAATGGACAGACCCTTGTTTGATGAATCCACCATTAGGAAGGAGGGGGGGTGCTGGAATCCTAAAAGCCTGTAAGACAACAAGGCAAGTCAATACATGTATAGAAACTGAATAATTACCTACCTGTTAGACAGTAGCAAACAGATAGACAGTGAGCCGTACATAGTTGCAGATGGATGGACCCTTGATTGACAGATGCACCATCAGGGAGGGAAGGGGTAAAGGCATCCTCGGAACCTGTAAAACAACAAGGAAAGTCAATACATGTATAGAAACTGAATAATTATCTACCTGTTAGACAGGTGCAGACAGATGGACAGCGAGCCCTACACAGTGGCAGATGGATGGATGCTTGATGGACAGATGCACCATCAGGGAGGGAAGAGGTAATGGCAACCTCAGAAACTGAAAGACAACAAAGACAGTCAATACAGGTTTTGAAACGGAAAGATCACTTACCTTTTACACAGTTGCAGAACAATAGACAGTGAGCCAGACAGCTGCAGATGGACAGATTGATGGTGGCTGGATCTACGGTCAGGGAGTGAGTGTCTCTGAAGGTCCTAAACGTGTAAGACAAAAAAAAACGTCAATACATGTATAGAAATTGATTGATGACCAAACTCTTACACACTTGCAGTCAGATAGTAAGCGAGTCACACACCATTGCAATGGACAGACCCTTGTTTGATGGATCCACCATTTGGAAGGAGAGGGGTGTCCTGAAGTCCTGAAAGCCTGTAACACAACAAAGAAAGTCAATACATGTATAAAAACTGAATGATCACCTACCTGTTAGACAGGTGCAGACAGATAGACAGCGAGCCCTACACAGTGGCAGATGGATGGACCCTTGATGGACAGATGCACTATCAGGGAGGGAAGGGGTAAAGGCATCTTCGGAACCTGAAAGACAACAAAGACAATCAATACAAGTTTTGAAACAGAAAGATCACTTACCTTTTACACAGTTGCAGAACAATAGACAGTTAGCCAGACACAGCTGCAGATGGACAGATTGATGGTGGCTGGATGTATGGTCATGGAGGGAGAGGCTCTGAAGGTCCTAAACTTGTAAGACAATTAAAAACATCAATACATGTATAGAAATTGATTGATGACCAAACTCTTACACACTTGCAGTCAGATAGTTAGCGAGTCACACACACCATTGCAATGGACAGACCCTTGTTTGATGGATCCACCATTTGGAAGGAGAGGGGTGTCCTGAAGTCCTGAAAGCCTGTAAGAAAACAAAGAAAGTCAATACATGTATAGAAACTGAATGATCACCTACCTGTTAGACAGTACCAAACAGATAGATAGTGAGCCGTACACAGTGGCAGATGGATGGACCCTTGATGGACAGATGCACCATCAGGGAGGGAAGGGGTAAAGGCATCCTCGGAACCTGTAAGACAACAAAGAAAATCAATACATGTATAAAAACTGAATGATCACCTACCTGTTAGACAGTAGCAAACAGTAAGACAGCGAGCCCTACACAGTGGCAGATGGATGGACCCTTGATGGAAAGATGCACCATCAGGGAGGGAAGGGGTAAAGGCATCCTCGGAACCTGAAAGACAACAAAGACAATCAATACAAGTTTTGAAACAGAAAGATCACTTACCTGTTGTCACCTAATGGCAACCTCAGAACCTGAAAGACAACAAAGACAGTCAATACAGGTTTTGAAACGGAAAGATCACTTACCTTTTACACAGTTGCAGAACAATAGACAGTGAGCCAGACACAGCTGCAGATGGACAGATTGATGGTGGCTGGATCTACGGTCAGGGAGTGAGTGTCTCTGAAGGTCCTAAACGTGTAAGACAAAAAAAAACGTCAATACATGTATAGAAATTGATTGATGACCAAACTCTTACACACTTGCAGTCAGATAGTTAGCGAGTCACACACACCATTGCAATGGACAGACCCTTGTTTGATGGATCCACCATTTGGAAGGAGAGGGGTGTCCTGAAGTCCTGAAAGCCTGTAAGACAACAAAGAAAGTCAATACATGTATAGAAACTGAATGATCACCTACCTGTTAGACAGTAGCAAACAGATAGATAGTGAGCCGTACACAGTGGCAGATGGATGGACCCTTGATGGACAGATGCACCATCAGGGAGGGAAAGGGTAAAGGCATCCTCGGAACCTGTAAGACAACAAAGAAAATCAATACATGTATAAAAACTGAATGATCACCTACCTGTTAGACAGGTACAGACAGATGGACAGCGAGCCCTACACAGTGGCAGATGGATGGACCCTTGATGGACAGATGCACCATCAGGGAGGGAAGGGGTAAAGGCATCCTCGGAACCTGAAAGACAACAAAGACAATCAATACAAGTTTTGAAACAGAAAGATCACTTACCTGTTGTCACCTAATGGCAACCTCAGAACCTGAAAGACAACAAAGACAGTCAATACAGGTTTTGAAACGGAAAGATCACTTACCTTTTACACAGTTGCAGAACAATAGACAGTGAGCCAGACACAGCTGCAGATGGACAGATTGATGGTGGCTGGATGTATGGTCATGGAGGGAGAGGCTCTGAAGGTCCTAAACCTGTAAGACAATTAAAAACATCAATACATGTATAGAAATTGATTGATGACCAAACTCTTACACACTTGCAGTCAGATAGTTAGCGAGTCACACACACCATTGCAATGGACAGACCCTTGTTTGATGGATCCACCATTTGGAAGGAGAGGGGTGTCCTGAAGTCCTGAAAGCCTGTAAGACAACAAAGAAAGTCAATACATGTATAGAAACTGAATGATCACCTACCTGTTAGACAGTAGCAAACAGATAGATAGTGAGCCGTACACAGTGGCAGATGGATGGACCCTTGATGGACAGATGCACCATCAGGGAGGGAAAGGGTAAAGGCATCCTCGGAACCTGTAAGACAACAAAGAAAATCAATACATGTATAAAAACTGAATGATCACCTACCTGTTAGACAGTAGCAAACAGTAAGACAGCGAGCCCTACACAGTGGCAGATGGATGGACCCTTGAGGGACAGATGCACCATCAGGGAGGGAAGGGGTAAAGGCATCCTCGGAACCTGAAAGACAACAAAGACAATCAATACAAGTTTTGAAACAGAAAGATCACTTACCTGTTGTCACCTAATGGCAACCTCAGAACCTGAAAGACAACAAAGACAGTCAATACAGGTTTTGAAACGGAAAGATCACTTACCTTTTACACAGTTGCAGAACAATAGACAGTTAGCCAGACAGCTGCAGATGGACAGATTGATGGTGGCTGGATCTACGGTCATGGAGGGAGGGGCTCTGAAGGTCGTAAACCTGTAAGACAAATAAAAAAGTCAATACATGTATAAAAACAGAATGATCACCTAACTCTTACACACTTGCAGTCAGATAGATATCGAGTCACACACATAGTTGCAATGGACAGACCCTTGTTTGATGAATCCACCATTAGGAAGGAGGGGGGGTGCTGGAATCCTAAAAGCCTGTAAGACAACAAGGCAAGTCAATACATGTATAGAAACTGAATAATTACCTACCTGTTAGACAGTAGCAAACAGATAGACAGCGAGCCATACACAGTGGCAGATGGATGGACCCTTGGACAGATGCACCATCAGGGAGGGAAGGGGTAAAGGCATCCTTGGAACCTGTAAGACAACAAAGAAAATCAATACATGTATAGAAACTGAATGATCACCTACCTGTTAGACAGGTGCAGACAGATGGACAGCGAGCCCTACACAGTGGCAGATGGATGGACCCTTGATGGACAGATGCACCATCAGGGAGGGAAAGGGTAAAGGCATCCTCGGAACCTGAAAGACAAAAAAGACAATCAATACAAGTTTTGAAACAGAAAGATCACTTACCTGTTGTCACCTAATGGCAACCTCAGAACCTGAAAGACAACAAAGACAGTCAATACAGGTTTTGAAACGGAAAGATCACTTACCTTTTACACAGTTGCAGAACAATAGACAGTGAGCCAGACACAGCTGCAGATGGACAGATTGATGGTGGCTGGATCTACGGTCAGGGAGTGAGTGGCTCTGAAGGTCCTAAACGTGTAAGACAAAAACAAACGTCAATACATGTATAGAAATTGATTGATGACCAAACTCTTACACACTTGCAGTCAGATAGATATCGAGTCACACACACCATTGCAATGGACAGACCCTTGTTTGATGGATCCACCATTTGGAAGGAGAGGGGTGTCCTGAAGTCCTGAAAGCCTGTAAGACAACAAAGAAAGTCAATACATGTATAAAAACTGAATGATCACCTACCTGTTAGACAGTAGCAAACAGTAAGACAGCGAGCCGTACACAGTGGCAGATGGATGGACCCTTGATGGACAGATGCACCATCAGGGAGGGAAGGGGTAAAGGCATCCTCGGAACCTGAAAGACAACAAAGACAATCAATACAAGTTTTGAAACAGAAAGATCACTTACCTGTTGTCACCTAATGGCAACCTCAGAACCTGAAAGACAACAAAGACAGTCAATACAGGTTTTGAAACGGAAAGATCACTTACCTTTTACACAGTTGCAGAACAATAGACAGTGAGCCAGACAGCTGCAGATGGACAGATTGATGGTGGCTTGATCTACGGTCAGGGAGTGAGTGTCTCTGAAGGTCCTAAACGTGTAAGACAAAAACAAACGCCTATACATGTATAGAAATTGATTGATGACCAAACTCTTACACACTTGCAGTCAGATAGATATCGAGTCACACACACCATTGCAATGGACAGACCCTTGTTTGATGGATCCACCATTTGGAAGGAGAGGGGTGTCCTGAAGTCCTGAAAGCCTGTAAGACAACAAAGAAAGTCAATACATGTATAGAAACTGAATGATCACCTACCTGTTAGACAGTAGCAAACAGATAGATAGTGAGCCGTACACAGTGGCAGATGGATGGACCCTTGATGGACAGATGCACCATCAGGGAGGGAAAGGGTAAAGGCATCCTCGGAACCTGTAAGACAACAAAGAAAATCAATACATGTATGGAAACTGAATGATCACCTACCTGTTGTCACCTAATGGCAACCTCAGAACCTGAAAGACAACAAAGACAGTCAATACAGGTTTTGAAACGGAAAGATCACTTACCTTTTACACAGTTGCAGAACAATAGACAGTGAGCCAGACACAGCTGCAGATGGACAGATTGATGGTGGCTGGATCTACGGTCAGGGAGTGAGTGGCTCTGAAGGTCCTAAACGTGTAAGACAAAAACAAACGTCAATACATGTATAGAAATTGATTGATGACCAAACTCTTACACACTTGCAGTCAGATAGATATCGAGTCACACACACCATTGCAATGGACAGACCCTTGTTTGATGGATCCACCATTTGGAAGGAGAGGGGTGTCCTGAAGTCCTGAAAGCCTGTAAGACAACAAAGAAAGTCAATACATGTATAGAAACTGAATGATCACCTACCTGTTAGACAGTAGCAAACAGATAGATAGTGAGCCGTACACAGTGGCAGATGGATGGACCCTTGATGGACAGATGCACCATCAGGGAGGGAAAGGGTAAAGGCATCCTCGGAACCTGTAAGACAACAAAGAAAATCAATACATGTATAAAAACTGAATGATCACCTACCTGTTAGACAGGTGCAGACAGATGGACAGCGAGCCCTACACAGTGGCAGATGGATGGACCCTTGATGGATAGATGCACCATCAGGGAGGGAAAGGGTAAAGGCATCCTCGGAACCTGTAAGACAACAAAGAAAATCAATACATGTATAGAAACTGAATGATCACCTACCTGTTGTCACCTAATGGCAACCTCAGAACCTGAAAGACAACAAAGACAGTCAATACAGGTTTTGAAACGGAAAGATCATTTACCTTTTACACAGTTGCAGAACAATAGGCAGTGAGCCAGACACAGCTGCAGATGGACAGATTGATGGTGGCTGGATCTACGGTCAGGGAGTGAGTGGCTCTGAAGGTCCTAAACGTGTAAGACAAAAACAAACGTCAATACATGTATAGAAATTGATTGATGACCAAACTCTTACACACTTGCAGTCAGATAGATATCGAGTCACACACACCATTGCAATGGACCGCCCCTTGTTTGATGGATCCACCATTTGGAAGGAGAGGGGTGTCCTGAAGTCCTGAAAGCCTGTAAGACAACAAAGAAAGTCAATACATGTATAGAAACTGAATGATCACCTACCTGTTAGACAGTAGCAAACAGATAGATAGTGAGCCGTACACAGTGGCAGATGGATGGACCCTTGATGGACAGATGCTTCATCAGGGAGGGAAGGGGTAAAGGCATCCTCGGAACCTGTAAGACAACAAAGAAAATCAATACATGTATAGAAACTGAATGATCACCTACCTGTTGTCACCTAATGGCAACCTCAGAACCTGAAAGACAACAAAGACAGTCAATACAGGTTTTGAAACGGAAAGATCACTTACCTTTTACACAGTTGCAGAACAATAGACAGTTAGCCAGACAGCTGCAGATGGACAGATTGATGGTGGCTGGATCTACGGTCATGGAGGGAGGGGCTCTGAAGGTCCTAAACCTGTAAGACAAATAAAAAAGTCAATACATGTATAAAAACAGAATGATCACCTAACTCTTACACACTTGCAGTCAGAAAGATATCGAGTCACACACATAGTTGCAATGGACAGACCCTTGTTTGATGAATCCACCATTAGGAAGGAGGGGGGGTGCTGGAATCCTAAAAGCCTGTAAGACAACAAGGCAAGTCAATACATGTATAGAAACTGAATAATTACCTACCTGTTAGACAGTAGCAAACAGATAGACAGTGAGCCGTACATAGTTGCAGATGGATGGACCCTTGATTGACAGATGCACCATCAGGGAGGGAAGGGGTAAAGGCATCCTCGGAACCTGTAAAACAACAAGGAAAGTCAATACATGTATAGAAACTGAATAATTATCTACCTGTTAGACAGGTGCAGACAGATGGACAGCGAGCCCTACACAGTGGCAGATGGATGGATGCTTGATGGACAGATGCACCATCAGGGAGGGAAGAGGTAATGGCAACCTCAGAAACTGAAAGACAACAAAGACAGTCAATACAGGTTTTGAAACGGAAAGATCACTTACCTTTTACACAGTTGCAGAACAATAGACAGTGAGCCAGACAGCTGCAGATGGACAGATTGATGGTGGCTGGATCTACGGTCAGGGAGTGAGTGTCTCTGAAGGTCCTAAACGTGTAAGACAAAAAAAAACGTCAATACATGTATAGAAATTGATTGATGACCAAACTCTTACACACTTGCAGTCAGATAGTAAGCGAGTCACACACCATTGCAATGGACAGACCCTTGTTTGATGGATCCACCATTTGGAAGGAGAGGGGTGTCCTGAAGTCCTGAAAGCCTGTAACACAACAAAGAAAGTCAATACATGTATAAAAACTGAATGATCACCTACCTGTTAGACAGGTGCAGACAGATAGACAGCGAGCCCTACACAGTGGCAGATGGATGGACCCTTGATGGACAGATGCACTATCAGGGAGGGAAGGGGTAAAGGCATCTTCGGAACCTGAAAGACAACAAAGACAATCAATACAAGTTTTGAAACAGAAAGATCACTTACCTTTTACACAGTTGCAGAACAATAGACAGTTAGCCAGACACAGCTGCAGATGGACAGATTGATGGTGGCTGGATGTATGGTCATGGAGGGAGAGGCTCTGAAGGTCCTAAACTTGTAAGACAATTAAAAACATCAATACATGTATAGAAATTGATTGATGACCAAACTCTTACACACTTGCAGTCAGATAGTTAGCGAGTCACACACACCATTGCAATGGACAGACCCTTGTTTGATGGATCCACCATTTGGAAGGAGAGGGGTGTCCTGAAGTCCTGAAAGCCTGTAAGAAAACAAAGAAAGTCAATACATGTATAGAAACTGAATGATCACCTACCTGTTAGACAGTACCAAACAGATAGATAGTGAGCCGTACACAGTGGCAGATGGATGGACCCTTGATGGACAGATGCACCATCAGGGAGGGAAGGGGTAAAGGCATCCTCGGAACCTGTAAGACAACAAAGAAAATCAATACATGTATAAAAACTGAATGATCACCTACCTGTTAGACAGTAGCAAACAGTAAGACAGCGAGCCCTACACAGTGGCAGATGGATGGACCCTTGATGGAAAGATGCACCATCAGGGAGGGAAGGGGTAAAGGCATCCTCGGAACCTGAAAGACAACAAAGACAATCAATACAAGTTTTGAAACAGAAAGATCACTTACCTGTTGTCACCTAATGGCAACCTCAGAACCTGAAAGACAACAAAGACAGTCAATACAGGTTTTGAAACGGAAAGATCACTTACCTTTTACACAGTTGCAGAACAATAGACAGTGAGCCAGACACAGCTGCAGATGGACAGATTGATGGTGGCTGGATCTACGGTCAGGGAGTGAGTGTCTCTGAAGGTCCTAAACGTGTAAGACAAAAAAAAACGTCAATACATGTATAGAAATTGATTGATGACCAAACTCTTACACACTTGCAGTCAGATAGTTAGCGAGTCACACACACCATTGCAATGGACAGACCCTTGTTTGATGGATCCACCATTTGGAAGGAGAGGGGTGTCCTGAAGTCCTGAAAGCCTGTAAGACAACAAAGAAAGTCAATACATGTATAGAAACTGAATGATCACCTACCTGTTAGACAGTAGCAAACAGATAGATAGTGAGCCGTACACAGTGGCAGATGGATGGACCCTTGATGGACAGATGCACCATCAGGGAGGGAAAGGGTAAAGGCATCCTCGGAACCTGTAAGACAACAAAGAAAATCAATACATGTATAAAAACTGAATGATCACCTACCTGTTAGACAGGTACAGACAGATGGACAGCGAGCCCTACACAGTGGCAGATGGATGGACCCTTGATGGACAGATGCACCATCAGGGAGGGAAGGGGTAAAGGCATCCTCGGAACCTGAAAGACAACAAAGACAATCAATACAAGTTTTGAAACAGAAAGATCACTTACCTGTTGTCACCTAATGGCAACCTCAGAACCTGAAAGACAACAAAGACAGTCAATACAGGTTTTGAAACGGAAAGATCACTTACCTTTTACACAGTTGCAGAACAATAGACAGTGAGCCAGACACAGCTGCAGATGGACAGATTGATGGTGGCTGGATGTATGGTCATGGAGGGAGAGGCTCTGAAGGTCCTAAACCTGTAAGACAATTAAAAACATCAATACATGTATAGAAATTGATTGATGACCAAACTCTTACACACTTGCAGTCAGATAGTTAGCGAGTCACACACACCATTGCAATGGACAGACCCTTGTTTGATGGATCCACCATTTGGAAGGAGAGGGGTGTCCTGAAGTCCTGAAAGCCTGTAAGAAAACAAAGAAAGTCAATACATGTATAGAAACTGAATGATCACCTACCTGTTAGACAGTACCAAACAGATAGATAGTGAGCCGTACACAGTGGCAGATGGATGGACCCTTGATGGACAGATGCACCATCAGGGAGGGAAGGGGTAAAGGCATCCTCGGAACCTGTAAGACAACAAAGAAAATCAATACATGTATAAAAACTGAATGATCACCTACCTGTTAGACAGGTGCAGACAGATGGACAGCGAGCCCTACACACTGGCAGATGGATGAACCCTTGATGGACAGATGCACCATCAGGGAGGGAAGGGGTAAAGGCATCCTCGGAACCTGAAAGACAACAAAGACAATCAATACAAGTTTTGAAACAGAAAGATCACTTACCTGTTGTCACCTAATGGCAACCTCAGAACCTGAAAGACAACAAAGACAGTCAATACAGGTTTTGAAACGGAAAGATCACTTACCTTTTACACAGTTGCAGAACAATAGACAGTGAGCCAGACACAGCTGCAGATGGACAGATTGATGGTGGCTGGATCTACGGTCAGGGAGTGAGTGTCTCTGAAGGTCCTAAACGTGTAAGACAAAAAAAAACGTCAATACATGTATAGAAATTGATTGATGACCAAACTCTTACACACTTGCAGTCAGATAGTAAGCGAGTCACACACCATTGCAATGGACAGACCCTTGTTTGATGGATCCACCATTTGGAAGGAGAGGGGTGTCCTGAAGTCCTGAAAGCCTGTAAGACAACAAAGAAAGTCAATACATGTATAGAAACTGAATGATCACCTACCTGTTAGACAGTAGCAAACAGATAGATAGTGAGCCGTACACAGTGGCAGATGGATGGACCCTTGATGGACAGATGCACCATCAGGGAGGGAAAGGGTAAAGGCATCCTCGGAACCTGTAAGACAACAAAGAAAATCAATACATGTATAAAAACTGAATGATCACCTACCTGTTAGACAGGTGCAGACAGATGGACAGCGAGCCCTACACAGTGGCAGATGGATGGACCCTTGATGGACAGATGCACCATCAGGGAGGGAAAGGGTAAAGGCATCCTCGGAACCTGAAAGACAACAAAGACAATCAATACAAGTTTTGAAACAGAAAAATCACTTACCTGTTGTCAGCTAATGGCAACCTCAGAACCTGAAAGACAACAAAGACAGTCAATACAGGTTTTGAAACGGAAAGATCACTTACCTTTTACACAGTTGCAGAACAATAGACAGTGAGCCAGACACAGCTGCAGATGGACAGATTGATGGTGGCTGGATGTATGGTCATGGAGGGAGAGGCTCTGAAGGTCCTAAACCTGTAAGACAATTAAAAACATCAATACATGTATAGAAATTGATTGATGACCAAACTCTTACACACTTGCAGTCAGATAGTTAGCGAGTCACACACACCATTGCAATGGACAGACCCTTGTTTGATGGATCCACCATTTGGAAGGAGAGGGGTGTCCTGAAGTCCTGAAAGCCTGTAAGAAAACAAAGAAAGTCAATACATGTATAGAAACTGAATGATCACCTACCTGTTAGACAGTACCAAACAGATAGATAGTGAGCCGTACACAGTGGCAGATGGATGGACCCTTGATGGACAGATGCACCATCAGGGAGGGAAGGGGTAAAGGCATCCTCGGAACCTGTAAAACAACAAGGAAAGCCAATACATGTATAGAAACTGAATAATTATCTACCTGTTAGACAGGTGCAGACAGATGGACAGCGAGCCCTACACAGTGGCAGATGGATGGATGCTTGATGGACAGATGCACCATCAGGGAGGGAAGAGGTAATGGCAACCTCAGAAACTGAAAGACAACAAAGACAGTCAATACAGGTTTTGAAACGGAAAGATCACTTACCTTTTACACAGTTGCAGAACAATAGACAGTGAGCAAGACACAGCTGCAGATGGACTGATTGATGGTGGCTGGATCTACGGTCAGGGAGTGAGTGTCTCTGAAGGTCCTAAACGTGTAAGACAAAAAAAAACGTCAATACATGTATAGAAATTGATTGATGACCAAACTCTTACACACTTGCAGTCAGATAGTAAGCGAGTCACACACACCATTGCAATGGACAGACCCTTGTTTGATGGATCCACCATTTGAAAGGAGAGGGGTGTCCTGAAGTCCTGAAAGCCTGTAACACAACAAAGAAAGTCAATACATGTATAAAAACTGAATGATCACCTACCTGTTAGACAGGTGCAGACAGATAGACAGCGAGCCCTACACAGTGGCAGATGGATGGACCCTTGATGGACAGATGCACAATCAGGGAGGGAAGGGGTAAAGGCATCCTCGGAACCTGAAAGACAACAAAGACAATCAATACAAGTTTTGAAACAGAAAGATCACTTACCTGTTGTCACCTAATGGCAACCTCAGAACCTGAAAGACAACAAAGACAGTCAATACAGGTTTTGAAACGGAAAGATCACTTACCTTTTACACAGTTGCAGAACAATAGACAGTTAGCCAGACACAGCTGCAGATGGACAGATTGATGGTGGCTGGATCTACGGTCAGGGAGTGAGTGGCTCTGAAGGTCCTAAACGTGTAAGACAAAAACAAACGTCAATACATGTATAGAAATTGATTGATGACCAAACTCTTACACACTTGCAGTCAGATAGATATCGAGTCACACACACTATTGCAATGGACAGACCCTTGTTTGATGGATCCACCATTTGGAAGGAGAGGGGTGTCCTGAAGTCCTGAAAGCCTGTAAGACAACAAAGAAAGTCAATACATGTATAGAAACTGAATGATCACCTACCTGTTAAACAGTAGCAAACAGATAGATAGTGAGCCGTACACAGTGGCAGATGGATGGACCCTTGATGGACAGATGCTCCATCAGGGAGGGAAGGGGTAAAGGCATCCTCGAAACCTGTAAGACAACAAAGAAAATCAATACATGTATAGAAACTGAATGATCACCTACCTGTTGTCACCTAATGGCAACCTCAGAACCTGAAAGACAACAAAGACAGTCAATACAGGTTTTGAAACGGAAAGATCACTTACCTTTTACACAGTTGCAGAACAATAGACAGTTAGCCAGACAGCTGCAGATGGACAGATTGATGGTGGCTGCATCTACGGTCATGGAGGGAGGGGCTCTTAAGGTCCTAAACCTGTAAGACAAATAAAAAAGTCAATACATGTATAAAAACAGAATGATCACCTAACTCTTACACACTTGCAGTCAGATAGATATCGAGTCACACACATAGTTGCAATGGACAGACCCTTGTTTGATGAATCCACCATTAGGAAGGAGGGGGGGTCCTGGAATCCTAAAAGCCTGTAAGACAACAAGGAAAGTCAATACATGTATAGAAACTGAATAATTACCTACCTGTTAGACAGTAGCAAACAGATAGACAGTGAGCCGTACATAGTTGCAGATGGATGGACCCTTGATTGACAGATGCACCATCAGGGAGGGAAGGGGTAAAGGCATCCTCGGAACCTGTAAAACAACAAGGAAAGTCAATACATGTATAGAAACTGAATAATTATCTACCTGTTAGACAGGTGCAGACAGATGGACAGCGAGCCCTACACAGTGGCAGATGGATGGATGCTTGATGGACAGATGCACCATCAGGGAGGGAAGAGGTAATGGCAACCTCAGAAACTGAAAGACAACAAAGACAGTCAATACAGGTTTTGAAACGGAAAGATCACTTACCTTTTACACAGTTGCAGAACAATAGACAGTGAGCCAGACACAGCTGCAGATGGACAGATTGATGGTGGCCGGATCTACGGTCAGGGAGTGAGTGTCTCTGAAGGTCCTAAACGTGTAAGACAAAAAAAAACGTCAATACATGTATAGAAATTGATTGATGACCAAACTCTTACACACTTGCAGTCAGATAGTAAGCGAGTCACACACCATTGCAATGGACAGACCCTTGTTTGATGGATCCACCATTTGGAAGGAGAGGGGTGTCCTGAAGTCCTGAAAGCCTGTAACACAACAAAGAAAGTCAATACATGTATAAAAACTGAATGATCACCTACCTGTTAGACAGGTGCAGACAGATAGATAGTGAGCCGTACACAGTGGCAGATGGATGGACCCTTGATGGACAGATGCACCATCAGGGAGGGAAAGGGTAAAGGCATCCTCGGAACCTGTAAGACAACAAAGAAAATCAATACATGTATAAAAACTGAATGATCACCTACCTGTTAGACAGGTGCAGACAGATGGACAGCGAGCCCTACACAGTGGCAGATGGATGGACCCTTGATGGACAGATGCACCATCAGGGAGGGAAGGGGTAAAGGCATCCTCGGAACCTGAAAGACAACAAAGAAAATCAATACAAGTTTTGAAACAGAAAGATCACTTATCTGTTGTCACCTAATGGCAACCTCAGAACCTGAAAGACAACAAAGACAGTCAATACAGGTTTTGAAACGGAAAGATCACTTACCTTTTACACAGTTGCAGAACAATAGACAGTTAGCCAGACACAGCTGCAGATGGACAGATTGATGGTGGCTGGATCTACGGTCAGGGAGTGAGTGGCTCTGAAGGTCCTAAACGTGTAAGACAAAAACAAACGTCAATACATGTATAGAAATTGATTGATGACCAAACTCTTACACACTTGCAGTCAGATAGATATCGAGTCACACACGCCATTGCAATGGACAGACCCTTGTTTGATGGATCCACCATATGGAAGGAGAGGGGTGTCCTGAAGTCCTGAAAGCCTGTAAGACAACAAAGAAAGTCAATACATGTATAGAAACTGAATGATCACCTACCTGTTAGACAGTAGCAAACAGATAGATAGTGAGCCGTACACAGTGGCAGATGGATGGACCCTTGATGGACAGATGCACCATCAGGGAGGGAAGGGGTAAAGGCATCCTCGGAACCTGTAAGACAACAAAGAAAATCAATACATGTATAGAAACTGAATGATCACCTACCTGTTGTCACCTAATGGCAACCTTAGAACCTGAAAGACAACAAAGACAGTCAATACAGGTTTTGAAACGGAAAGATCACTTACCTTTTACACAGTTGCAGAACAATAGACAGTTAGCCAGACAGCTGCAGATGGACAGATTGATGGTGGCTGCATCTACGGTCATGGAGGGAGGGGCTCTGAAGGTCCTAAACCTGTAAGACAAATAAAAAAGTCAATACATGTATAAAAACAGAATGATCACCTAACTCTTACACACTTGCAGTCAGATAGATATCGAGTCACACACATAGTTGCAATGGACAGACCCTTGTTTGATGAATCCACCATTAGGAAGGAGGGGGGGTCCTGGAATCCTAAAAGCCTGTAAGACAACAAGGAAAGTCAATACATGTATAGAAACTGAATAATTACCTACCTGTTAGACAGTAGCAAACAGATAGACAGTGAGCCGTACATAGTTGCAGATGGATGGACCCTTGATTGACAGATGCACCATCAGGGAGGGAAAGGGTAAAGGCATCCTCGGAACCTGTAAAACAACAAGGAAAGTCAATACATGTATAGAAACTGAATAATTATCTACCTGTTAGACAGGTGCAGACAGATGGACAGCGAGCCCTACACAGTGGCAGATGGATGGATGCTTGATGGACAGATGCACCATCAGGGAGGGAAGAGGTAATGGCAACCTCAGAAACTGAAAGACAACAAAGACAGTCAATACAGGTTTTGAAACGGAAAGATCACTTACCTTTTACACAGTTTCAGAACAATAGACAGTGAGCCAGACACAGCTGCAGATGGACAGATTGATGGTGGCTGGATCTACGGTCAGGGAGTGAGTGGCTCTGAAGGTCCTAAACGTGTAAGACAAAAACAAACGTCAATACATGTATAGAAATTGATTGATGACCAAACTCTTACACACTTGCAGTCAGATAGTAAGCCAGTCACACACCATTGCAATGGACAGACCCTTGTTTGTTGGATCCACCATTTGGAAGGAGAGGGGTGTCCTGAAGTCCTGAAAGCCTGTAACACAACAAAGAAAGTCAATACATGTATAAAAACTGAATGATCACCTACCTGTTAGACAGGTGCAGACAGATAGATAGTGAGCCGTACACAGTGGCAGATGGATGGACCCTTGATGGACAGATGCACCATCAGGGAGGGAAAGGGTAAAGGCACCCTCGGAACCTGTAAGACAACAAAGAAAATCAATACATGTATAAAAACTGAATGATCACCTACCTGTTAGACAGGTGCAGACAGATGGACAGCGAGCCCTACACAGTGGCAGATGGATGGACCCTTGATGGACAGATGCACCATCAGGGAGGGAAGGGGTAAAGGCATCCTCGGAACCTGTAAAACAACAAGGAAAGTCAATACATGTATAGAAACTGAATAATTATCTACCTGTTAGACAGGTGCAGACAGATGGACAGCGAGCCCTACACAGTGGCAGATGGATGGATGCTTGATGGACAGATGCACCATCAGGGAGGGAAGAGGTAATGGCAACCTCAGAAACTGAAAGACAACAAAGACAGTCAATACAGGTTTTGAAACGGAAAGATCACTTACCTTTTACACAGTCGCAGAACAATAGACAGTGAGCCAGACACAGCTGCAGATGGACAGATTGATGGTGGCTGGATCTACGGTCAGGGAGTGAGTGTCTCTGAAGGTCCTAAACGTGTAAGACAAAAAAAAACGTCAATACATGTATAGAAATTGATTGATGACCAAACTCTTACACACTTGCAGTCAGATAGTAAGCGAGTCACACACACCATTGCAATGGACAGACCCTTGTTTGATGGATCCACCATTTGAAAGGAGAGGGGTGTCCTGAAGTCCTGAAAGCCTGTAACACAACAAAGAAAGTCAATACATGTATAAAAACTGAATGATCACCTACCTGTTAGACAGGTGCAGACAGATAGATAGTGAGCCGTACACAGTGGCAGATGGATGGACCCTTGATGGACAGATGCACCATCAGGGAGGGAAAGGGTAAAGGCATCCTCGGAACCTGTAAGACAACAAAGAAAATCAATACATGTATAAAAACTGAATGATCACCTACCTGTTAGACAGGTGCAGACAGATGGACAGCGAGCCCTACACAGTGGCAGATGGATGGACCCTTGATGGACAGATGCACCATCAGGGAGGGAAGGGGTAAAGGCATCCTCGGAACCTGAAAGACAACAAAGACAATCAATACAAGTTTTGAAACAGAAAGATCACTTACCTGTTGTCACCTAATGGCAACCTCAGAACCTGAAAGACAACAAAGACAGTCAATACAGGTTTTGAAACGGAAAGATCACTTACCTTTTACACAGTTGCAGAACAATAGACAGTTAGCCAGACACAGCTGCAGATGGACAGATTGATGGTGGCTGGATCTACGGTCAGGGAGTGAGTGGCTCTGAAGGTCCTAAACGTGTAAGACAAAAACAAACGTCAATACATGTATAGAAATTGATAGATGACCAAACTCTTACACACTTGCAGTCAGATAGATATCGAGTCACACACACCATTGCAATGGACAGACCCTTGTTTGATGGATCCACCATTTGGAAGGAGAGGGGTGTCCTGAAGTCCTGAAAGCCTGTAAGACAACAAAGAAAGTCAATACATGTATAGAAACTGAATGATCACCTACCTGTTAGACAGTAGCAAACAGATAGATAGTGAGCCGTACACAGTGGCAGATGGATGGACCCTTGATGGACAGATGCACCATCAGGGAGGGAAAGGGTAAAGGCATCCTCGGAACCTGTAAGACAACAAAGAAAATCAATACATGTATAGAAACTGAATGATCACCTACCTGTTGTCACCTAATGGCAACCTCAGAACCTGAAAGACAACAAAGACAGTCAATACAGGTTTTGAAACGGAAAGATCACTTACCTTTTACACAGTTGCAGAACAATAGACAGTTAGCCAGACACAGCTGCAGATGGACAGATTGATGGTGGCTGGATCTACGGTCAGGGAGTGAGTGGCTCTGAAGGTCCTAAACGTGTAAGACAAAAACAAACGTCAATACATGTATAGAAATTGATTGATGACCAAACTCTTACACACTTGCAGTCAGATAGATATCGAGTCACACACACCATTGCAATGGACAGACCCTTGTTTGATGGATCCACCATTTGGAAGGAGAGGGGTGTCCTGAAGTCCTGAAAGCCTGTAAGACAACAAAGAAAGTCAATACATGTATAAAAACTGAATGATCACCTACCTGTTAGACAGGTGCAGACAGATAGACAGCGAGCCCTACACAGTGGCAGATGGATGGACCCTTGATGGACAGATGCACCATCAGGGAGGGAAAGGGTAAAGGCATCCTCGGAACCTGTAAGACAACAAAGAAAATCAATACATGTATAAAAACTGAATGATCACCTACCTGTTAGACAGGTGCAGACAGATGGACAGCGAGCCCTACACAGTGGCAGATGGATGGACCCTTGATGGACAGATGCACCATCAGGGAGGGAAGGGGTAAAGGCATCCTCGGAACCTGAAAGACAACAAAGACAATCAATACAAGTTTTGAAACAGAAAGATCACTTACCTGTTGTCACCTAATGGCAACCTCAGAACCTGAAAGACAACAAAGACAGTCAATACAGGTTTTGAAACGGAAAGATCACTTACCTTTTACACAGTTGCAGAACAATAGACAGTTAGCCAGACACAGCTGCAGATGGACAGATTGATGGTGGCTGGATCTACGGTCAGGGAGTGAGTGGCTCTGAAGGTCCTAAACGTGTAAGACAAAAACAAACGTCAATACATGTATAGAAATTGATTGATGACCAAACTCTTACACACTTGCAGTCAGATAGATATCGAGTCACACACACCATTGCAATGGACAGACCCTTGTTTGATGGATCCACCATTTGGAAGGAGAGGGGTGTCCTGAAGTCCTGAAAGCCTGTAAGACAACAAAGAAAGTCAATACATGTATAGAAACTGAATGATCACCTACCTGTTAGACAGTAGCAAACAGATAGATAGTGAGCCGTACACAGTGGCAGATGGATGGACCCTTGATGGACAGATGCACCATCAGGGAGGGAAGGGGTAAAGGCATCCTCGGAACCTGTAAGACAACAAAGAAAATCAATACATGTATAGAAACTGAATGATCACCTACCTGTTGTCACCTAATGGCAACCTTAGAACCTGAAAGACAACAAAGACAGTCAATACAGGTTTTGAAACGGAAAGATCACTTACCTTTTACACAGTTGCAGAACAATAGACAGTTAGCCAGACAGCTGCAGATGGACAGATTGATGGTGGCTGCATCTACGGTCATGGAGGGAGGGGCTCTGAAGGTCCTAAACCTGTAAGACAAATAAAAAAGTCAATACATGTATAAAAACAGAATGATCACCTAACTCTTACACACTTGCAGTCAGATAGATATCGAGTCACACACATAGTTGCAATGGACAGACCCTTGTTTGATGAATCCACCATTAGGAAGGAGGGGGGGTCCTGGAATCCTAAAAGCCTGTAAGACAACAAAGAAAGTCAATACATGTATAAAAACTGAATGATCACCTACCTGTTAGACAGGTGCAGACAGATAGATAGTGAGCCGTACACAGTGGCAGATGGATGGACCCTTGATGGACAGATGCACCATCAGGGAGGGAAAGGGTAAAGGCACCCTCGGAACCTGTAAGACAACAAAGAAAATCAATACATGTATAAAAACTGAATGATCACCTACCTGTTAGACAGGTGCAGACAGATGGACAGCGAGCCCTACACAGTGGCAGATGGATGGACCCTTGATGGACAGATGCACCATCAGGGAGGGAAGGGGTAAAGGCATCCTCGGAACCTGTAAAACAACAAGGAAAGTCAATACATGTATAGAAACTGAATAATTATCTACCTGTTAGACAGGTGCAGACAGATGGACAGCGAGCCCTACACAGTGGCAGATGGATGGATGCTTGATGGACAGATGCACCATCAGGGAGGGAAGAGGTAATGGCAACCTCAGAAACTGAAAGACAACAAAGACAGTCAATACAGGTTTTGAAACGGAAAGATCACTTACCTTTTACACAGTCGCAGAACAATAGACAGTGAGCCAGACACAGCTGCAGATGGACAGATTGATGGTGGCTGGATCTACGGTCAGGGAGTGAGTGTCTCTGAAGGTCCTAAACGTGTAAGACAAAAAAAAACGTCAATACATGTATAGAAATTGATTGATGACCAAACTCTTACACACTTGCAGTCAGATAGTAAGCGAGTCACACACACCATTGCAATGGACAGACCCTTGTTTGATGGATCCACCATTTGAAAGGAGAGGGGTGTCCTGAAGTCCTGAAAGCCTGTAAGACAACAAAGAAAGTCAATACATGTATAAAAACTGAATGATCACCTACCTGTTAGACAGGTGCAGACAGATAGATAGTGAGCCGTACACAGTGGCAGATGGATGGACCCTTGATGGACAGATGCACCATCAGGGAGGGAAAGGGTAAAGGCACCCTCGGAACCTGTAAGACAACAAAGAAAATCAATACATGTATAAAAACTGAATGATCACCTACCTGTTAGACAGGTGCAGACAGATGGACAGCGAGCCCTACACAGTGGCAGATGGATGGACCCTTGATGGACAGATGCACCATCAGGGAGGGAAGGGGTAAAGGCATCCTCGGAACCTGTAAAACAACAAGGAAAGTCAATACATGTATAGAAACTGAATAATTATCTACCTGTTAGACAGGTGCAGACAGATGGACAGCGAGCCCTACACAGTGGCAGATGGATGGATGCTTGATGGACAGATGCACCATCAGGGAGGGAAGAGGTAATGGCAACCTCAGAAACTGAAAGACAACAAAGACAGTCAATACAGGTTTTGAAACGGAAAGATCACTTACCTTTTACACAGTCGCAGAACAATAGACAGTGAGCCAGACACAGCTGCAGATGGACAGATTGATGGTGGCTGGATCTACGGTCAGGGAGTGAGTGTCTCTGAAGGTCCTAAACGTGTAAGACAAAAAAAAACGTCAATACATGTATAGAAATTGATTGATGACCAAACTCTTACACACTTGCAGTCAGATAGTAAGCGAGTCACACACACCATTGCAATGGACAGACCCTTGTTTGATGGATCCACCATTTGAAAGGAGAGGGGTGTCCTGAAGTCCTGAAAGCCTGTAAGACAACAAAGAAAGTCAATACATGTATAAAAACTGAATGATCACCTACCTGTTAGACAGGTGCAGACAGATAGATAGTGAGCCGTACACAGTGGCAGATGGATGGACCCTTGATGGACAGATGCACCATCAGGGAGGGAAAGGGTAAAGGCACCCTCGGAACCTGTAAGACAACAAAGAAAATAAATACATGTATAAAAACTGAATGATCACCTACCTGTTAGACAGGTGCAGACAGATGGACAGCGAGCCCTACACAGTGGCAGATGGATGGACCCTTGATGGACAGATGCACCATCAGGGAGGGAAGGGGTAAAGGCATCCTCGGAACCTGTAAAACAACAAGGAAAGTCAATACATGTATAGAAACTGAATAATTATCTACCTGTTAGACAGGTGCAGACAGATGGACAGCGAGCCCTACACAGTGGCAGATGGATGGATGCTTGATGGACAGATGCACCATCAGGGAGGGAAGAGGTAATGGCAACCTCAGAAACTGAAAGACAACAAAGACAGTCAATACAGGTTTTGAAACGGAAAGATCACTTACCTTTTACACAGTCGCAGAACAATAGACAGTGAGCCAGACACAGCTGCAGATGGACAGATTGATGGTGGCTGGATCTACGGTCAGGGAGTGAGTGTCTCTGAAGGTCCTAAACGTGTAAGACAAAAAAAAACGTCAATACATGTATAGAAATTGATTGATGACCAAACTCTTACACACTTGCAGTCAGATAGTAAGCGAGTCACACACACCATTGCAATGGACAGACCCTTGTTTGATGGATCCACCATTTGAAAGGAGAGGGGTGTCCTGAAGTCCTGAAAGCCTGTAACACAACAAAGAAAGTCAATACATGTATAAAAACTGAATGATCACCTACCTGTTAGACAGGTGCAGACAGATAGATAGTGAGCCGTACACAGTGGCAGATGGATGGACCCTTGATGGACAGATGCACCATCAGGGAGGGAAAGGGTAAAGGCATCCTCGGAACCTGTAAGACAACAAAGAAAATCAATACATGTATAAAAACTGAATGATCACCTACCTGTTAGACAGGTGCAGACAGATGGACAGCGAGCCCTACACAGTGGCAGATGGATGGACCCTTGATGGACAGATGCACCATCAGGGAGGGAAGGGGTAAAGGCATCCTCGGAACCTGAAAGACAACAAAGACAATCAATACAAGTTTTGAAACAGAAAGATCACTTACCTGTTGTCACCTAATGGCAACCTCAGAACCTGAAAGACAACAAAGACAGTCAATACAGGTTTTGAAACGGAAAGATCACTTACCTTTTACACAGTTGCAGAACAATAGACAGTTAGCCAGACACAGCTGCAGATGGACAGATTGATGGTGGCTGGATCTACGGTCAGGGAGTGAGTGGCTCTGAAGGTCCTAAACGTGTAAGACAAAAACAAACGTCAATACATGTATAGAAATTGATTGATGACCAAACTCTTACACACTTGCAGTCAGATAGATATCGAGTCACACACACCATTGCAATGGACAGACCCTTGTTTGATGGATCCACCATTTGGAAGGAGAGGGGTGTCCTGAAGTCCTGAAAGCCTGTAAGACAACAAAGAAAGTCAATACATGTATAGAAACTGAATGATCACCTACCTGTTAGACAGTAGCAAACAGATAGATAGTGAGCCGTACACAGTGGCAGATGGATGGACCCTTGATGGACAGATGCACCATCAGGGAGGGAAAGGGTAAAGGCATCCTCGGAACCTGTAAGACAACAAAGAAAATCAATACATGTATAGAAACTGAATGATCACCTACCTGTTGTCACCTAATGGCAACCTCAGAACCTGAAAGACAACAAAGACAGTCAATACAGGTTTTGAAACGGAAAGATCACTTACCTTTTACACAGTTGCAGAACAATAGACAGTTAGCCAGACACAGCTGCAGATGGACAGATTGATGGTGGCTGGATCTACGGTCAGGGAGTGAGTGGCTCTGAAGGTCCTAAACGTGTAAGACAAAAACAAACGTCAATACATGTATAGAAATTGATTGATGACCAAACTCTTACACACTTGCAGTCAGATAGATATCGAGTCACACACACCATTGCAATGGACAGACCCTTGTTTGATGGATCCACCATTTGGAAGGAGAGGGGTGTCCTGAAGTCCTGAAAGCCTGTAAGACAACAAAGAAAGTCAATACATGTATAAAAACTGAATGATCACCTACCTGTTAGACAGGTGCAGACAGATAGACAGCGAGCCCTACACAGTGGCAGATGGATGGACCCTTGATGGACAGATGCACCATCAGGGAGGGAAAGGGTAAAGGCATCCTCGGAACCTGTAAGACAACAAAGAAAATCAATACATGTATAAAAACTGAATGATCACCTACCTGTTAGACAGGTGCAGACAGATGGACAGCGAGCCCTACACAGTGGCAGATGGATGGACCCTTGATGGACAGATGCACCATCAGGGAGGGAAGGGGTAAAGGCATCCTCGGAACCTGAAAGACAACAAAGACAATCAATACAAGTTTTGAAACAGAAAGATCACTTACCTGTTGTCACCTAATGGCAACCTCAGAACCTGAAAGACAACAAAGACAGTCAATACAGGTTTTGAAACGGAAAGATCACTTACCTTTTACACAGTTGCAGAACAATAGACAGTTAGCCAGACACAGCTGCAGATGGACAGATTGATGGTGGCTGGATCTACGGTCAGGGAGTGAGTGGCTCTGAAGGTCCTAAACGTGTAAGACAAAAACAAACGTCAATACATGTATAGAAATTGATTGATGACCAAACTCTTACACACTTGCAGTCAGATAGATATCGAGTCACACACACCATTGCAATGGACAGACCCTTGTTTGATGGATCCACCATTTGGAAGGAGAGGGGTGTCCTGAAGTCCTGAAAGCCTGTAAGACAACAAAGAAAGTCAATACATGTATAGAAACTGAATGATCACCTACCTGTTAGACAGTAGCAAACAGATAGATAGTGAGCCGTACACAGTGGCAGATGGATGGACCCTTGATGGACAGATGCACCATCAGGGAGGGAAAGGGTAAAGGCATCCTCGGAACCTGTAAGACAACAAAGAAAATCAATACATGTATAGAAACTGAATGATCACCTACCTGTTGTCACCTAATGGCAACCTCAGAACCTGAAAGACAACAAAGACAGTCAATACAGGTTTTGAAACGGAAAGATCACTTACCTTTTACACAGTTGCAGAACAATAGACAGTTAGCCAGACACAGCTGCAGATGGACAGATTGATGGTGGCTGGATCTACGGTCAGGGAGTGAGTGGCTCTGAAGGTCCTAAACGTGTAAGACAAAAACAAACGTCAATACATGTATAGAAATTGATTGATGACCAAACTCTTACACACTTGCAGTCAGATAGATATCGAGTCACACACACCATTGCAATGGACAGACCCTTGTTTGATGGATCCACCATTTGGAAGGAGAGGGGTGTCCTGAAGTCCTGAAAGCCTGTAAGACAACAAAGAAAGTCAATACATGTATAGAAACTGAATGATCACCTACCTGTTAGACAGTAGCAAACAGATAGATAGTGAGCCGTACACAGTGGCAGATGGATGGACCCTTGATGGACAGATGCACCATCAGGGAGGGAAAGGGTAAAGGCATCCTCGGAACCTGTAAGACAACAAAGAAAATCAATACATGTATAGAAACTGAATGATCACCTACCTGTTGTCACCTAATGGCAACCTCAGAACCTGAAAGACAACAAAGACAGTCAATACAGGTTTTGAAACGGAAAGATCACTTACCTTTTACACAGTTGCAGAACAATAGACAGTTAGCCAGACACAGCTGCAGATGGACAGATTGATGGTGGCTGGATCTACGGTCAGGGAGTGAGTGGCTCTGAAGGTCCTAAACGTGTAAGACAAAAACAAACGTCAATACATGTATAGAAATTGATTGATGACCAAACTCTTACACACTTGCAGTCAGATAGATATCGAGTCACACACACCATTGCAATGGACAGACCCTTGTTTGATGGATCCACCATTTGGAAGGAGAGGGGTGTCCTGAAGTCCTGAAAGCCTGTAAGACAACAAAGAAAGTCAATACATGTATAGAAACTGAATGATCACCTACCTGTTAGACAGTAGCAAACAGATAGATAGTGAGCCGTACACAGTGGCAGATGGATGGACCCTTGATGGACAGATGCACCATCAGGGAGGGAAAGGGTAAAGGCATCCTCGGAACCTGTAAGACAACAAAGAAAATCAATACATGTATAGAAACTGAATGATCACCTACCTGTTGTCACCTAATGGCAACCTCAGAACCTGAAAGACAACAAAGACAGTCAATACAGGTTTTGAAACGGAAAGATCACTTACCTTTTACACAGTTGCAGAACAATAGACAGTTAGCCAGACACAGCTGCAGATGGACAGATTGATGGTGGCTGGATCTACGGTCAGGGAGTGAGTGGCTCTGAAGGTCCTAAACGTGTAAGACAAAAACAAACGTCAATACATGTATAGAAATTGATTGATGACCAAACTCTTACACACTTGCAGTCAGATAGATATCGAGTCACACACACCATTGCAATGGACAGACCCTTGTTTGATGGATCCACCATTTGGAAGGAGAGGGGTGTCCTGAAGTCCTGAAAGCCTGTAAGACAACAAAGAAAGTCAATACATGTATAGAAACTGAATGATCACCTACCTGTTAGACAGTAGCAAACAGATAGACAGTGAGCCGTACATAGTTGCAGATGGATGGACCCTTGATTGACAGATGCACCATCAGGGAGGGAAGGGGTAAAGGCATCCTCGGAACCTGTAAAACAACAAGGAAAGTCAATACATGTATAGAAACTGAATAATTATCTACCTGTTAGACAGGTGCAGACAGATGGACAGCGAGCCCTACACAGTGGCAGATGGATGGATGCTTGATGGACAGATGCACCATCAGGGAGGGAAGAGGTAATGGCAACCTCAGAAACTGAAAGACAACAAAGACAGTCAATACAGGTTTTGAAACGGAAAGATCACTTACCTTTTACACAGTTGCAGAACAATAGACAGTGAGCCAGACACAGCTGCAGATGGACAGATTGATGGTGGCTGGATCTACGGTCAGGGAGTGAGTGGCTCTGAAGGTCCTAAACGTGTAAGACAAAAACAAACGTCAATACATGTATAGAAACTGAATGATCACCTACCTGTTGTCACCTAATGGCAACCTCAGAACCTGAAAGACAACAAAGACAGTCAATACAGGTTTTGAAACGGAAAGATCACTTACCTTTTACACAGTTGCAGAACAATAGACAGTGAGCCAGACACAGCTGCAGATGGACAGACTGATGGTGGCTGGATCTACGGTCAGGGAGTGAGTGGCTCTGAAGGTCCTAAACGTGTAAGACAAAAACAAACGTCTATACATGTATAGAAATTGATTGAAGACCAAACTCTTACACACTTGCAGTCAGATAGATATCGAGTCACACACACCATTGCAATGGACAGACCCTTGTTTGATGGATCCACCATTTGGAAGGAGAGGGGTGTCCTGAAGTCCTGAAAGCCTGTAAGACAACAAAGAAAGTCAATACATGTATAGAAACTGAATGATCACCTACCTGTTAGACAGTAGCAAACAGATAGATAGTGAGCCGTACACAGTGGCAGATGGATGGACCCTTGATGGACAGATGCACCATCAGGGAGGGAAAGGGTAAAGGCATCCTCGGAACCTGTAAGACAACAAAGAAAATCAATACATGTATAAAAACTGAATGATCACCTACCTGTTAGACAGGTGCAGACAGATGGACAGCGAGCCCTACACAGTGGCAGATGGATGGACCCTTGATGGACAGATGCACCATCAGGGAGGGAAGGGGTAAAGGCATCCTCGGAACCTGAAAGACAACAAAGACAATCAATACAAGTTTTGAAACAGAAAGATCACTTACCTGTTGTCACCTAATGGCAACCTCAGAACCTGAAAGACAACAAAGACAGTCAATACAGGTTTTGAAACGGAAAGATCACTTACCTTTTACACAGTTGCAGAACAATAGACAGTTAGCCAGACACAGCTGCAGATGGACAGATTGATGGTGGCTGGATCTACGGTCAGGGAGTGAGTGGCTCTGAAGGTCCTAAACGTGTAAGACAAAAACAAACGTCAATACATGTATAGAAATTGATTGATGACCAAACTCTTACACACTTGCAGTCAGATAGATATCGAGTCACACACACCATTGCAATGGACAGACCCTTGTTTGATGGATCCACCATTTGGAAGGAGAGGGGTGTCCTGAAGTCCTGAAAGCCTGTAAGACAACAAAGAAAGTCAATACATGTATAGAAACTGAATGATCACCTACCTGTTAGACAGTAGCAAACAGATAGATAGTGAGCCGTACACAGTGGCAGATGGATGGACCCTTGATGGACAGATGCACCATCAGGGAGGGAAAGGGTAAAGGCATCCTCGGAACCTGTAAGACAACAAAGAAAATCAATACATGTATAGAAACTGAATGATCACCTACCTGTTGTCACCTAATGGCAACCTCAGAACCTGAAAGACAACAAAGACAGTCAATACAGGTTTTGAAACGGAAAGATCACTTACCTTTTACACAGTTGCAGAACAATAGACAGTTAGCCAGACAGCTGCAGATGGACAGATTGATGGTGGCTGCATCTACGGTCATGGAGGGAGGGGCTCTGAAGGTCCTAAACCTGTAAGACAAATAAAAAAGTCAATACATGTATAAAAACAGAATGATCACCTAACTCTTACACACTTGCAGTCAGATAGATATCGAGTCACACACATAGTTGCAATGGACAGACCCTTGTTTGATGAATCCACCATTAGGAAGGAGGGGGGGTCCTGGAATCCTAAAAGCCTGTAAGACAACAAAGAAAGTCAATACATGTATAAAAACTGAATGATCACCTACCTGTTAGACAGGTGCAGACAGATAGATAGTGAGCCGTACACAGTGGCAGATGGATGGACCCTTGATGGACAGATGCACCATCAGGGAGGGAAAGGGTAAAGGCACCCTCGGAACCTGTAAGACAACAAAGAAAATCAATACATGTATAAAAACTGAATGATCACCTACCTGTTAGACAGGTGCAGACAGATGGACAGCGAGCCCTACACAGTGGCAGATGGATGGACCCTTGATGGACAGATGCACCATCAGGGAGGGAAGGGGTAAAGGCATCCTCGGAACCTGTAAAACAACAAGGAAAGTCAATACATGTATAGAAACTGAATAATTATCTACCTGTTAGACAGGTGCAGACAGATGGACAGCGAGCCCTACACAGTGGCAGATGGATGGATGCTTGATGGACAGATGCACCATCAGGGAGGGAAGAGGTAATGGCAACCTCAGAAACTGAAAGACAACAAAGACAGTCAATACAGGTTTTGAAACGGAAAGATCACTTACCTTTTACACAGTCGCAGAACAATAGACAGTGAGCCAGACACAGCTGCAGATGGACAGATTGATGGTGGCTGGATCTACGGTCAGGGAGTGAGTGTCTCTGAAGGTCCTAAACGTGTAAGACAAAAAAAAACGTCAATACATGTATAGAAATTGATTGATGACCAAACTCTTACACACTTGCAGTCAGATAGTAAGCGAGTCACACACACCATTGCAATGGACAGACCCTTGTTTGATGGATCCACCATTTGAAAGGAGAGGGGTGTCCTGAAGTCCTGAAAGCCTGTAAGACAACAAAGAAAGTCAATACATGTATAAAAACTGAATGATCACCTACCTGTTAGACAGGTGCAGACAGATAGATAGTGAGCCGTACACAGTGGCAGATGGATGGACCCTTGATGGACAGATGCACCATCAGGGAGGGAAAGGGTAAAGGCACCCTCGGAACCTGTAAGACAACAAAGAAAATCAATACATGTATAAAAACTGAATGATCACCTACCTGTTAGACAGGTGCAGACAGATGGACAGCGAGCCCTACACAGTGGCAGATGGATGGACCCTTGATGGACAGATGCACCATCAGGGAGGGAAGGGGTAAAGGCATCCTCGGAACCTGTAAAACAACAAGGAAAGTCAATACATGTATAGAAACTGAATAATTATCTACCTGTTAGACAGGTGCAGACAGATGGACAGCGAGCCCTACACAGTGGCAGATGGATGGATGCTTGATGGACAGATGCACCATCAGGGAGGGAAGAGGTAATGGCAACCTCAGAAACTGAAAGACAACAAAGACAGTCAATACAGGTTTTGAAACGGAAAGATCACTTACCTTTTACACAGTCGCAGAACAATAGACAGTGAGCCAGACACAGCTGCAGATGGACAGATTGATGGTGGCTGGATCTACGGTCAGGGAGTGAGTGTCTCTGAAGGTCCTAAACGTGTAAGACAAAAAAAAACGTCAATACATGTATAGAAATTGATTGATGACCAAACTCTTACACACTTGCAGTCAGATAGTAAGCGAGTCACACACACCATTGCAATGGACAGACCCTTGTTTGATGGATCCACCATTTGAAAGGAGAGGGGTGTCCTGAAGTCCTGAAAGCCTGTAAGACAACAAAGAAAGTCAATACATGTATAAAAACTGAATGATCACCTACCTGTTAGACAGGTGCAGACAGATAGATAGTGAGCCGTACACAGTGGCAGATGGATGGACCCTTGATGGACAGATGCACCATCAGGGAGGGAAAGGGTAAAGGCACCCTCGGAACCTGTAAGACAACAAAGAAAATAAATACATGTATAAAAACTGAATGATCACCTACCTGTTAGACAGGTGCAGACAGATGGACAGCGAGCCCTACACAGTGGCAGATGGATGGACCCTTGATGGACAGATGCACCATCAGGGAGGGAAGGGGTAAAGGCATCCTCGGAACCTGTAAAACAACAAGGAAAGTCAATACATGTATAGAAACTGAATAATTATCTACCTGTTAGACAGGTGCAGACAGATGGACAGCGAGCCCTACACAGTGGCAGATGGATGGATGCTTGATGGACAGATGCACCATCAGGGAGGGAAGAGGTAATGGCAACCTCAGAAACTGAAAGACAACAAAGACAGTCAATACAGGTTTTGAAACGGAAAGATCACTTACCTTTTACACAGTCGCAGAACAATAGACAGTGAGCCAGACACAGCTGCAGATGGACAGATTGATGGTGGCTGGATCTACGGTCAGGGAGTGAGTGTCTCTGAAGGTCCTAAACGTGTAAGACAAAAAAAAACGTCAATACATGTATAGAAATTGATTGATGACCAAACTCTTACACACTTGCAGTCAGATAGTAAGCGAGTCACACACACCATTGCAATGGACAGACCCTTGTTTGATGGATCCACCATTTGAAAGGAGAGGGGTGTCCTGAAGTCCTGAAAGCCTGTAACACAACAAAGAAAGTCAATACATGTATAAAAACTGAATGATCACCTACCTGTTAGACAGGTGCAGACAGATAGATAGTGAGCCGTACACAGTGGCAGATGGATGGACCCTTGATGGACAGATGCACCATCAGGGAGGGAAAGGGTAAAGGCATCCTCGGAACCTGTAAGACAACAAAGAAAATCAATACATGTATAAAAACTGAATGATCACCTACCTGTTAGACAGGTGCAGACAGATGGACAGCGAGCCCTACACAGTGGCAGATGGATGGACCCTTGATGGACAGATGCACCATCAGGGAGGGAAGGGGTAAAGGCATCCTCGGAACCTGAAAGACAACAAAGACAATCAATACAAGTTTTGAAACAGAAAGATCACTTACCTGTTGTCACCTAATGGCAACCTCAGAACCTGAAAGACAACAAAGACAGTCAATACAGGTTTTGAAACGGAAAGATCACTTACCTTTTACACAGTTGCAGAACAATAGACAGTTAGCCAGACACAGCTGCAGATGGACAGATTGATGGTGGCTGGATCTACGGTCAGGGAGTGAGTGGCTCTGAAGGTCCTAAACGTGTAAGACAAAAACAAACGTCAATACATGTATAGAAATTGATTGATGACCAAACTCTTACACACTTGCAGTCAGATAGATATCGAGTCACACACACCATTGCAATGGACAGACCCTTGTTTGATGGATCCACCATTTGGAAGGAGAGGGGTGTCCTGAAGTCCTGAAAGCCTGTAAGACAACAAAGAAAGTCAATACATGTATAGAAACTGAATGATCACCTACCTGTTAGACAGTAGCAAACAGATAGATAGTGAGCCGTACACAGTGGCAGATGGATGGACCCTTGATGGACAGATGCACCATCAGGGAGGGAAAGGGTAAAGGCATCCTCGGAACCTGTAAGACAACAAAGAAAATCAATACATGTATAGAAACTGAATGATCACCTACCTGTTGTCACCTAATGGCAACCTCAGAACCTGAAAGACAACAAAGACAGTCAATACAGGTTTTGAAACGGAAAGATCACTTACCTTTTACACAGTTGCAGAACAATAGACAGTTAGCCAGACACAGCTGCAGATGGACAGATTGATGGTGGCTGGATCTACGGTCAGGGAGTGAGTGGCTCTGAAGGTCCTAAACGTGTAAGACAAAAACAAACGTCAATACATGTATAGAAATTGATTGATGACCAAACTCTTACACACTTGCAGTCAGATAGATATCGAGTCACACACACCATTGCAATGGACAGACCCTTGTTTGATGGATCCACCATTTGGAAGGAGAGGGGTGTCCTGAAGTCCTGAAAGCCTGTAAGACAACAAAGAAAGTCAATACATGTATAAAAACTGAATGATCACCTACCTGTTAGACAGGTGCAGACAGATAGACAGCGAGCCCTACACAGTGGCAGATGGATGGACCCTTGATGGACAGATGCACCATCAGGGAGGGAAAGGGTAAAGGCATCCTCGGAACCTGTAAGACAACAAAGAAAATCAATACATGTATAAAAACTGAATGATCACCTACCTGTTAGACAGGTGCAGACAGATGGACAGCGAGCCCTACACAGTGGCAGATGGATGGACCCTTGATGGACAGATGCACCATCAGGGAGGGAAGGGGTAAAGGCATCCTCGGAACCTGAAAGACAACAAAGACAATCAATACAAGTTTTGAAACAGAAAGATCACTTACCTGTTGTCACCTAATGGCAACCTCAGAACCTGAAAGACAACAAAGACAGTCAATACAGGTTTTGAAACGGAAAGATCACTTACCTTTTACACAGTTGCAGAACAATAGACAGTTAGCCAGACACAGCTGCAGATGGACAGATTGATGGTGGCTGGATCTACGGTCAGGGAGTGAGTGGCTCTGAAGGTCCTAAACGTGTAAGACAAAAACAAACGTCAATACATGTATAGAAATTGATTGATGACCAAACTCTTACACACTTGCAGTCAGATAGATATCGAGTCACACACACCATTGCAATGGACAGACCCTTGTTTGATGGATCCACCATTTGGAAGGAGAGGGGTGTCCTGAAGTCCTGAAAGCCTGTAAGACAACAAAGAAAGTCAATACATGTATAGAAACTGAATGATCACCTACCTGTTAGACAGTAGCAAACAGATAGATAGTGAGCCGTACACAGTGGCAGATGGATGGACCCTTGATGGACAGATGCACCATCAGGGAGGGAAAGGGTAAAGGCATCCTCGGAACCTGTAAGACAACAAAGAAAATCAATACATGTATAGAAACTGAATGATCACCTACCTGTTGTCACCTAATGGCAACCTCAGAACCTGAAAGACAACAAAGACAGTCAATACAGGTTTTGAAACGGAAAGATCACTTACCTTTTACACAGTTGCAGAACAATAGACAGTTAGCCAGACACAGCTGCAGATGGACAGATTGATGGTGGCTGGATCTACGGTCAGGGAGTGAGTGGCTCTGAAGGTCCTAAACGTGTAAGACAAAAACAAACGTCAATACATGTATAGAAATTGATTGATGACCAAACTCTTACACACTTGCAGTCAGATAGATATCGAGTCACACACACCATTGCAATGGACAGACCCTTGTTTGATGGATCCACCATTTGGAAGGAGAGGGGTGTCCTGAAGTCCTGAAAGCCTGTAAGACAACAAAGAAAGTCAATACATGTATAGAAACTGAATGATCACCTACCTGTTAGACAGTAGCAAACAGATAGATAGTGAGCCGTACACAGTGGCAGATGGATGGACCCTTGATGGACAGATGCACCATCAGGGAGGGAAAGGGTAAAGGCATCCTCGGAACCTGTAAGACAACAAAGAAAATCAATACATGTATAGAAACTGAATGATCACCTACCTGTTGTCACCTAATGGCAACCTCAGAACCTGAAAGACAACAAAGACAGTCAATACAGGTTTTGAAACGGAAAGATCACTTACCTTTTACACAGTTGCAGAACAATAGACAGTTAGCCAGACACAGCTGCAGATGGACAGATTGATGGTGGCTGGATCTACGGTCAGGGAGTGAGTGGCTCTGAAGGTCCTAAACGTGTAAGACAAAAACAAACGTCAATACATGTATAGAAATTGATTGATGACCAAACTCTTACACACTTGCAGTCAGATAGATATCGAGTCACACACACCATTGCAATGGACAGACCCTTGTTTGATGGATCCACCATTTGGAAGGAGAGGGGTGTCCTGAAGTCCTGAAAGCCTGTAAGACAACAAAGAAAGTCAATACATGTATAGAAACTGAATGATCACCTACCTGTTAGACAGTAGCAAACAGATAGATAGTGAGCCGTACACAGTGGCAGATGGATGGACCCTTGATGGACAGATGCACCATCAGGGAGGGAAAGGGTAAAGGCATCCTCGGAACCTGTAAGACAACAAAGAAAATCAATACATGTATAGAAACTGAATGATCACCTACCTGTTGTCACCTAATGGCAACCTCAGAACCTGAAAGACAACAAAGACAGTCAATACAGGTTTTGAAACGGAAAGATCACTTACCTTTTACACAGTTGCAGAACAATAGACAGTTAGCCAGACACAGCTGCAGATGGACAGATTGATGGTGGCTGGATCTACGGTCAGGGAGTGAGTGGCTCTGAAGGTCCTAAACGTGTAAGACAAAAACAAACGTCAATACATGTATAGAAATTGATTGATGACCAAACTCTTACACACTTGCAGTCAGATAGATATCGAGTCACACACACCATTGCAATGGACAGACCCTTGTTTGATGGATCCACCATTTGGAAGGAGAGGGGTGTCCTGAAGTCCTGAAAGCCTGTAAGACAACAAAGAAAGTCAATACATGTATAGAAACTGAATGATCACCTACCTGTTAGACAGTAGCAAACAGATAGACAGTGAGCCGTACATAGTTGCAGATGGATGGACCCTTGATTGACAGATGCACCATCAGGGAGGGAAGGGGTAAAGGCATCCTCGGAACCTGTAAAACAACAAGGAAAGTCAATACATGTATAGAAACTGAATAATTATCTACCTGTTAGACAGGTGCAGACAGATGGACAGCGAGCCCTACACAGTGGCAGATGGATGGATGCTTGATGGACAGATGCACCATCAGGGAGGGAAGAGGTAATGGCAACCTCAGAAACTGAAAGACAACAAAGACAGTCAATACAGGTTTTGAAACGGAAAGATCACTTACCTTTTACACAGTTGCAGAACAATAGACAGTGAGCCAGACACAGCTGCAGATGGACAGATTGATGGTGGCTGGATCTACGGTCAGGGAGTGAGTGGCTCTGAAGGTCCTAAACGTGTAAGACAAAAACAAACGTCAATACATGTATAGAAACTGAATGATCACCTACCTGTTGTCACCTAATGGCAACCTCAGAACCTGAAAGACAACAAAGACAGTCAATACAGGTTTTGAAACGGAAAGATCACTTACCTTTTACACAGTTGCAGAACAATAGACAGTGAGCCAGACACAGCTGCAGATGGACAGACTGATGGTGGCTGGATCTACGGTCAGGGAGTGAGTGGCTCTGAAGGTCCTAAACGTGTAAGACAAAAACAAACGTCTATACATGTATAGAAATTGATTGAAGACCAAACTCTTACACACTTGCAGTCAGATAGATATCGAGTCACACACACCATTGCAATGGACAGACCCTTGTTTGATGGATCCACCATTTGGAAGGAGAGGGGTGTCCTGAAGTCCTGAAAGCCTGTAAGACAACAAAGAAAGTCAATACATGTATAGAAACTGAATGATCACCTACCTGTTAGACAGTAGCAAACAGATAGATAGTGAGCCGTACACAGTGGCAGATGGATGGACCCTTGATGGACAGATGCACCATCAGGGAGGGAAAGGGTAAAGGCATCCTCGGAACCTGTAAGACAACAAAGAAAATCAATACATGTATAAAAACTGAATGATCACCTACCTGTTAGACAGGTGCAGACAGATGGACAGCGAGCCCTACACAGTGGCAGATGGATGGACCCTTGATGGACAGATGCACCATCAGGGAGGGAAGGGGTAAAGGCATCCTCGGAACCTGAAAGACAACAAAGACAATCAATACAAGTTTTGAAACAGAAAGATCACTTACCTGTTGTCACCTAATGGCAACCTCAGAACCTGAAAGACAACAAAGACAGTCAATACAGGTTTTGAAACGGAAAGATCACTTACCTTTTACACAGTTGCAGAACAATAGACAGTTAGCCAGACACAGCTGCAGATGGACAGATTGATGGTGGCTGGATCTACGGTCAGGGAGTGAGTGGCTCTGAAGGTCCTAAACGTGTAAGACAAAAACAAACGTCAATACATGTATAGAAATTGATTGATGACCAAACTCTTACACACTTGCAGTCAGATAGATATCGAGTCACACACATAGTTGCAATGGACAGACCCTTGTTTGATGAATCCACCATTAGGAAGGAGGGGGGGTCCTGGAATCCTAAAAGCCTGTAAGACAACAAGGAAAGTCAATACATGTATAGAAACTGAATAATTACCTACCTGTTAGACAGTAGCAAACAGATAGACAGTGAGCCGTACATAGTTGCAGATAGTTGGACCCTTGATTGACAGATGCACCATCAGGGAGGGAAAGGGTAAAGGCATCCTCGGAACCTGTAAAACAACAAGGAATGTCAATACATGTATAGAAACTGAATAATTATCTACCTGTTAGACAGGTGCAGACAGATGGACAGCGAGCCCTACACAGTGGCAGATGGATGGATGCTTGATGGACAGATGCACCATCAGGGAGGGAAGAGGTAATGGCAACCTCAGAAACTGAAAGACAACAAAGACAGTCAATACAGGTTTTGAAACGGAAAGATCACTTACCTTTTACACAGTTTCAGAACAATAGACAGTGAGCCAGACACAGCTGCAGATGGACAGATTGATGGTGGCTGGATCTACGGTCAGGGAGTGAGTGTCTCTGAAGGTCCTAAACGTGTAAGACAAAAACAAACGTCAATACATGTATAGAAATTGATTGATGACCAAACTCTTACACACTTGCAGTCAGATAGTAAGCGAGTCACACACCATTGCAATGGACAGACCCTTGTTTGTTGGATCCACCATTTGGAAGGAGAGGGGTGTCCTGAAGTCCTGAAAGCCTGTAACACAACAAAGAAAGTCAATACATGTATAAAAACTGAATGATCACCTACCTGTTAGACAGGTGCAGACAGATAGATAGTGAGCCGTACACAGTGGCAGATGGATGGACCCTTGATGGACAGATGCACCATCAGGGAGGGAAAGGGTAAAGGCACCCTCGGAACCTGTAAGACAACAAAGAAAATCAATACATGTATAAAAACTGAATGATCACCTACCTGTTAGACAGGTGCAGACAGATGGACAGCGAGCCCTACACAGTGGCAGATGGATGGACCCTTGATGGACAGATGCACCATCAGGGAGGGAAGGGGTAAAGGCATCCTCGGAACCTGTAAAACAACAAGGAAAGTCAATACATGTATAGAAACTGAATAATTATCTACCTGTTAGACAGGTGCAGACAGATGGACAGCGAGCCCTACACAGTGGCAGATGGATGGATGCTTGATGGACAGATGCACCATCAGGGAGGGAAGAGGTAATGGCAACCTCAGAAACTGAAAGACAACAAAGACAGTCAATACAGGTTTTGAAACGGAAAGATCACTTACCTTTTACACAGTCGCAGAACAATAGACAGTGAGCCAGACACAGCTGCAGATGGACAGATTGATGGTGGCTGGATCTACGGTCAGGGAGTGAGTGTCTCTGAAGGTCCTAAACGTGTAAGACAAAAAAAAACGTCAATACATGTATAGAAATTGATTGATGACCAAACTCTTACACACTTGCAGTCAGATAGTAAGCGAGTCACACACACCATTGCAATGGACAGACCCTTGTTTGATGGATCCACCATTTGAAAGGAGAGGGGTGTCCTGAAGTCCTGAAAGCCTGTAACACAACAAAGAAAGTCAATACATGTATAAAAACTGAATGATCACCTACCTGTTAGACAGGTGCAGACAGATAGACAGCGAGCCCTACACAGTGGCAGATGGATGGACCCTTGATGGATAGATGCACCATCAGGGAGGGAAGGGGTAAAGGCATCCTCGGAACCTGAAAGACAACAAAGACAATCAATACAAGTTTTGAAACAGAAAGATCACTTACCTGTTGTCACCTAATGGCAACCTCAGAACCTGAAAGACAACAACGACAGTCAATACAGGTTTTGAAACGGAAAGATCACTTACCTTTTACACAGTTGCAGAACAATAGACAGTTAGCCAGACACAGCTGCAGATGGACAGATTGATGGTGGCTGGATCTACGGTCAGGGAGTGAGTGGCTCTGAAGGTCCTAAACGTGTAAGACAAAAACAAACGTCAATACATGTATAGAAATTGATTGATGACCAAACTCTTACACACTTGCAGTCAGATAGATATCGAGTCACACACACCATTGCAATGGACAGACCCTTGTTTGATGGATCCACCATTTGGAAGGAGAGGGGTGTCCTGAAGTCCTGAAAGCCTGTAAGACAACAAAGAAAGTCAATACATGTATAGAAACTGAATGATCACCTACCTGTTAGACAGTAGCAAACAGATAGATAGTGAGCCGTACACAGTGGCAGATGGATGGACCCTTGATGGACAGATGCACCATCAGGGAGGGAAAGGGTAAAGGCATCCTCGGAACCTGTAAGACAACAAAGAAAATCAATACATGTATAGAAACTGAATGATCACCTACCTGTTGTCACCTAATGGCAACCTCAGAACCTGAAAGACAACAAAGACAGTCAATACAGGTTTTGAAACGGAAAGATCACTTACCTTTTACACAGTTGCAGAACAATAGACAGTTAGCCAGACACAGCTGCAGATGGACAGATTGATGGTGGCTGGATCTACGGTCAGGGAGTGAGTGGCTCTGAAGGTCCTAAACGTGTAAGACAAAAACAAACGTCAATACATGTATAGAAATTGATTGATGACCAAACTCTTACACACTTGCAGTCAGATAGATATCGAGTCACACACACCATTGCAATGGACAGACCCTTGTTTGATGGATCCACCATTTGGAAGGAGAGGGGTGTCCTGAAGTCCTGAAAGCCTGTAAGACAACAAAGAAAGTCAATACATGTATAGAAACTGAATGATCACCTACCTGTTAGACAGTAGCAAACAGATAGATAGTGAGCCGTACACAGTGGCAGATGGATGGACCCTTGATGGACAGATGCACCATCAGGGAGGGAAAGGGTAAAGGCATCCTCGGAACCTGTAAGACAACAAAGAAAATCAATACATGTATAGAAACTGAATGATCACCTACCTGTTGTCACCTAATGGCAACCTCAGAACCTGAAAGACAACAAAGACAGTCAATACAGGTTTTGAAACGGAAAGATCACTTACCTTTTACACAGTTGCAGAACAATAGACAGTTAGCCAGACACAGCTGCAGATGGACAGATTGATGGTGGCTGGATCTACGGTCAGGGAGTGAGTGGCTCTGAAGGTCCTAAACGTGTAAGACAAAAACAAACGTCAATACATGTATAGAAATTGATTGATGACCAAACTCTTACACACTTGCAGTCAGATAGATATCGAGTCACACACACCATTGCAATGGACAGACCCTTGTTTGATGGATCCACCATTTGGAAGGAGAGGGGTGTCCTGAAGTCCTGAAAGCCTGTAAGACAACAAAGAAAGTCAATACATGTATAAAAACTGAATGATCACCTACCTGTTAGACAGTAGCAAACAGATAGATAATGAGCCGTACACAGTGGCAGATGGATGGACCCTTGATGGACAGATGCACCATCAGGGAGGGAAAGGGTAAAGGCATCCTCGGAACCTGTAAGACAACAAAGAAAATCAATACATGTATAGAAACTGAATGATCACCTACCTGTTGTCACCTAATGGCAACCTCAGAACCTGAAAGACAACAAAGACAGTCAATACAGGTTTTGAAACGGAAAGATCACTTACCTTTTACACAGTTGCAGAACAATAGACAGTTAGCCAGACACAGCTGCAGATGGACAGATTGATGGTGGCTGGATCTACGGTCAGGGAGTGAGTGGCTCTGAAGGTCCTAAACGTGTAAGACAAAAACAAACGTCAATACATGTATAGAAATTGATTGATGACCAAACTCTTACACACTTGCAGTCAGATAGATATCGAGTCACACACACCATTGCAATGGACAGACCCTTGTTTGATGGATCCACCATTTGGAAGGAGAGGGGTGTCCTGAAGTCCTGAAAGCCTGTAAGACAACAAAGAAAGTCAATACATGTATAGAAACTGAATGATCACCTACCTGTTAGACAGTAGCAAACATATAGATAGTGAGCCGTACACAGTGGCAGATGGATGGACCCTTGATGGACAGATGCACCATCAGGGAGGGAAAGGGTAAAGGCATCCTCGGAACCTGTAAGACAACAAAGAAAATCAATACATGTATAGAAACTGAATGATCACCTACCTGTTGTCACCTAATGGCAACCTCAGAACCTGAAAGACAACAAAGACAGTCAATACAGGTTTTGAAACGGAAAGATCACTTACCTTTTACACAGTTGCAGAACAATAGACAGTTAGCCAGACACAGCTGCAGATGGACAGATTGATGGTGGCTGGATCTACGGTCAGGGAGTGAGTGGCTCTGAAGGTCCTAAACGTGTAAGACAAAAACAAACGTCAATACATGTATAGAAATTGATTGATGACCAAACTCTTACACACTTGCAGTCAGATAGATATCGAGTCACACACACCATTGCAATGGACAGACCCTTGTTTGATGGATCCACCATTTGGAAGGAGAGGGGTGTCCTGAAGTCCTGAAAGCCTGTAAGACAACAAAGAAAGTCAATACATGTATAGAAACTGAATGATCACCTACCTGTTAGACAGTAGCAAACAGATAGACAGTGAGCCGTACATAGTTGCAGATGGATGGACCCTTGATTGACAGATGCACCATCAGGGAGGGAAGGGGTAAAGGCATCCTCGGAACCTGTAAAACAACAAGGAAAGTCAATACATGTACAGAAACTGAATAATTATCTACCTGTTAGACAGGTGCAGACAGATGGACAGCGAGCCCTACACAGTGGCAGATGGATGGATGCTTGATGGACAGATGCACCATCAGGGAGGGAAGAGGTAATGGCAACCTCAGAAACTGAAAGACAACAAAGACAGTCAATACAGGTTTTGAAACGGAAAGATCACTTACCTTTTACACAGTTGCAGAACAATAGACAGTGAGCCAGACACAGCTGCAGATGGACAGATTGATGGTGGCTGGATCTACGGTCAGGGAGTGAGTGGCTCTGAAGGTCCTAAACGTGTAAGACAAAAACAAACGTCAATACATGTATAGAAACTGAATGATCACCTACCTGTTGTCACCTAATGGCAACCTCAGAACCTGAAAGACAACAAAGACAGTCAATACAGGTTTTGAAACGGAAAGTTCACTTACCTTTTACACAGTTGCAGAACAATAGACAGTGAGCCAGACACAGCTGCAGATGGACAGACTGATGGTGGCTGGATCTACGGTCAGGGAGTGAGTGGCTCTGAAGGTCCTAAACGTGTAAGACAAAAACAAACGTCTATACATGTATAGAAATTGATTGAAGACCAAACTCTTACACACTTGCAGTCAGATAGATATCGAGTCACACACACCATTGCAATGGACAGACCCTTGTTTGATGGATCCACCATTTGGAAGGAGAGGGGTGTCCTGAAGTCCTGAAAGCCTGTAAGACAACAAAGAAAGTCAATACATGTATAGAAACTGAATGATCACCTACCTGTTAGACAGTAGCAAACAGGTAGATAGTGAGCCGTACACAGTGGCAGATGGATGGACCCTTGATGGACAGATGCACCATCAGGGAGGGAAAGGGTAAAGGCATCCTCGGAACCTGTAAGACAACAAAGAAAATCAATACATGTATAAAAACTGAATGATCACCTACCTGTTAGACAGGTGCAGACAGATGGACAGCGAGCCCTACACAGTGGCAGATGGATGGACCCTTGATGGACAGATGCACCATCAGGGAGGGAAGGGGTAAAGGCATCCTCGGAACCTGAAAGACAACAAAGACAATCAATACAAGTTTTGAAACAGAAAGATCACTTACCTGTTGTCACCTAATGGCAACCTCAGAACCTGAAAGACAACAAAGACAGTCAATACAGGTTTTGAAACGGAAAGATCACTTACCTTTTACACAGTTGCAGAACAATAGACAGTTAGCCAGACACAGCTGCAGATGGACAGATTGATGGTGGCTGGATCTACGGTCAGGGAGTGAGTGGCTCTGAAGGTCCTAAACGTGTAAGACAAAAACAAACGTCAATACATGTATAGAAATTGATTGATGACCAAACTCTTACACACTTGCAGTCAGATAGATATCGAGTCACACACACCATTGCAATGGACAGACCCTTGTTTGATGGATCCACCATTTGGAAGGAGAGGGGTGTCCTGAAGTCCTGAAAGCCTGTAAGACAACAAAGAAAGTCAATACATGTATAGAAACTGAATGATCACCTACCTGTTAGACAGTAGCAAACAGATAGACAGTGAGCCGTACATAGTTGCAGATGGATGGACCCTTGATTGACAGATGCACCATCAGGGAGGGAAGGGGTAAAGGCATCCTCGGAACCTGTAAAACAACAAGGAAAGTCAATACATGTACAGAAACTGAATAATTATCTACCTGTTAGACAGGTGCAGACAGATGGACAGCGAGCCCTACACAGTGGCAGATGGATGGATGCTTGATGGACAGATGCACCATCAGGGAGGGAAGAGGTAATGGCAACCTCAGAAACTGAAAGACAACAAAGACAGTCAATACAGGTTTTGAAACGGAAAGATCACTTACCTTTTACACAGTTGCAGAACAATAGACAGTGAGCCAGACACAGCTGCAGATGGACAGATTGATGGTGGCTGGATCTACGGTCAGGGAGTGAGTGGCTCTGAAGGTCCTAAACGTGTAAGACAAAAACAAACGTCAATACATGTATAGAAACTGAATGATCACCTACCTGTTGTCACCTAATGGCAACCTCAGAACCTGAAAGACAACAAAGACAGTCAATACAGGTTTTGAAACGGAAAGTTCACTTACCTTTTACACAGTTGCAGAACAATAGACAGTGAGCCAGACACAGCTGCAGATGGACAGACTGATGGTGGCTGGATCTACGGTCAGGGAGTGAGTGGCTCTGAAGGTCCTAAACGTGTAAGACAAAAACAAACGTCTATACATGTATAGAAATTGATTGAAGACCAAACTCTTACACACTTGCAGTCAGATAGATATCGAGTCACACACACCATTGCAATGGACAGACCCTTGTTTGATGGATCCACCATTTGGAAGGAGAGGGGTGTCCTGAAGTCCTGAAAGCCTGTAAGACAACAAAGAAAGTCAATACATGTATAGAAACTGAATGATCACCTACCTGTTAGACAGTAGCAAACAGGTAGATAGTGAGCCGTACACAGTGGCAGATGGATGGACCCTTGATGGACAGATGCACCATCAGGGAGGGAAGGGGTAAAGGCATCCTCGGAACCTGAAAGACAACAAAGACAATCAATACAAGTTTTGAAACAGAAAGATCACTTACCTGTTGTCACCTAATGGCAACCTCAGAACCTGAAAGACAACAAAGACAGTCAATACAGGTTTTGAAACGGAAAGATCACTTACCTTTTACACAGTTGCAGAACAATAGACAGTTAGCCAGACACAGCTGCAGATGGACAGATTGATGGTGGCTGGATCTACGGTCAGGGAGTGAGTGGCTCTGAAGGTCCTAAACGTGTAAGACAAAAACAAACGTCAATACATGTATAGAAATTGATTGATGACCAAACTCTTACACACTTGCAGTCAGATAGATATCGAGTCACACACACCATTGCAATGGACAGACCCTTGTTTGATGGATCCACCATTTGGAAGGAGAGGGGTGTCCTGAAGTCCTGAAAGCCTGTAAGACAACAAAGAAAGTCAATACATGTATAGAAACTGAATGATCACCTACCTGTTAGACAGTAGCAAACAGATAGATAGTGAGCCGTACACAGTGGCAGATGGATGGACCCTTGATGGACAGATGCACCATCAGGGAGGGAAAGGGTAAAGGCATCCTCGGAACCTGTAAGACAACAAAGAAAATCAATACATGTATAGAAACTGAATGATCACCTACCTGTTGTCACCTAATGGCAACCTCAGAACCTGAAAGACAACAAAGACAGTCAATACAGGTTTTGAAACGGAAAGATCACTTACCTTTTACACAGTTGCAGAACAATAGACAGTTAGCCAGACACAGCTGCAGATGGACAGATTGATGGTGGCTGGATCTACGGTCAGGGAGTGAGTGGCTCTGAAGGTCCTAAACGTGTAAGACAAAAACAAACGTCAATACACGTATAGAAATTGATTGATGACCAAACTCTTACACACTTGCAGTCAGATAGATATCGAGTCACACACATAGTTGCAATGGACAGACCCTTGTTTGATGAATCCACCATTAGGAAGGAGGGGGGGTCCTGGAATCCTAAAAGCCTGTAAGACAACAAGGAAAGTCAATACATGTATAGAAACTGAATAATTACCTACCTGTTAGACAGTAGCAAACAGATAGACAGTGAGCCGTACATAGTTGCAGATGGATGGACCCTTGATTGACAGATGCACCATCAGGGAGGGAAAGGGTAAAGGCATCCTCGGAACCTGTAAAACAACAAGGAAAGTCAATACATGTATAGAAACTGAATAATTATCTACCTGTTAGACAGGTGCAGACAGATGGACAGCGAGCCCTACACAGTGGCAGATGGATGGATGCTTGATGGACAGATGCACCATCAGGGAGGGAAAGGGTAAAGGCACCCTCGGAACCTGTAAGACAACAAAGAAAATCAATACATGTATAAAAACTGAATGATCACCTACCTGTTAGACAGGTGCAGACAGATGGACAGCGAGCCCTACACAGTGGCAGATGGATGGACCCTTGATGGACAGATGCACCATCAGGGAGGAAAGGGGTAAAGGCATCCTCGGAACCTGTAAAACAACAAGGAAAGTCAATACATGTATAGAAACTGAATAATTATCTACCTGTTAGACAGGTGCAGACAGATGGACAGCGAGCCCTACACAGTGGCAGATGGATGGATGCTTGATGGACAGATGCACCATCAGGGAGGGAAGAGGTAATGGCAACCTCAGAAACTGAAAGACAACAAAGACAGTCAATACAGGTTTTGAAACGGAAAGATCACTTACCTTTTACACAGTCGCAGAACAATAGACAGTGAGCCAGACACAGCTGCAGATGGACAGATTGATGGTGGCTGGATCTACGGTCAGGGAGTGAGTGTCTCTGAAGGTCCTAAACGTGTAAGACAAAAAAAAACGTCAATACATGTATAGAAATTGATTGATGACCAAACTCTTACACACTTGCAGTCAGATAGTAAGCGAGTCACACACACCATTGCAATGGACAGACCCTTGTTTGATGGATCCACCATTTGAAAGGAGAGGGGTGTCCTGAAGTCCTGAAAGCCTGTAACACAACAAAGAAAGTCAATACATGTATAAAAACTGAATGATCACCTACCTGTTAGACAGGTGCAGACAGATAGACAGCGAGCCCTACACAGTGGCAGATGGATGGACCCTTGATGGATAGATGCACCATCAGGGAGGGAAGGGGTAAAGGCATCCTCGGAACCTGAAAGACAACAAAGACAATCAATACAAGTTTTGAAACAGAAAGATCACTTACCTGTTGTCACCTAATGGCAACCTCAGAACCTGAAAGACAACAAAGACAGTCAATACAGGTTTTGAAACGGAAAGATCACTTACCTTTTACACAGTTGCAGAACAATAGACAGTTAGCCAGACACAGCTGCAGATGGACAGATTGATGGTGGCTGGATCTACGGTCAGGGAGTGAGTGGCTCTGAAGGTCCTAAACGTGTAAGACAAAAACAAACGTCAATACATGTATAGAAATTGATTGATGACCAAACTCTTACACACTTGCAGTCAGATAGATATCGAGTCACACACACCATTGCAATGGACAGACCCTTGTTTGATGGATCCACCATTTGGAAGGAGAGGGGTGTCCTGAAGTCCTGAAAGCCTGTAAGACAACAAAGAAAGTCAATACATGTATAAAAACTGAATGATTACCTACCTGTTAGACAGGTGCAGACAGATAGACAGCGAGCCCTACACAGTGGCAGATGGATGGACCCTTGATGGACAGATGCACCATCAGGGAGGGAAAGGGTAAAGGCATCCTCGGAACCTGTAAGACAACAAAGAAAATCAATACATGTATAGAAACTGAATGATCACCTACCTGTTGTCACCTAATGGCAACCTCAGAACCTGAAAGACAACAAAGACAGTCAATACAGGTTTTGAAACGGAAAGATCACTTACCTTTTACACAGTTGCAGAACAATAGACAGTTAGCCAGACACAGCTGCAGATGGACAGATTGATGGTGGCTGGATCTACGGTCAGGGAGTGAGTGGCTCTGAAGGTCCTAAACGTGTAAGACAAAAACAAACGTCAATACATGTATAGAAATTGATTGATGACCAAACTCTTACACACTTGCAGTCAGATAGATATCGAGTCACACACACCATTGCAATGGACAGACCCTTGTTTGATGGATCCACCATTTGGAAGGAGAGGGGTGTCCTGAAGTCCTGAAAGCCTGTAAGACAACAAAGAAAGTCAATACATGTATAGAAACTGAATGATCACCTACCTGTTAGACAGTAGCAAACAGATAGACAGTGAGCCGTACATAGTTGCAGATGGATGGACCCTTGATTGACAGATGCACCATCAGGGAGGGAAGGGGTAAAGGCATCCTCGGAACCTGTAAAACAACAAGGAAAGTCAATACATGTATAGAAACTGAATAATTATCTACCTGTTAGACAGGTGCAGACAGATGGACAGCGAGCCCTACACAGTGGCAGATGGATGGATGCTTGATGGACAGATGCACCATCAGGGAGGGAAGAGGTAATGGCAACCTCAGAAACTGAAAGACAACAAAGACAGTCAATACAGGTTTTGAAACGGAAAGATCACTTACCTTTTACACAGTTGCAGAACAATAGACAGTGAGCCAGACACAGCTGCAGATGGACAGATTGATGGTGGCTGGATCTACGGTCAGGGAGTGAGTGGCTCTGAAGGTCCTAAACGTGTAAGACAAAAACAAACGTCAATACATGTATAGAAACTGAATGATCACCTACCTGTTGTCACCTAATGGCAACCTCAGAACCTGAAAGACAACAAAGACAGTCAATACAGGTTTTGAAACGGAAAGATCACTTACCTTTTACACAGTTGCAGAACAATAGACAGTGAGCCAGACACAGCTGCAGATGGACAGATTGATGGTGGCTGGATCTACGGTCAGGGAGTGAGTGGCTCTGAAGGTCCTAAACGTGTAAGACAAAAACAAACGTCAATACATGTATAGAAATTGATTGATGACCAAACTCTTACACACTTGCAGTCAGATAGATATCGAGTCACACACACCATTGCAATGGACAGACCCTTGTTTGATGGATCCACCATTTGGAAGGAGAGGGGTGTCCTGAAGTCCTGAAAGCCTGTAAGACAACAAAGAAAGTCAATACATGTATAAAAACTGAATGATCACCTACCTGTTAGACAGGTGCAGACAGATAGACAGCGAGCCCTACACAGTGGCAGATGGATGGACCCTTGATGGACAGATGCACCATCAGGGAGGGAAAGGGTAAAGGCATCCTCGGAACCTGTAAGACAACAAAGAAAATCAATACATGTCTAAAAACTGAATGATCACCTACCTGTTAGACAGGTGCAGACAGATGGACAGCGAGCCCTACACAGTGGCAGATGGATGGACCCTTGATGGACAGATGCACCATCAGGGAGGGAAGGGGTAAAGGCATCCTCGGAACCTGAAAGACAACAAAGACAATCAATACAAGTTTTGAAACAGAAAGATCACTTACCTGTTGTCACCTAATGGCAACCTCAGAACCTGAAAGACAACAAAGACAGTCAATACAGGTTTTGAAACGGAAAGATCACTTACCTTTTACACAGTTGCAGAACAATAGACAGTTAGCCAGACACAGCTGCAGATGGACAGATTGATGGTGGCTGGATCTACGGTCAGGGAGTGAGTGGCTCTGAAGGTCCTAAACGTGTAAGACAAAAACAAACGTCAATACATGTATAGAAATTGATTGATGACCAAACTCTTACACACTTGCAGTCAGATAGATATCGAGTCACACACACCATTGCAATGGACAGACCCTTGTTTGATGGATCCACCATTTGGAAGGAGAGGGGTGTCCTGAAGTCCTGAAAGCCTGTAAGACAACAAAGAAAGTCAATACATGTATAGAAACTGAATGATCACCTACCTGTTAGACAGTAGCAAACAGATAGATAGTGAGCCGTACACAGTGGCAGATGGATGGACCCTTGATGGACAGATGCACCATCAGGGAGGGAAAGGGTAAAGGCATCCTCGGAACCTGTAAGACAACAAAGAAAATCAATACATGTATAGAAACTGAATGATCACCTACCTGTTGTCACCTAATGGCAACCTCAGAACCTGAAAGACAACAAAGACAGTCAATACAGGTTTTGAAACGGAAAGATCACTTACCTTTTACACAGTTGCAGAACAATAGACAGTTAGCCAGACACAGCTGCAGATGGACAGATTGATGGTGGCTGGATCTACGGTCAGGGAGTGAGTGGCTCTGAAGGTCCTAAACGTGTAAGACAAAAACAAACGTCAATACATGTATAGAAATTGATTGATGACCAAACTCTTACACACTTGCAGTCAGATAGATATCGAGTCACACACACCATTGCAATGGACAGACCCTTGTTTGATGGATCCACCATTTGGAAGGAGAGGGGTGTCCTGAAGTCCTGAAAGCCTGTAAGACAACAAAGAAAGTCAATACATGTATAGAAACTGAATGATCACCTACCTGTTAGACAGTAGCAAACAGATAGATAGTGAGCCGTACACAGTGGCAGATGGATGGACCCTTGATGGACAGATGCACCATCAGGGAGGGAAAGGGTAAAGGCATCCTCGGAACCTGTAAGACAACAAAGAAAATCAATACATGTATAGAAACTGAATGATCACCTACCTGTTGTCACCTAATGGCAACCTCAGAACCTGAAAGACAACAAAGACAGTCAATACAGGTTTTGAAACGGAAAGATCACTTACCTTTTACACAGTTGCAGAACAATAGACAGTTAGCCAGACACAGCTGCAGATGGACAGATTGATGGTGGCTGGATCTACGGTCAGGGAGTGAGTGGCTCTGAAGGTCCTAAACGTGTAAGACAAAAACAAACGTCAATACATGTATAGAAATTGATTGATGACCAAACTCTTACACACTTGCAGTCAGATAGATATCGAGTCACACACACCATTGCAATGGACAGACCCTTGTTTGATGGATCCACCATTTGGAAGGAGAGGGGTGTCCTGAAGTCCTGAAAGCCTGTAAGACAACAAAGAAAGTCAATACATGTATAGAAACTGAATGATCACCTACCTGTTAGACAGTAGCAAACAGATAGATAGTGAGCCGTACACAGTGGCAGATGGATGGACCCTTGATGGACAGATGCACCATCAGGGAGGGAAAGGGTAAAGGCATCCTCGGAACCTGTAAGACAACAAAGAAAATCAATACATGTATAGAAACTGAATGATCACCTACCTGTTGTCACCTAATGGCAACCTCAGAACCTGAAAGACAACAAAGACAGTCAATACAGGTTTTGAAACGGAAAGATCACTTACCTTTTACACAGTTGCAGAACAATAGACAGTTAGCCAGACACAGCTGCAGATGGACAGATTGATGGTGGCTGGATCTACGGTCAGGGAGTGAGTGGCTCTGAAGGTCCTAAACGTGTAAGACAAAAACAAACATCAATACATGTATAGAAATTGATTGATGACCAAACTCTTACACACTTGCAGTCAGATAGATATCGAGTCACACACACCATTGCAATGGACAGACCCTTGTTTGATGGATCCACCATTTGGAAGGAGAGGGGTGTCCTGAAGTCCTGAAAGCCTGTAAGACAACAAAGAAAGTCAATACATGTATAGAAACTGAATGATCACCTACCTGTTAGACAGTAGCAAACAGATAGATAGTGAGCCGTACACAGTGGCAGATGGATGGACCCTTGATGGACAGATGCACCATCAGGGAGGGAAAGGGTAAAGGCATCCTCGGAACCTGTAAGACAACAAAGAAAATCAATACATGTATAGAAACTGAATGATCACCTACCTGTTGTCACCTAATGGCAACCTCAGAACCTGAAAGACAACAAAGACAGTCAATACAGGTTTTGAAACGGAAAGATCACTTACCTTTTACACAGTTGCAGAACAATAGACAGTTAGCCAGACACAGCTGCAGATGGACAGATTGATGGTGGCTGGATCTACGGTCAGGGAGTGAGTGGCTCTGAAGGTCCTAAACGTGTAAGACAAAAACAAACGTCAATACATGTATAGAAATTGATTGATGACCAAACTCTTACACACTTGCAGTCAGATAGATATCGAGTCACACACACCATTGCAATGGACAGACCCTTGTTTGATGGATCCACCATTTGGAAGGAGAGGGGTGTCCTGAAGTCCTGAAAGCCTGTAAGACAACAAAGAAAGTCAATACATGTATAGAAACTGAATGATCACCTACCTGTTAGACAGTAGCAAACAGATAGATAGTGAGCCGTACACAGTGGCAGATGGATGGACCCTTGATGGACAGATGCACCATCAGGGAGGGAAAGGGTAAAGGCATCCTCGGAACCTGTAAGACAACAAAGAAAATCAATACATGTATAGAAACTGAATGATCACCTACCTGTTGTCACCTAATGGCAACCTCAGAACCTGAAAGACAACAAAGACAGTCAATACAGGTTTTGAAACGGAAAGATCACTTACCTTTTACACAGTTGCAGAACAATAGACAGTTAGCCAGACACAGCTGCAGATGGACAGATTGATGGTGGCTGGATCTACGGTCAGGGAGTGAGTGGCTCTGAAGGTCCTAAACGTGTAAGACAAAAACAAACGTCAATACATGTATAGAAATTGATTGATGACCAAACTCTTACACACTTGCAGTCAGATAGATATCGAGTCACACACACCATTGCAATGGACAGACCCTTGTTTGATGGATCCACCATTTGGAAGGAGAGGGGTGTCCTGAAGTCCTGAAAGCCTGTAAGACAACAAAGAAAGTCAATACATGTATAAAAACTGAATGATCACCTACCTGTTAGACAGTAGCAAACAGATAGATAGTGAGCCGTACACAGTGGCAGATGGATGGACCCTTGATGGACAGATGCACCATCAGGGAGGGAAAGGGTAAAGGCATCCTCGGAACCTGTAAGACAACAAAGAAAATCAATACATGTATAGAAACTGAATGATCACCTACCTGTTGTCACCTAATGGCAACCTCAGAACCTGAAAGACAACAAAGACAGTCAATACAGGTTTTGAAACGGAAAGATCACTTACCTTTTACACAGTTGCAGAACAATAGACAGTTAGCCAGACACAGCTGCAGATGGACAGATTGATGGTGGCTGGATCTACGGTCAGGGAGTGAGTGGCTCTGAAGGTCCTAAACGTGTAAGACAAAAACAAACGTCAATACATGTATAGAAATTGATTGATGACCAAACTCTTACACACTTGCAGTCAGATAGATATCGAGTCACACACACCATTGCAATGGACAGACCCTTGTTTGATGGATCCACCATTTGGAAGGAGAGGGGTGTCCTGAAGTCCTGAAAGCCTGTAAGACAACAAAGAAAGTCAATACATGTATAGAAACTGAATGATCACCTACCTGTTAGACAGTAGCAAACAGATAGACAGTGAGCCGTACATAGTTGCAGATGGATGGACCCTTGATTGACAGATGCACCATCAGGGAGGGAAGGGGTAAAGGCATCCTCGGAACCTGTAAAACAACAAGGAAAGTCAATACATGTATAGAAACTGAATAATTATCTACCTGTTAGACAGGTGCAGACAGATGGACAGCGAGCCCTACACAGTGGCAGATGGATGGATGCTTGATGGACAGATGCACCATCAGGGAGGGAAGAGGTAATGGCAACCTCAGAAACTGAAAGACAACAAAGACAGTCAATACAGGTTTTGAAACGGAAAGATCACTTACCTTTTACACAGTTGCAGAACAATAGACAGTGAGCCAGACACAGCTGCAGATGGACAGATTGATGGTGGCTGGATCTACGGTCAGGGAGTGAGTGGCTCTGAAGGTCCTAAACGTGTAAGACAAAAACAAACGTCAATACATGTATAGAAACTGAATGATCACCTACCTGTTGTCACCTAATGGCAACCTCAGAACCTGAAAGACAACAAAGACAGTCAATACAGGTTTTGAAACGGAAAGATCACTTACCTTTTACACAGTTGCAGAACAATAGACAGTGAGCCAGACACAGCTGCAGATGGACAGATTGATGGTGGCTGGATCTACGGTCAGGGAGTGAGTGGCTCTGAAGGTCCTAAACGTGTAAGACAAAAACAAACGTCAATACATGTATAGAAATTGATTGATGACCAAACTCTTACACACTTGCAGTCAGATAGATATCGAGTCACACACACCATTGCAATGGACAGACCCTTGTTTGATGGATCCACCATTTGGAAGGAGAGGGGTGTCCTGAAGTCCTGAAAGCCTGTAAGACAACAAAGAAAGTCAATACATGTATAGAAACTGAATGATCACCTACCTGTTAGACAGTAGCAAACAGATAGATAGTGAGCCGTACACAGTGGCAGATGGATGGACCCTTGATGGACAGATGCACCATCAGGGAGGGAAAGGGTAAAGGCATCCTCGGAACCTGTAAGACAACAAAGAAAATCAATACATGTATAAAAACTGAATGATCACCTACCTGTTAGACAGGTGCAGACAGATGGACAGCGAGCCCTACACAGTGGCAGATGGATGAACCCTTGATGGACAGATGCACCATCAGGGAGGGAAGGGGTAAAGGCATCCTCGGAACCTGAAAGACAACAAAGACAATCAATACAAGTTTTGAAACAGAAAGATCACTTACCTGTTGTCACCTAATGGCAACCTCAGAACCTGAAAGACAACAAAGACAGTCAATACAGGTTTTGAAACGGAAAGATCACTTACCTTTTACACAGTTGCAGAACAATAGACAGTGAGCCAGACAGCTGCAGATGGACAGATTGATGGTGGCTGGATCTACGGTCAGGGAGTGAGTGTCTCTGAAGGTCCTAAACATGTAAGACAAAAACAAACGTCAATACATGTATAGAAATTGATTGATGACCAAACTCTTACACACTTGCAGTCAGATAGATATCGAGTCACACACACCATTGCAATGGACAGACCCTTGTTTGATGGATCCACCATTTGGAAGGAGAGGGGTGTCCTGAAGTCCTGAAAGCCTGTAAGACAACAAAGAAAGTAAATACATGTATAGAAACTGAATGATCACCTACCTGTTAGACAGTAGCAAACAGATAGATAGTGAGCCGTACACAGTGGCAGATGGATGGACCCTTGATTGACAGATGCACCATCAGGGAGGGAAGGGGTAAAGGCATCCTCGGAACCTGTAAAACAACAAGGAAAGTCAATACATGTATAGAAACTGAATGATCACCTACCTGTTAGACAGGTGCAGACAGATAGACAGCGAGCCCTACACAGTGGCAGATGGATGGACCCTTGATGGACAGATGCACCATCAGGGAGGGAAGGGGTAAAGGCATCCTCGGAACCTGAAAGACAACAAAGACAATCAATACAAGTTTTGAAACAGAAAGATCACTTACCTGTTGTCACCTAATGGCAACCTCAGAACCTGAAAGACAACAAAGACAGTCAATACAGGTTTTGAAACGGAAAGATCACTTACCTTTTACACAGTTGCAGAACAATAGACAGTTAGCCAGACACAGCTGCAGATGGACAGATTGATGGTGGCTGGATCTACGGTCAGGGAGTGAGTGGCTCTGAAGGTCCTAAACGTGTAAGACAAAAACAAACGTCAATACATGTATAGAAATTGATTGATGACCAAACTCTTACACACTTGCAGTCAGATAGATATCGAGTCACACACACCATTGCAATGGACAGACCCTTGTTTGATGGATCCACCATTTGGAAGGAGAGGGGTGTCCTGAAGTCCTGAAAGCCTGTAAGACAACAAAGAAAGTAAATACATGTATAGAAACTGAATGATCACCTACCTGTTAGACAGTAGCAAACAGATAGATAGTGAGCCGTACACAGTGGCAGATGGATGGACCCTTGATGGACAGATGCACCATCAGGGAGGGAAAGGGTAAAGGCATCCTCGGAACCTGTAAGACAACAAAGAAAATCAATACATGTATAGAAACTGAATGATCACCTACCTGTTGTCACCTAATGGCAACCTCAGAACCTGAAAGACAACAAAGACAGTCAATACAGGTTTTGAAACGGAAAGATCACTTACCTTTTACACAGTTGCAGAACAATAGACAGTGAGCCAGACAGCTGCAGATGGACAGATTGATGGTGGCTGGATCTACGGTCAGGGAGTGAGTGTCTCTGAAGGTCCTAAACGTGTAAGACAAAAAAAAACGTCAATACATGTATAGAAATTGATTGATGACCAAACTCTTACACACTTGCAGTCAGATAGTAAGCGAGTCACACACCATTGCAATGGACAGACCCTTGTTTGATGGATCCACCATTTGGAAGGAGAGGGGTGTCCTGAAGTCCTGAAAGCCTGTAACACAACAAAGAAAGTCAATACATGTATAAAAACTGAATGATCACCTACCTGTTAGACAGGTGCAGACAGATAGACAGCGAGCCCTACACAGTGGCAGATGGATGGACCCTTGATGGACAGATGCACCATCTGGGAGGGAAGGGGTAAAGGCATCCTCGGAACCTGAAAGACAACAAAGACAATCAATACAAGTTTTGAAACAGAAAGATCACTTACCTTTTACACAGTTGCAGAACAATAGACAGTTAGCCAGACACAGCTGCAGATGGACAGATTGATGGTGGCTGGATCTACGGTCAGGGAGTGAGTGGCTCTGAAGGTCCTAAACGTGTAAGACAAAAAAAAACGTCAATACATGTATAGAAATTGATTGATGACCAAACTCTTACACACTTGCAGTCAGATAGTAAGCGAGTCACACACCATTGCAATGGACAGACCCTTGTTTGATGGATCCACCATTTGGAAGGAGAGGGGTTTCCTGAAGTCCTGAAAGCCTGTAAGAAAACAAAGAAAGTCAATACATGTATAGAAACTGAATGATCACCTACCTGTTAGACAGTAGCAAACAGATAGATAGTGAGCCGTACACAGTGGCAGATGGATGGACCCTTGATGGACAGATGCACCATCAGGGAGGGAAAGGGTAAAGGCATCCTCGGAACCTGTAAGACAACAAAGAAAATCAATACATGTATAAAAACTGAATGATCACCTACCTGTTGTCACCTAATGGCAACCTCAGAACCTGAAAGACAACAAAGACAGTCAATACAGGTTTTGAAACGGAAAGATCACTTACCTTTTACACAGTTGCAGAACAATAGACAGTGAGCCAGACAGCTGCAGATGGACAGATTGATGGTGGCTGGATGTATGGTCATGGAGGGAGAGGCTCTGAAGGTCCTAAACCTGTAAGACAATTAAAAACATCAATACATGTATAGAAATTGATTGATGACCAAACTCTTACACACTTGCAGTCAGATAGTTAGCGAGTCACACACACCATTGCAATGGACAGACCCTTGTTTGATGGATCCACCATTTGGAAGGAGAGGGGTTTCCTGAAGTCCTGAAAGCCTGTAAGAAAACAAAGAAAGTCAATACATGTATAGAAACTGAATGATCACCTACCTGTTAGACAGTAGCAAACAGATAGATAGTGAGCCGTACACAGTGGCAGATGGATGGACCCTTGATGGACAGATGCACCATCAGGGAGGGAAAGGGTAAAGGCATCCTCGGAACCTGTAAGACAACAAAGAAAATCAATACATGTATAAAAACTGAATGATCACCTACCTGTTGTCACCTAATGGCAACCTCAGAACCTGAAAGACAACAAAGACAGTCAATACAGGTTTTGAAACGGAAAGATCACTTACCTTTTACACAGTTGCAGAACAATAGACAGTGAGCCAGACAGCTGCAGATGGACAGATTGATGGTGGCTGGATGTATGGTCATGGAGGGAGAGGCTCTGAAGGTCCTAAACCTGTAAGACAATTAAAAACATCAATACATGTATAGAAATTGATTGATGACCAAACTCTTACACACTTGCAGTCAGATAGTTAGCGAGTCACACACACCATTGCAATGGACAGACCCTTGTTTGATGGATCCACCATTTGGAAGGAGAGGGGTTTCCTGAAGTCCTGAAAGCCTGTAAGAAAACAAAGAAAGTCAATACATGTATAGAAACTGAATGATCACCTACCTGTTAGACAGTAGCAAACAGATAGATAGTGAGCCGTACACAGTGGCAGATGGATGGACCCTTGATGGACAGATGCACCATCAGGGAGGGAAAGGGTAAAGGCATCCTCGGAACCTGTAAGACAACAAAGAAAATCAATACATGTATAAAAACTGAATGATCACCTACCTGTTACACAGGTGCAGACAGATGGACAGCGAGCCCTACACAGTGGCAGATGGATGGACCCTTGATGGACAGATGCACCATCAGGGAGGGAAAGGGTAAAGGCATCCTCGGAACCTGAAAGACAACAAAGACAATCAATACAAGTTTTGAAACAGAAAGATCACTTACCTGTTGTCACCTAATGGCAACCTCAGAACCTGAAAGACAACAAAGACAGTGAATACAGGTTTTGAAACGGAAAGATCACTTACCTTTTACACAGTTGCAGAACAATAGACAGTGAGCCAGACACAGCTGCAGATGGACAGATTGATGGTGGCTGGATCTACGGTCAGGGAGTGAGTGTCTCTGAAGGTCCTAAACGTGTAAGACAAAAAAAAACATCAATACATGTATAGAAATTGATTGATGACCAAACTCTTACACACTTGCAGTCAGATAGTAAGCGAGTCACACACACCATTGCAATGGACAGACCCTTGTTTGATGGATCCACCATTTGAAAGGAGAGGGGTGTCCTGAAGTCCTGAAAGCCTGTAACACAACAAAGAAAGTCAATACATGTATAAAAACTGAATGATCACCTACCTGTTAGACAGGTGCAGACAGATAGACAGCGAGCCCTACACAGTGGCAGATGGATGGACCCTTGATGGACAGATGCACCATCAGGGAGGGAAGGGGTAAAGGCATCCTCGGAACCTGAAAGACAACAAAGACAATCAATACAAGTTTTGAAACAGAAAGATCACTTACCTGTTGTCACCTAATGGCAACCTCAGAACCTGAAAGACAACAAAGACAGTCAATACAGGTTTTGAAACGGAAAGATCACTTACCTTTTACACAGTTGCAGAACAATAGACAGTTAGCCAGACACAGCTGCAGATGGACAGATTGATGGTGGCTGGATCTACGGTCAGGGAGTGAGTGGCTCTGAAGGTCCTAAACGTGTAAGACAAAAACAAACGTCAATACATGTATAGAAATTGATTGATGACCAAACTCTTACACACTTGCAGTCAGATAGATATCGAGTCACACACACTATTGCAATGGACAGACCCTTGTTTGATGGATCCACCATTTGGAAGGAGAGGGGTGTCCTGAAGTCCTGAAAGCCTGTAAGACAACAAAGAAAGTCAATACATGTATAGAAACTGAATGATCACCTACCTGTTAAACAGTAGCAAACAGATAGATAGTGAGCCGTACACAGTGGCAGATGGATGGACCCTTGATGGACAGATGCTCCATCAGGGAGGGAAGGGGTAAAGGCATCCTCGGAACCTGTAAGACAACAAAGAAAATCAATACATGTATAGAAACTGAATGATCACCTACATGTTGTCACCTAATGGCAACCTCAGAACCTGAAAGACAACAAAGACAGTCAATACAGGTTTTGAAACGGAAAGATCACTTACCTTTTACACAGTTGCAGAACAATAGACAGTTAGCCAGACAGCTGCAGATGGACAGATTGATGGTGGCTGCATCTACGGTCATGGAGGGAGGGGCTCTGAAGGTCCTAAACCTGTAAGACAAACAAAAAAAGTCAATACATGTATAAAAACAGAATGATCACCTAACTCTTACACACTTGCAGTCAGATAGATATCGAGTCACACACATAGTTGCAATGGACAGACCCTTGTTTGATGAATGCACCATTAGGAAGGAGGGGGGGTCCTGGAATCCTAAAAGCCTGTAAGACAACAAGGAAAGTCAATACATGTATAGAAACTGAATAATTACCTACTTGTTAGACAGTAGCAAAAAGATAGACAGTGAGCCGTACATAGTTGCAGATGGATGGACCCTTGATTGACAGATGCACCATCAGGGAGGGAAGGGGTAAAGGCATCCTCGGAACCTGTAAAACAACAAGGAAAGTCAATACATGTATAGAAACTGAATAATTATCTACCTGTTAGACAGGTGCAGACAGATGGACAGCGAGCCCTACACAGTGGCAGATGGATGGATGCTTGATGGACAGATGCACCATCAGGGAGGGAAGAGGTAATGGCAACCTCAGAAACTGAAAGACAACAAAGACAGTCAATACAGGTTTTGAAACGGAAAGATCACTTACCTTTTACACAGTTGCAGAACAATAGACAGTGAGCCAAACACAGCTGCAGATGGACAGATTGATGGTGGCTGGATCTACGGTCAGGGAGTGAGTGTCTCTAAAGGTCCTAAACGTGTAAGACAAAAAAAAACGTCAATACATGTATAGAAATTGATTGATGACCAAACTCTTACACACTTGCAGTCAGATAGTAAGCGAGTCACACACCATTGCAATGGACAGACCCTTGTTTGATGGATCCACCATTTGGAAGGAGAGGGGTGTCCTGAAGTCCTGAAAGCCTGTAACACAACAAAGAAAGTCAATACATGTATAAAAACTGAATGATCACCTACCTGTTAGACAGGTGCAGACGGATGGACAGCGAGCCCTACACAGTGGCAGATGGATGAACCCTTGATGGACAGATGCACCATCAGGGAGGGAAGGGGTAAAGGCATCCTCGGAACCTGAAAGACAACAAAGACAATCAATACAAGTTTTGAAACAGAAAGATCACTTACCTTTTACACAGTTGCAGAACAATAGACAGTTAGCCAGACAGCTGCAGATGGACAGATTGATGGTGGCTGCATCTACGGTCATGGAGGGAGGGGCTCTGAAGGTCCTAAACCTGTAAGACAAACAAAGAAAGTCAATACATGTATAAAAACAGAATGATCACCTAACTCTTACACACTTGCAGTCAGATAGATATCGAGTCACACACATAGTTGCAATGGACAGACCCTTGTTTGATGAATCCACCATTAGGAAGGAGGGGGGGTCCTGGAATCCTAAAAGCCTGTAAGACAACAAGGAAAGTCAATACATGTATAGAAACTGAATGATCACCTACCTGTTAGACAGTAGCAAACAGATAGATAGTGAGCCGTACACAGTGGCAGATGGATGGACCCTTGATGGACAGATGCACCATCAGGGAGGGAAAGGGTAAAGGCATCCTCGGAACCTGTAAGACAACAAAGAAAATCAATACATGTATAGAAACTGAATGATCACCTACCTGTTGTCACCTAATGGCAACCTCAGAACCTGAAAGACAACAAAGACAGTCAATACAGGTTTTGAAACGGAAAGATCACTTACCTTTTACACAGTTGCAGAACAATAGACAGTGAGCCAGACACAGCTGCAGATGGACAGACTGATGGTGGCTGGATCTACGGTCAGGGAGTGAGTGGCTCTGAAGGTCCTAAACGTGTAAGACAAAAACAAACGTCTATACATGTATAGAAATTGATTGAAGACCAAACTCTTACACACTTGCAGTCAGATAGATATCGAGTCACACACACCATTGCAATGGACAGACCCTTGTTTGATGGATCCACCATTTGGAAGGAGAGGGGTGTCCTGAAGTCCTGAAAGCCTGTAAGACAACAAAGAAAGTCAATACATGTATAGAAACTGAATGATCACCTACCTGTTAGACAGTAGCAAACAGATAGATAGTGAGCCGTACACAGTGGCAGATGGATGGACCCTTGATGGACAGATGCACCATCAGGGAGGAAAGGGGTAAAGGCATCCTCGGAACCTGTAAGACAACAAAGAAAATCAATACATGTATAAAAACTGAATGATCACCTACCTGTTAGACAGTAGCAAACAGATAGATAGTGAGCCGTACACAGTGGCAGATGGATGGACCCTTGATGGACAGATGCTCCATCAGGGAGGGAAAGGGTAAAGGCATCCTCGGAACCTGTAAGACAACAAAGAAAATCAATACATGTATAGAAACTGAATGATCACCTACCTGTTGTCACCTAATGGCAACCTCAGAACCTGAAAGACAACAAAGACAGTCAATACAGGTTTTGAAACGGAAAGATCACTTACCTTTTACACAGTTGCAGAACAATAGACAGTTAGCCAGACACAGCTGCAGATGGACAGATTGATGGTGGCTGGATCTACGGTCAGGGAGTGAGTGGCTCTGAAGGTCCTAAACGTGTAAGACAAAAACAAACGTCAATACATGTATAGAAATTGATTGATGACCAAACTCTTACACACTTGCAGTCAGATAGATATCGAGTCACACACACTATTGCAATGGACAGACCCTTGTTTGATGGATCCACCATTTGGAAGGAGAGGGGTGTCCTGAAGTCCTGAAAGCCTGTAAGACAACAAAGAAAGTCAATACATGTATAGAAACTGAATGATCACCTACCTGTTAGACAGTAGCAAACAGATAGACAGTGAGCCGTACATAGTTGCAGATGGATGGACCCTTGATTGACAGATGCACCATCAGGGAGGTAAGGGGTAAAGGCATCCTCGGAACCTGTAAAACAACAAGGAAAGGCAATACATGTATAGAAACTGAATAATTATCTACCTGTTAGACAGGTGCAGACAGATGGACAGCGAGCCCTACACAGTGGCAGATGGATGGATGCTTGATGGACAGATGCACCATCAGGGAGGGAAGAGGTAATGGCAACCTCAGAAACTGAAAGACAACAAAGACAGTCAATACAGGTTTTGAAACGGAAAGATCACTTACCTTTTACACAGTTGCAGAACAATAGACAGTGAGCCAGACACAGCTGCAGATGGACAGATTGATGGTGGCTGGATCTACGGTCAGGGAGTGAGTGGCTCTGAAGGTCCTAAACGTGTAAGACAAAAAAAAACGTCAATACATGTATAGAAATTGATTGATGACCAAACTCTTACACACTTGCAGTCAGATAGTAAGCGAGTCACACACCATTGCAATGGACAGACCCTTGTTTGATGGATCCACCATTTGGAAGGAGAGGGGTGTCCTGAAGTCCTGAAAGCCTGTAACACAACAAAGAAAGTCAATACATGTATAAAAACTGAATGATCACCTACCTGTTAGACAGGTGCAGACAGATAGACAGCGAGCCCTACACAGTGGCAGATGGATGGACCCTTGATGGACAGATGCACCATCAGGGAGGGAAGGGGTAAAGGCATCCTCGGAACCTGAAAGACAACAAAGACAATCAATACAAGTTTTGAAACAGAAAGATCACTTACCTGTTGTCACCTAATGGCAACCTCAGAACCTGAAAGACAACAAAGACAGTCAATACAGGTTTTGAAACGGAAAGATCACTTACCTTTTACACAGTTGCAGAACAATAGACAGTGAGCCAGACACAGCTGCAGATGGACAGATTGATGGTGGCTGGATCTACGGTCAGGGAGTGAGTGGCTCTGAAGGTCCTAAACGTGTAAGACAAAAAAAAACGTCAATACATGTATAGAAATTGATTGATGACCAAACTCTTACACACTTGCAGTCAGATAGTAAGCGAGTCACACACCATTGCAATGGACAGACCCTTGTTTGATGGATCCACCATTTGGAAGGAGAGGGGTGTCCTGAAGTCCTGAAAGCCTGTAACACAACAAAGAAAGTCAATACATGTATAAAAACTGAATGATCACCTACCTGTTAGACAGGTGCAGACAGATAGACAGCGAGCCCTACACAGTGGCAGATGGATGTACCCTTGATGGACAGATGCACCATCAGGGAGGGAAGGGGTAAAGGCATCCTCGGAACCTGAAAGACAACAAAGACAATCAATACAAGTTTTGAAACAGAAAGATCACTTACCTTTTACACAGTTGCAGAACAATAGACAGTTAGCCAGACACAGCTGCAGATGGACAGATTGATGGTGGCTGGATGTATGGTCATGGAGGGAGAGGCTCTGAAGGTCCTAAACCTGTAAGACAATTAAAAACATCAATACATGTATAGAAATTGATTGATGACCAAACTCTTACACACTTGCAGTCAGATAGTTAGCGAGTCACACACACCATTGCAATGGACAGACCCTTGTTTGATGGATCCACCATTTGGAAGGAGAGGGGTGTCCTGAAGTCCTGAAAGCCTGTAAGAAAACAAAGAAAGTCAATACATGTATAGAAACTGAATGATCACCTACCTGTTAGACAGTACCAAACAGATAGATAGTGAGCCGTACACAGTGGCAGATGGATGGACCCTTGATGGACAGATGCACCATCAGGGAGGGAAGGGGTAAAGGCATCCTCGGAACCTGTAAGACAACAAAGAAAATCAATACATGTATAAAAACTGAATGATCACCTACCTGTTAGACAGTAGCAAACAGTAAGACAGCGAGCCGTACACAGTGGCAGATGGATGGACCCTTGATGGACAGATGCACCATCAGGGAGGGAAAGGGTAAAGGCATCCTCGGAACCTGTAAGACAACAAAGAAAATCAATACATGTATAGAAACTGAATGATCACCTACCTGTTGTCACCTAATGGCAACCTCAGAACCTGAAAGACAACAAAGACAGTCAATACAGGTTTTGAAACGGAAAGATCACTTACCTTTTACACAGTTGCAGAACAATAGACAGTGAGCCAGACACAGCTGCAGATGGACAGACTGATGGTGGCTGGATCTACGGTCAGGGAGTGAGTGGCTCTGAAGGTCCTAAACGTGTAAGACAAAAACAAACGTCTATACATGTATAGAAATTGATTGATGACCAAACTCTTACACACTTGCAGTCAGATAGATATCGAGTCACACACACCATTGCAATGGACAGACCCTTGTTTGATGGATCCACCATTTGGAAGGAGAGGAGTGTCCTGAAGTCCTGAAAGCCTGTAAGACAACAAAGAAAGTCAATACATGTATAAAAACTGAATGATCACATACCTGTTAGACAGTAGCAAACAGATAGATAGTGAGCCGTACACAGTGGCAGATGGATGGACCCTTGATGGACAGATGCTCCATCAGGGAGGGAAAGGGTAAAGGCATCCTCGGAACCTGTAAGACAACAAAGAAAATCAATACATGTATAGAAACTGAATGATCACCTACCTGTTGTCACCTAATGGCAACCTCAGAACCTGAAAGACAACAAAGACAGTCAATACAGGTTTTGAAACGGAAAGATCACTTACCTTTTACACAGTTGCAGAACAATAGACAGTTAGCCAGACACAGCTGCAGATGGACAGATTGATGGTGGCTGGATCTACGGTCAGGGAGTGAGTGGCTCTGAAGGTCCTAAACGTGTAAGACAAAAACAAACGTCAATACATGTATAGAAATTGATTGATGACCAAACTCTTACACACTTGCAGTCAGATAGATATCGAGTCACACACACTATTGCAATGGACAGACCCTTGTTTGATGAATCCACCATTTGGAAGGAGAGGGGTGTCCTGAAGTCCTGAAAGCCTGTAAGACAACAAAGAAAGTCAATACATGTATAGAAACTGAATGATCACCTACCTGTTAGACAGTAGCAAACAGATAGACAGTGAGCCGTACATAGTTGCAGATGGATGGACCCTTGATTGACAGATGCACCATCAGGGAGGTAAGTGGTAAAGGCATCCTCGGAACCTGTAAGACAACAAAGAAAGTCAATACATGTATAAAAACTGAATGATCACCTACCTGTTAGACAGTAGCAAACAGTAAGACAGCGAGCCCTACACAGTGGCAGATGGATGGACCCTTGATGGACAGATGCACCATCAGGGAGGGAAGGGGTAAAGGCATCCTCGGAACCTGAAAGACAACAAAGACAATCAATACAAGTTTTGAAACAGAAAGATCACTTACCTGTTGTCACCTAATGGCAACCTCAGAACCTGAAAGACAACAAAGACAGTCAATACAGGTTTTGAAACGGAAAGATCACTTACCTTTTACACAGTTGCAGAACAATAGACCGTGAGCCAGACAGCTGCAGATGGACAGATTGATGGTGGCTGGATCTACGGTCAGGGAGTGAGTGTCTCTGAAGGTCCTAAACGTGTAAGACAAAAACAAACGTCTATACATGTATAGAAATTGATTGATGACCAAACTCTTACACACTTGCAGTCAGATAGATATCGAGTCACACACACCATTGCAATGGACAGACCCTTGTTTGATGGATCCACCATTTGGAAGGAGAGGGGTGTCCTGAAGTCCTGAAAGCCTGTAAGACAACAAAGAAAGTCAATACATGTATAGAAACTGAATGATCACCTACCTGTTGTCACCTAATGGCAACCTCAGAACCTGAAAGACAACAAAGACAGTCAATACAGGTTTTGAAACGGAAAGATCACTTACCTTTTACACAGTTGCAGAACAATAGACAGTGAGCCAGACACAGCTGCAGATGGACAGATTGATGGTGGCTGGATCTACGGTCAGGGAGTGAGTGGCTCTGAAGGTCCTAAACGTGTAAGACAAAAACAAACGTCTATACATGTATAGAAATTGATTGATGACCAAACTCTTACACACTTGCAGTCAGATAGATATCGAGTCACACACACCATTGCAATGGACAGACCCTTGTTTGATGGATCCACCATTTGGAAGGAGAGGGGTGTCCTGAAGTCCTGAAAGCCTGTAAGACAACAAATAAAGTCAATACATGTATAGAAACTGAATGATCACCTACCTGTTAGACAGTAGCAAACAGATAGATAGTGAGCCGTACACAGTGGCAGATGGATGGACCCTTGATGGACAGATGCACCATCAGGGAGGGAAAGGGTAAAGGCATCCTCGGAACCTGTAAGACAACAAAGAAAATCAATACATGTATAGAAACTGAATGATCACTTACCTGTTGTCACCTAATGGCAACCTCAGAACCTGAAAGACAACAAAGACAGTCAATACAGGTTTTGAAACGGAAAGATCACTTACCTTTTACACAGTTGCAGAACAATAGACAGTGAGCCAGACAGCTGCAGATGGACAGATTGATGGTGGCTGGATCTACGGTCAGGGAGTGAGTGTCTCTGAAGGTCCTAAACGTGTAAGACAAAAACAAACGTCTATACATGTATAGAAATTGATTGATGACCAAACTCTTACACACTTGCAGTCAGATAGATATCGAGTCACACACACCAATGCAATGGACAGACCCTTGTTTGATGGATCCACCATTTGGAAGGAGAGGGGTGTCCTGAAGTCCTGAAAGCCTGTAAGACAACAAAGAAAGTCAATACATGTATAGAAACTGAATGATCACCTACCTGTTAGACAGTAGCAAACAGATAGATAGTGAGCCGTACACAGTGGCAGATGGATGGACCCTTGATGGACAGATGCACCATCAGGGAGGGAAAGCGTAAAGGCATCCTCGGAACCTGTAAGACAACAAAGAAAATCAATACATGTATAAAAACTGAATGATCACCTACCTGTTAGACAGTAGCAAACAGTAAGACAGCGAGCCCTACACAGTGGCAGATGGATGGACCCTTGATGGACAGATGCACCATCAGGGAGGGAAGGGGTAAAGGCATCCTCGGAACCTGAAAGACAACAAAGACAATCAATACAAGTTTTGAAACAGAAAGATCACCTACCTGTTGTCACCTAATGGCAACCTCAGAACCTGAAAGACAACAAAGACAGTCAATACAGGTTTTGAAACGGAAAGATCACTTACCTTTTACACAGTTGCAGAACAATAGACAGTTAGCCAGACAGCTGCAGATGGACAGATTGATGGTGGCTGCATCTACGGTCATGGAGGGAGGGGCTCTGAAGGTCCTAAACCTGTAAGACAAATAAAAAAGTCAATACATGTATAAAAACAGAATGATCACCTAACTCTTACACACTTGCAGTCAGATAGATATCGAGTCACACACATAGTTGCAATGGACAGACCCTTGTTTGATGAATCCACCATTAGGAAGGAGGGGGGGTCCTGGAATCCTAAAAGCCTGTAAGACAACAAGGAAAGTCAATACATGTATAGAAACTGAATAATTACCTACCTGTTAGACAGTAGCAAACAGATAGACAGTGAGCCGTACATAGTTGCAGATGGATGGACCCTTGATTGACAGATGCACCATCAGGGAGGGAAGGGGTAAAGGCATCCTCGGAACCTGTAAAACAACAAGGAAAGTCAATACATGTATAGAAACTGAATAATTATCTACCTGTTAGACAGGTGCAGACAGATGGACAGCGAGCCCTACACAGTGGCAGATGGATGGATGCTTGATGGACAGATGCACCATCAGGGAGGGAAGAGGTAATGGCAACCTCAGAAACTGAAAGACAACAAAGACAGTCAATACAGGTTTTGAAACGGAAAGATCACTTACCTTTTACACAGTTGCAGAACAATAGACAGTGAGCCAGACACAGCTGCAGATGGACTGATTGATGGTGGCTGGATCTACGGTCAGGGAGTGAGTGTCTCTGAAGGTCCTAAACGTGTAAGACAAAAAAAAACGTCAATACATGTATAGAAATTGATTGATGACCAAACTCTTACACACTTGCAGTCAGATAGTAAGCGAGTCACACACACCATTGCAATGGACAGACCCTTGTTTGATGGATCCACCATTTGAAAGGAGAGGGGTGTCCTGAAGTCCTGAAAGCCTGTAACACAACAAAGAAAGTCAATACATGTATAAAAACTGAATGATCACCTACCTGTTAGACAGGTGCAGACAGATAGATAGTGAGCCGTACACAGTGGCAGATGGATGGACCCTTGATGGACAGATGCACCATCAGGGAGGGAAAGGGTAAAGGCATCCTCGGAACCTGTAAGACAACAAAGAAAATCAATACATGTATAAAAACTGAATGATCACCTACCTGTTAGACAGGTGCAGACAGATGGACAGCGAGCCCTACACAGTGGCAGATGGATGGACCCTTGATGGACAGATGCACCATCAGGGAGGGAAGGGGTAAAGGCATCCTCGGAACCTGAAAGACAACAAAGACAATCAATACAAGTTTTGAAACAGAAAGATCACTTATCTGTTGTCACCTAATGGCAACCTCAGAACCTGAAAGACAACAAAGACAGTCAATACAGGTTTTGAAACGGAAAGATCACTTACCTTTTACACAGTTGCAGAACAATAGACAGTTAGCCAGACACAGCTGCAGATGGACAGATTGATGGTGGCTGGATCTACGGTCAGGGAGTGAGTGGCTCTGAAGGTCCTAAACGTGTAAGACAAAAACAAACGTCAATACATGTATAGAAATTGATTGATGACCAAACTCTTACACACTTGCAGTCAGATAGATATCGAGTCACACACACCATTGCAATGGACAGACCCTTGTTTGATGGATCCACCATTTGGAAGGAGAGGGGTGTCCTGAAGTCCTGAAAGCCTGTAAGACAACAAAGAAAGTCAATACATGTATAGAAACTGAATGATCACCTACCTGTTAGACAGTAGCAAACAGATAGATAGTGAGCCGTACACAGTGGCAGATGGATGGACCCTTGATGGACAGATGCACCATCAGGGAGGGAAAGGGTAAAGGCATCCTCGGAACCTGTAAGACAACAAAGAAAATCAATACATGTATAAAAACTGAATGATCACCTACCTGTTAGACAGGTGCAGACAGATGGACAGCGAGCCCTACACAGTGGCAGATGGATGGACCCTTGATGGACAGATGCACCATCAGGGAGGGAAGGGGTAAAGGCATCCTCGGAACCTGAAAGACAACAAAGACAATCAATACAAGTTTTGAAACAGAAAGATCCCTTACCTGTTGTCACCTAATGGCAACCTCAGAACCTGAAAGACAACAAAGACAGTCAATACAGGTTTTGAAACGGAAAGATCACTTACCTTTTACACAGTTGCAGAACAATAGACAGTGAGCCAGACACAGCTGCAGATGGACAGATTGATGGTGGCTGGATCTACGGTCAGGGAGTGAGTGTCTCTGAAGGTCCTAAACGTGTAAGACAAAAAAAAACGTCAATACATGTATAGAAATTGATTGATGACCAAACTCTTACACACTTGCAGTCAGATAGCAAGCGAGTCACACACCATTGCAATGGACAGACCCTTGTTTGTTGGATCCACCATTTGGAAGGAGAGGGGTGTCCTGAAGTCCTGAAAGCCTGTAACACAACAAAGAAAGTCAATACATGTATAAAAACTGAATGATCACCTACCTGTTAGACAGGTGCAGACAGATAGATAGTGAGCCGTACACAGTGGCAGATGGATGGACCCTTGATGGACAGATGCACCATCAGGGAGGGAAGGGGTAAAGGCATCCTCGGAACCTGAAAGACAACAAAGACAATCAATACAAGTTTTGAAACAGAAAGATCACTTACCTGTTGTCACCTAATGGCAACCTCAGAACCTGAAAGACAACAAAGAAAATCAATACATGTATAGAAACTGAATGATCACCTACCTGTTGTCACCTAATGGCAACCTCAGAACCTGAAAGACAACAAAGACAGTCAATACAGGTTTTGAAACGGAAAGATCACTTACCTTTTACACAGTTGCAGAACAATAGACAGTTAGCCAGACAGCTGCAGATGGACAGATTGATGGTGGCTGCATCTACGGTCATGGAGGGAGGGGCTCTGAAGGTCCTAAACCTGTAAGACAAATAAAAAAGTCAATACATGTATAAAAACAGAATGATCACCTAACTCTTACACACTTGCAGTCAGATAGATATCGAGTCACACACATAGTTGCAATGGACAGACCCTTGTTTGATGAATCCACCATTAGGAAGGAGGGGGGGTCCTGGAATCCTAAAAGCCTGTAAGACAACAAGGAAAGTCAATACATGTATAGAAACTGAATAATTACCTACCTGTTAGACAGTAGCAAACAGATAGACAGTGAGCCGTACATAGTTGCAGATGGATGGACCCTTGATTGACAGATGCACCATCAGGGAGGGAAAGGGTAAAGGCATCCTCGGAACCTGTAAAACAACAAGGAAAGTCAATACATGTATAGAAACTGAATAATTATCTACCTGTTAGACAGGTGCAGACAGATGGACAGCGAGCCCTACACAGTGGCAGATGGATGGATGCTTGATGGACAGATGCACCATCAGGGAGGGAAGAGGTAAAGGCATCCTCGGAACCTGTAAGACAACAAAGAAAATCAATACATGTATAAAAACTGAATGATCACCTACCTGTTAGACAGGTGCAGACAGATGGACAGCGAGCCCTACACAGTGGCAGATGGATGGACCCTTTATGGACAGATGCACCATCAGGGAGGGAAGGGGTAAAGGCATCCTCGGAACCTGTAAAACAACAAGGAAAGTCAATACATGTATAGAAACTGAATAATTATCTACCTGTTAGACAGGTGCAGACAGATGGACAGCGAGCCCTACACAGTGGCAGATGGATGGATGCTTGATGGACAGATGCACCATCAGGGAGGGAAGAGGTAATGGCAACCTCAGAAACTGAAAGACAACAAAGACAGTCAATACAGGTTTTGAAACGGAAAGATCACTTACCTTTTACACAGTTGCAGAACAATAGACAGTGAGCCAGACACAGCTGCAGATGGACAGATTGATGGTGGCTGGATCTACGGTCAGGGAGTGAGTGTCTCTGAAGGTCCTAAACGTGTAAGACAAAAAAAAACGTCAATACATGTATAGAAATTGATTGATGACCAAACTCTTACACACTTGCAGTCAGATAGTAAGCGAGTCACACACCATTGCAATGGACAGACCCTTGTTTGTTGGATCCACCATTTGGAAGGAGAGGGGTGTCCTGAAGTCCTGAAAGCCTGTAACACAACAAAGAAAGTCAATACATGTATAAAAACTGAATGATCACCTACCTGTTAGACAGGTGCAGACAGATAGATAGTGAGCCGTACACAGTGGCAGATGGATGGACCCTTGATGGACAGATGCACCATCAGGGAGGGAAAGGGTAAAGGCATCCTCGGAACCTGTAAGACAACAAAGAAAATCAATACATGTATAAAAACTGAATGATCACCTACCTGTTAGACAGGTGCAGACAGATGGACAGCGAGCCCTACACAGTGGCAGATGGATGGACCCTTGATGGACAGATGCACCATCAGGGAGGGAAGGGGTAAAGGCATCCTCGGAACCTGAAAGACAACAAAGACAATCAATACAAGTTTTGAAACAGAAAGATCACTTATCTGTTGTCACCTAATGGCAACCTCAGAACCTAAAAGACAACAAAGACAGTCAATACAGGTTTTGAAACGGAAAGATCACTTACCTTTTACACAGTTGCAGAACAATAGACAGTTAGCCAGACACAGCTGCAGATGGACAGATTGATGGTGGCTGGATCTACGGTCAGGGAGTGAGTGGCTCTGAAGGTCCTAAACGTGTAAGACAAAAACAAACGTCAATACATGTTTAGAAATTGATTGATGACCAAACTCTTACACACTTGCAGTCAGATAGATATCGAGTCACACACACCATTGCAATGGACAGACCCTTGTTTGATGGATCCACCATTTGGAAGGAGAGGGGTGTCCTGAAGTCCTGAAAGCCTGTAAGACAACAAAGAAAGTCAATACATGTATAGAAACTGAATGATCACCTACCTGTTAGACAGTAGCAAACAGATAGATAGTGAGCCGTACACAGTGGCAGATGGATGGACCCTTGATGGACAGATGCACCATCAGGGAGGGAAAGGGTAAAGGCATCCTCGGAACCTGTAAGACAACAAAGAAAATCAATACATGTATAGAAACTGAATGATCACCTACCTGTTGTCACCTAATGGCAACCTCAGAACCTGAAAGACAACAAAGACAGTCAATACAGGTTTTGAAACGGAAAGATCACTTACCTTTTACACAGTTGCAGAACAATAGACAGTGAGCCAGACACAGCTGCAGATGGACAGATTGATGGTGGCTGGATCTACGGTCAGGGAGTGAGTGTCTCTGAAGGTCCTAAACGTGTAAGACAAAAAAAAACGTCAATACATGTATAGAAATTGATTGATGACCAAACTCTTACACACTTGCAGTCAGATAGATATCGAGTCACACACACCATTGCAATGGACAGACCCTTGTTTGATGGATCCACCATTTGGAAGGAGAGGGGTGTCCTGAAGTCCTGAAAGCCTGTAAGACAACAAAGAAAGTCAATACATGTATAGAAACTGAATGATCACCTACCTGTTAGACAGTAGCAAACAGATAGATAGTGAGCCGTACACAGTGGCAGATGGATGGACCCTTGATGGACAGATGCACCATCAGGGAGGGAAAGGGTAAAGGCATCCTCGGAACCTGTAAGACAACAAAGAAAATCAATACATGTATAAAAACTGAATGATCACCTACCTGTTAGACAGGTGCAGACAGATGGACAGCGAGCCCTACACAGTGGCAGATGGATGGACCCTTGATGGACAGATGCACCATCAGGGAGGGAAGGGGTAAAGGCATCCTCGGAACCTGAAAGACAACAAAGACAATCAATACAAGTTTTGAAACAGAAAGATCACTTACCTGTTGTCACCTAATGGCAACCTCAGAACCTGAAAGACAACAAAGACAGTCAATACAGGTTTTGAAACGGAAAGATCACTTACCTTTTACACAGTTGCAGAAAAATAGACAGTGAGCCAGACACAGCTGCAGATGGACAGATTGATGGTGGCTGGATCTACGGTCAGGGAGTGAGTGTCTCTGAAGGTCCTAAACGTGTAAGACAAAAAAAAACGTCAATACATGTATAGAAATTGATTGATGACCAAACTCTTACACACTTGCAGTCAGATAGTAAGCGAGTCACACACACCATTGCAATGGACAGACCCTTGTTTGATGGATCCACCATTTGAAAGGAGAGGGGTGTCCTGAAGTCCTGAAAGCCTGTAACACAACAAAGAAAGTCAATACATGTATAAAAACTGAATGATCACCTACCTGTTAGACAGGTGCAGACAGATAGACAGCGAGCCGTACATAGTTGCAGATGGATGGACCCTTGATTGACAGATGCACCATCAGGGAGGGAAGGGGTAAAGGCATCCTCGGAACCTGAAAGACAACAAAGACAATCAATACAAGTTTTGAAACAGAAAGATCACTTACCTGTTGTCACCTAATGGCAACCTCAGAACCTGAAAGACAACAAAGACAGTCAATACAGGTTTTGAAACGGAAAGATCACTTACCTTTTACACAGTTGCAGAACAATAGACAGTGAGCCAGACACAGCTGCAGATGGACAGATTGATGGTGGCTGGATCTACGGTCAGGGAGTGAGTGGCTCTGAAGGTCCTAAACGTGTAAGACAAAAACAAACGTCAATACATGTATAGAAATTGATTGATGACCAAACTCTTACACACTTGCAGTCAGATAGATATCGAGTCACACACACACCATTGCAATGGACAGACCCTTGTTTGATGGATCCACCATTTGGAAGGAGAGGGGTGTCCTGAAGTCCTGAAAGCCTGTAAGACAACAAAGAAAGTCAATACATGTATAGAAACTGAATGATCACCTACCTGTTAGACAGTAGCAAACAGATAGATAGTGAGCCGTACACAGTGGCAGATGGATGGACCCTTGATGGACAGATGCACCATCAGGGAGGGAAAGGGTAAAGGCATCCTCGGAACCTGTAAGACAACAAAGAAAATCAATACATGTATAGAAACTGAATGATCACCTACCTGTTGTCACCTAATGGCAACCTCAGAACCTGAAAGACAACAAAGACAGTCAATACAGGTTTTGAAACGGAAAGATCACTTACCTTTTACACAGTTGCAGAACAATAGACAGTGAGCCAGACACAGCTGCAGATGGACAGATTGATGGTGGCTGGATCTACGGTCAGGGAGTGAGTGTCTCTGAAGGTCCTAAACGTGTAAGACAAAAAAAAACGTCAATACATGTATAGAAATTGATTGATGACCAAACACTTACACACTTGCAGTCAGATAGTAAGCGAGTCACACACCATTGCAATGGACAGACCCTTGTTTGATGGATCCACCATTTGGAAGGAGAGGGGTGTCCTGAAGTCCTGAAAGCCTGTAAGACAACAAAGAAAGTCAATACATGTATAGAAACTGAATGATCACCTACCTGTTAGACAGGTGCAGACAGATGGACAGCGAGCCCTACACAGTGGCAGATGGATGGACCCTTGATGGACAGATGCACCATCAGGGAGGGAAGGGGTAAAGGCATCCTCGGAACCTGTAAGACAACAAAGACAATCAATACAAGTTTTGAAACAGAAAGATCACTTACCTGTTGTCACCTAATGGCAACCTCAGAACCTGAAAGACAACAAAGACAGTCAATACAGGTTTTGAAACGGAAAGATCACTTACCTTTTACACAGCTGCAGAACAATAGACAGTGAGCCAGACACAGCTGCAGATGGACAGATTGATGGTGGCTGGATCTACGGTCAGGGAGTGAGTGGCTCTGAAGGTCCTAAACGTGTAAGACAAAAACAAACGTCAATACATGTATAGAAATTGATTGATGACCAAACTCTTACACACTTGCAGTCAGATAGATATCGAGTCACACACACCATTGCAATGAACAAACCCTTGTTTGATGGATCCACCATTTGGAAGGAGAGGGGTGTCCTGAAGTCCTGAAAGCCTGTAAGACAACAAAGAAAGTCAATACATGTACAGAAAATGAATGATCACCTACCTGTTAGACAGTAGCAAACAGATAGATAGTGAGCCGTACACAGTGGCAGATGGATGGACCCTTGATGGACAGATGCACCATCAGGGAGGGAAAGGGTAAAGGCATCCTCGGAACCTGTAAGACAACAAAGACAATCAATACAAATTTTGAAACAGAAAGATCACTTACCTGTTGTCACCTAATGGCAACCTCAGAACCTGAAAGACAACAAAGACAGTCAATACAGGTTTTGAAACGGAAAGATCACTTACCTTTTACACAGTTGCAGGACAATAGACAGTTAGCCAGACACAGCTGCAGATGGACAGATTGATGGTGGCTGGATCTACGGTCAGGGAGTGAGTGGCTCTGAAGGTCCTAAACGTGTAAGACAAAAACAAACGTCAATACATGTATAGAAATTGATTGATGACCAAACTCTTACACACTTGCAGTCAGATAGATATCGAGTCACACACACCATTGCAATGGACAGACCCTTGTTTGATGGATCCACCATTTGGAAGGAGAGGGGTGTCCTGAAGTCCTGAAAGCCTGTAAGACAACAAAGAAAGTCAATACATGTATAGAAACTGAATGATCACCTACCTGTTAGACAGTAGCAAACAGATAGATAGTGAGCCGTACACAGTGGCAGATGGATGGACCCTTGATGGACAGATGCACCATCAGGGAGGGAAAGGGTAAAGGCATCCTCGGAACCTGTAAGACAACAAAGAAAATCAATACATGTATAGAAACTGAATGATCACCTACCTGTTGTCACCTAATGGCAACCTCAGAACCTGAAAGACAACAAAGACAGTCAATACATGTTTTGAAACGGAAAGATCACTTACCTTTTACACAGTTGCAGAACAATAGACAGTGAGCCAGACACAGCTGCAGATGGACAGATTGATGGTGGCTGGATCTACGGTCAGGGAGTGAGTGTCTCTGAAGGTCCTAAACGTGTAAGACAAAAAAAAACGTCAATACATGTATAGAAATTGATTGATGACCAAACACTTACACACTTGCAGTCAGATAGTAAGCGAGTCACACACCATTGCAATGGACAGACCCTTGTTTGATGGATCCACCATTTGGAAGGAGAGGGGTGTCCTGAAGTCCTGAAAGCCCGTAAGACAACAAAGAAAGTCAATACATGTATAGAAACTGAATGATCACCTACCTGTTAGACAGGTGCAGACAGATGGACAGCGAGCCCTACACAGTGGCAGATGGATGGACCCTTGATGGACAGATGCACCATCAGGGAGGGAAGGGGTAAAGGCATCCTCGGAACCTGTAAGACAACAAAGACAATCAATACAAGTTTTGAAACAGAAAGATCACTTACCTGTTGTCACCTAATGGCAACCTCAGAACCTGAAAGACAACAAAGACAGTCAATACAGGTTTTGAAACGGAAAGATCACTTACCTTTTACACAGCTGCAGAACAATAGACAGTGAGCCAGACACAGCTGCAGATGGACAGATTGATGGTGGCTGGATCTACGGTCAGGGAGTGAGTGGCTCTGAAGGTCCTAAACGTGTAAGACAAAAACAAACGTCAATACATGTATAGAAATTGATTGATGACCAAACTCTTACACACTTGCAGTCAGATAGATATCGAGTCACACACACCATTGCAATGAACAAACCCTTGTTTGATGGATCCACCATTTGGAAGGAGAGGGGTGTCCTGAAGTCCTGAAAGCCTGTAAGACAACAAAGAAAGTCAATACATGTACAGAAAATGAATGATCACCTACCTGTTAGACAGTAGCAAACAGATAGATAGTGAGCCGTACACAGTGGCAGATGGATGGACCCTTGATGGACAGATGCACCATCAGGGAGGGAAAGGGTAAAGGCATCCTCGGAACCTGTAAGACAACAAAGACAATCAATACAAATTTTGAAACAGAAAGATCACTTACCTGTTGTCACCTAATGGCAACCTCAGAACCTGAAAGACAACAAAGACAGTCAATACAGGTTTTGAAACGGAAAGATCACTTACCTTTTACACAGTTGCAGGACAATAGACAGTTAGCCAGACACAGCTGCAGATGGACAGATTGATGGTGGCTGGATCTACGGTCAGGGAGTGAGTGGCTCTGAAGGTCCTAAACGTGTAAGACAAAAACAAACGTCAATACATGTATAGAAATTGATTGATGACCAAACTCTTACACACTTGCAGTCAGATAGATATCGAGTCACACACACCATTGCAATGGACAGACCCTTGTTTGATGGATCCACCATTTGGAAGGAGAGGGGTGTCCTGAAGTCCTGAAAGCCTGTAAGACAACAAAGAAAGTCAATACATGTATAGAAACTGAATGATCACCTACCTGTTAGACAGTAGCAAACAGATAGATAGTGAGCCGTACACAGTGGCAGATGGATGGACCCTTGATGGACAGATGCACCATCAGGGAGGGAAAGGGTAAAGGCATCCTCGGAACCTGTAAGACAACAAAGAAAATCAATACATGTATAGAAACTGAATGATCACCTACCTGTTGTCACCTAATGGCAACCTCAGAACCTGAAAGACAACAAAGACAGTCAATACAGGTTTTGAAACGGAAAGATCACTTACCTTTTACACAGTTGCAGAACAATAGACAGTGAGCCAGACACAGCTGCAGATGGACAGATTGATGGTGGCTGGATCTACGGTCATGGAGGGAGGGGCTCTGAAGGTCCTAAACCTGTAAGACAAATAAAAAAGTCAATACATGTATAAAAACAGAATGATCACCTAACTCTTACACACTTGCAGTCAGATAGATATCGAGTCACACACATAGTTGCAATGGACAGACCCTTGTTTGATGAATCCACCATTAGGAAGGAGGGGGGTCCTGGAATCCTAAAAGCCTGTAAGACAACAAGGAAAGTCAATACATGTATAGAAACTGAATAATTACCTACCTGTTAGACAGTAGCAAACAGATAGACAGTGAGCCGTACATAGTTGCAGATGGATGGACCCTTGATTGACAGATGCACCATCAGGGAGGGAAGGGGTAAAGGCATCCTCGGAACCTGTAAAACAACAAGGAAAGTCAATACATGTATAGAAACTGAATAATTATCTACCTGTTAGACAGGTGCAGACAGATGGACAGCGAGCCCTACACAGTGGCAGATGGATGGATGCTTGATGGACAGATGCACCATCAGGGAGGGAAGAGGTAATGGCAACCTCAGAAACTGAAAGACAACAAAGACAGTCAATACAGGTTTTGAAACGGAAAGATCACTTACCTTTTACACAGTTGCAGAACAATAGACAGTGAGCCAGACAGCTGCAGATGGACAGATTGATGGTGGCTGGATCTACGGTCAGGGAGTGAGTGTCTCTGAAGGTCCTAAACGTGTAAGACAAAAAAAAACGTCAATACATGTATAGAAATTGATTGATGACCAAACTCTTACACACTTGCAGTCAGATAGTAAGCGAGTCACACACCATTGCAATGGACAGACCCTTGTTTGATGGATCCACCATTTGGAAGGAGAGGGGTGTCCTGAAGTCCTGAAAGCCTGTAACACAACAAAGAAAGTCAATACATGTATAAAAACTGAATGATCACCTACCTGTTAGACAGGTGCAGACAGATAGACAGCGAGCCCTACACAGTGGCAGATGGATGGACCCTTGATGGACAGATGCACTATCAGGGAGGGAAGGGGTAAAGGCATCTTCGGAACCTGAAAGACAACAAAGACAATCAATACAAGTTTTGAAACAGAAAGATCACTTACCTTTTACACAGTTGCAGAACAATAGACAGTTAGCCAGACACAGCTGCAGATGGACAGATTGATGGTGGCTGGATGTATGGTCATGGAGGGAGAGGCTCTGAAGGTCCTAAACTTGTAAGACAATTAAAAACATCAATACATATATAGAAATTGATTGATGACCAAACTCTTACACACTTGCAGTCAGATAGTTAGCGAGTCACACACACCATTGCAATGGACAGACCCTTGTTTGATGGATCCACCATTTGGAAGGAGAGGGGTGTCCTGAAGTCCTGAAAGCCTGTAAGAAAACAAAGAAAGTCAATACATGTATAGAAACTGAATGATCACCTACCTGTTAGACAGTACCAAACAGATAGATAGTGAGCCGTACACAGTGGCAGATGGATGGACCCTTGATGGACAGATGCACCATCAGGGAGGGAAGGGGTAAAGGCATCCTCGGAACCTGTAAGACAACAAAGAAAATCAATACATGTATAAAAACTGAATGATCACCTACCTGTTAGACAGTAGCAAACAGTAAGACAGCGAGCCCTACACAGTGGCAGATGGATGGACCCTTGATGGACAGATGCACCATCAGGGAGGGAAGGGGTAAAGGCATCCTCGGAACCTGAAAGACAACAAAGACAATCAATACAAGTTTTGAAACAGAAAGATCACTTACCTGTTGTCACCTAATGGCAACCTCAGAACCTGAAAGACAACAAAGACAGTCAATACAGGTTTTGAAACGGAAAGATCACTTACCTTTTACACAGTTGCAGAACAATAGACAGTGAGCCAGACACAGCTGCAGATGGACAGATTGATGGTGGCTGGATCTACGGTCAGGGAGTGAGTGTCTCTGAATGTCCTAAACGTGTAAGACAAAAAAAAACGTCAATACATGTATAGAAATTGATTGATGACCAAACTCTTACACACTTGCAGTCAGATAGTTAGCGAGTCACACACACCATTGCAATGGACAGACCCTTGTTTGATGGATCCACCATTTGGAAGGAGAGGGGTGTCCTGAAGTCCTGAAAGCCTGTAAGACAACAAAGAAAGTCAATACATGTATAGAAACTGAATGATCACCTACCTGTTAGACAGTAGCAAACAGATAGATAGTGAGCCGTACACAGTGGCAGATGGATGGACCCTTGATGGACAGATGCACCATCAGGGAGGGAAAGGGTAAAGGCATCCTCGGAACCTGTAAGACAACAAAGAAAATCAATACATGTATAAAAACTGAATGATCACCTACCTGTTAGACAGGTACAGACAGATGGACAGCGAGCCCTACACAGTGGCAGATGGATGGACCCTTGATGGACAGATGCACCATCAGGGAGGGAAGGGGTAAAGGCATCCTCGGAACCTGAAAGACAACAAAGACAATCAATACAAGTTTTGAAACAGAAAGATCACTTACCTGTTGTCACCTAATGGCAACCTCAGAACCTGAAAGACAACAAAGACAGTCAATACAGGTTTTGAAACGGAAAGATCACTTACCTTTTACACAGTTGCAGAACAATAGACAGTGAGCCAGACACAGCTGCAGATGGACAGATTGATGGTGGCTGGATGTATGGTCATGGAGGGAGAGGCTCTGAAGGTCCTAAACCTGTAAGACAATTAAAAACATCAATACATGTATAGAAATTGATTGATGACCAAACTCTTACACACTTGCAGTCAGATAGTTAGCGAGTCACACACACCATTGCAATGGACAGACCCTTGTTTGATGGATCCACCATTTGGAAGGAGAGGGGTGTCCTGAAGTCCTGAAAGCCTGTAAGAAAACAAAGAAAGTCAATACATGTATAGAAACTGAATGATCACCTACCTGTTAGACAGTAGCAAACAGATAGATAGTGAGCCGTACACAGTGGCAGATGGATGGACCCTTGATGGACAGATGCACCATCAGGGAGGGAAGGGGTAAAGGCATCCTCGGAACCTGAAAGACAACAAAGACAATCAATACAAGTTTTGAAACAGAAAGATCACTTACCTGTTGTCACCTAATGGCAACCTCAGAACCTGAAAGACAACAAAGACAGTCAATACAGGTTTTGAAACGGAAAGATCACTTACCTTTTACACAGTTGCAGAACAATAGACAGTGAGCCAGACACAGCTGCAGATGGACAGATTGATGGTGGCTGGATCTACGGTCAGGGAGTGAGTGGCTCTGAAGGTCCTAAACGTGTAAGACAAAAACAAACGTCAATACATGTATAGAAATTGATTGATGACCAAACTCTTACACACTTGCAGTCAGATAGATATCGAGTCACACACACCATTGCAATGGACAGACCCTTGTTTGATGGATCCACCATTTGGAAGGAGAGGGGTGTCCTGAAGTCCTGAAAGCCTGTAACACAACAAAGAAAGTCAATACATGTATAAAAACTGAATGATCACCTACCTGTTAGACAGGTGCAGACAGATAGACAGCGAGCCCTACACAGTGGCAGATGGATGGACCCTTGATGGACAGATGCACAATCAGGGAGGGAAGGGGTAAAGGCATCCTCGGAACCTGAAAGACAACAAACACAATCAATACAAGTTTTGAAACAGAAAGATCACTTACCTGTTGTCACCTAATGGCAACCTCAGAACCTGAAAGACAACAAAGACAGTCAATACAGGTTTTGAAACGGAAAGATCACTTACCTTTTACACAGTTGCAGAACAATAGACAGTTAGCCAGACACAGCTGCAGATGGACAGATTGATGGTGGCTGGATCTACGGTCAGGGAGTGAGTGGCTCTGAAGGTCCTAAACGTGTAAGACAAAAACAAACGTCAATACATGTATAGAAATTGATTGATGACCAAACTCTTACACACTTGCAGTCAGATAGATATCGAGTCACACACGCCATTGCAATGGACAGACCCTTGTTTGATGGATCCACCATATGGAAGGAGAGGGGTGTCCTGAAGTCCTGAAAGCCTGTAAGACAACAAAGAAAGTCAATACATGTATAGAAACTGAATGATCACCTACCTGTTAGACAGTAGCAAACAGATAGATAGTGAGCCGTACACAGTGGCAGATGGATGGACCCTTGATGGACAGATGCACCATCAGGGAGGGAAGGGGTAAAGGCATCCTCGGAACCTGTAAGACAACAAAGAAAATCAATACATGTATAGAAACTGAATGATCACCTACCTGTTGTCACCTAATGGCAACCTTAGAACCTGAAAGACAACAAAGACAGTCAATACAGGTTTTGAAACGGAAAGATCACTTACCTTTTACACAGTTGCAGAACAATAGACAGTTAGCCAGACAGCTGCAGATGGACAGATTGATGGTGGCTGCATCTACGGTCATGGAGGGAGGGGCTCTGAAGGTCCTAAACCTGTAAGACAAATAAAAAAGTCAATACATGTATAAAAACAGAATGATCACCTAACTCTTACACACTTGCAGTCAGATAGATATCGAGTCACACACATAGTTGCAATGGACAGACCCTTGTTTGATGAATCCACCATTAGGAAGGAGGGGGGGTCCTGGAATCCTAAAAGCCTGTAAGACAACAAGGAAAGTCAATACATGTATAGAAACTGAATAATTACCTACCTGTTAGACAGTAGCAAACAGATAGACAGTGAGCCGTACATAGTTGCAGATGGATGGACCCTTGATTGACAGATGCACCATCAGGGAGGGAAAGGGTAAAGGCATCCTCGGAACCTGTAAAACAACAAGGAAAGTCAATACATGTATAGAAACTGAATAATTATCTACCTGTTAGACAGGTGCAGACAGATGGACAGCGAGCCCTACACAGTGGCAGATGGATGGATGCTTGATGGACAGATGCACCATCAGGGAGGGAAGAGGTAATGGCAACCTCAGAAACTGAAAGACAACAAAGACAGTCAATACAGGTTTTGAAACGGAAAGATCACTTACCTTTTACACAGTTTCAGAACAATAGACAGTGAGCCAGACACAGCTGCAGATGGACAGATTGATGGTGGCTGGATCTACGGTCAGGGAGTGAGTGTCTCTGAAGGTCCTAAACGTGTAAGACAAAAACAAACGTCAATACATGTATAGAAATTGATTGATGACCAAACTCTTACACACTTGCAGTCAGATAGTAAGCCAGTCACACACCATTGCAATGGACAGACCCTTGTTTGTTGGATCCACCATTTGGAAGGAGAGGGGTGTCCTGAAGTCCTGAAAGCCTGTAACACAACAAAGAAAGTCAATACATGTATAAAAACTGAATGATCACCTACCTGTTAGACAGGTGCAGACAGATAGATAGTGAGCCGTACACAGTGGCAGATGGATGGACCCTTGATGGACAGATGCACCATCAGGGAGGGAAAGGGTAAAGGCACCCTCGGAACCTGTAAGACAACAAAGAAAATCAATACATGTATAAAAACTGAATGATCACCTACCTGTTAGACAGGTGCAGACAGATGGACAGCGAGCCCTACACAGTGGCAGATGGATGGACCCTTGATGGACAGATGCACCATCAGGGAGGGAAGGGGTAAAGGCATCCTCGGAACCTGTAAAACAACAAGGAAAGTCAATACATGTATAGAAACTGAATAATTATCTACCTGTTAGACAGGTGCAGACAGATGGACAGCGAGCCCTACACAGTGGCAGATGGATGGATGCTTGATGGACAGATGCACCATCAGGGAGGGAAGAGGTAATGGCAACCTCAGAAACTGAAAGACAACAAAGACAGTCAATACAGGTTTTGAAACGGAAAGATCACTTACCTTTTACACAGTTGCAGAACAATAGACAGTTAGCCAGACACAGCTGCAGATGGACAGATTGATGGTGGCTGGATCTACGGTCAGGGAGTGAGTGTCTCTGAAGGTCCTAAACGTGTAAGACAAAAACAAACGTCAATACATGTATAGAAATTGATTGATGACCAAACTCTTACACACTTGCAGTCAGATAGATATCGAGTCACACACACCATTGCAATGGACAGACCCTTGTTTGATGGATCCACCATTTGGAAGGAGAGGGGTGTCCTGAAGTCCTGAAAGCCTGTAAGACAACAAAGAAAGTCAATACATGTATAGAAACTGAATGATCACCTACCTGTTAGACAGTAGCAAACAGATAGATAGTGAGCCGTACACAGTGGCAGATGGATGGACCCTTGATGGACAGATGCACCATCAGGGAGGGAAAGGGTAAAGGCATCCTCGGAACCTGTAAGACAACAAAGAAAATCAATACATGTATAGAAACTGAATGATCACCTACCTGTTGTCACCTAATGGCAACCTCAGAACCTGAAAGACAACAAAGACAGTCAATACAGGTTTTGAAACGGAAAGATCACTTACCTTTTACACAGTTGCAGAACAATAGACAGATAGCCAGACACAGCTGCAGATGGACAGATTGATGGTGGCTGGATCTACGGTCAGGGAGTGAGTGGCTCTGAAGGTCCTAAACGTGTAAGACAAAAACAAACGTCAATACATGTATAGAAATTGATTGATGACCAAACTCTTACACACTTGCAGTCAGATAGATATCGAGTCACACACACCATTGCAATGGACAGACCCTTGTTTGATGGATCCACCATTTGGAAGGAGAGGGGTGTCCTGAAGTCCTGAAAGCCTGTAAGACAACAAAGAAAGTCAATACATGTATAGAAACTGAATGATCACCTACCTGTTAGACAGTAGCAAACAGATAGATAGTGAGCCGTACACAGTGGCAGATGGATGGACCCTTGATGGACAGATGCACCATCAGGGAGGGAAAGGGTAAAGGCATCCTCGGAACCTGTAAGACAACAAAGAAAATCAATACATGTATAGAAACTGAATGATCACCTACCTGTTGTCACCTAATGGCAACCTCAGAACCTGAAAGACAACAAAGACAGTCAATACAGGTTTTGAAACGGAAAGATCACTTACCTTTTACACAGTTGCAGAACAATAGACAGTTAGCCAGACACAGCTGCAGATGGACAGATTGATGGTGGCTGGATCTACGGTCAGGGAGTGAGTGGCTCTGAAGGTCCTAAACGTGTAAGACAAAAACAAACGTCAATACATGTATAGAAATTGATTGATGACCAAACTCTTACACACTTGCAGTCAGATAGATATCGAGTCACACACACCATTGCAATGGACAGACCCTTGTTTGATGGATCCACCATTTGGAAGGAGAGGGGTGTCCTGAAGTCCTGAAAGCCTGTAAGACAACAAAGAAAGTCAATACATGTATAGAAACTGAATGATCACCTACCTGTTAGACAGTAGCAAACAGATAGATAGTGAGCCGTACACAGTGGCAGATGGATGGACCCTTGATGGACAGATGCACCATCAGGGAGGGAAAGGGTAAAGGCATCCTCGGAACCTGTAAGACAACAAAGAAAATCAATACATGTATAGAAACTGAATGATCACCTACCTGTTGTCACCTAATGGCAACCTCAGAACCTGAAAGACAACAAAGACAGTCAATACAGGTTTTGAAACGGAAAGATCACTTACCTTTTACACAGTTGCAGAACAATAGACAGTTAGCCAGACACAGCTGCAGATGGACAGATTGATGGTGGCTGGATCTACGGTCAGGGAGTGAGTGGCTCTGAAGGTCCTAAACGTGTAAGACAAAAACAAACGTCAATACATGTATAGAAATTGATTGATGACCAAACTCTTACACACTTGCAGTCAGATAGATATCGAGTCACACACACCATTGCAATGGACAGACCCTTGTTTGATGGATCCACCATTTGGAAGGAGAGGGGTGTCCTGAAGTCCTGAAAGCCTGTAAGACAACAAAGAAAGTCAATACATGTATAGAAACTGAATGATCACCTACCTGTTAGACAGTAGCAAACAGATAGACAGTGAGCCGTACATAGTTGCAGATGGATGGACCCTTGATTGACAGATGCACCATCAGGGAGGGAAGGGGTAAAGGCATCCTCGGAACCTGTAAAACAACAAGGAAAGTCAATACATGTATAGAAACTGAATAATTATCTACCTGTTAGACAGGTGCAGACAGATGGACAGCGAGCCCTACACAGTGGCAGATGGATGGATGCTTGATGGACAGATGCACCATCAGGGAGGGAAGAGGTAATGGCAACCTCAGAAACTGAAAGACAACAAAGACAGTCAATACAGGTTTTGAAACGGAAAGATCACTTACCTTTTACACAGTTGCAGAACAATAGACAGTGAGCCAGACACAGCTGCAGATGGACAGATTGATGGTGGCTGGATCTACGGTCAGGGAGTGAGTGGCTCTGAAGGTCCTAAACGTGTAAGACAAAAACAAACGTCAATACATGTATAGAAACTGAATGATCACCTACCTGTTGTCACCTAATGGCAACCTCAGAACCTGAAAGACAACAAAGACAGTCAATACAGGTTTTGAAACGGAAAGATCACTTACCTTTTACACAGTTGCAGAACAATAGACAGTGAGCCAGACACAGCTGCAGATGGACAGACTTATGGTGGCTGGATCTACGGTCAGGGAGTGAGTGGCTCTGAAGGTCCTAAACGTGTAAGACAAAAACAAACGCCTATACATGTATAGAAATTGATTGAAGACCAAACTCTTACACACTTGCAGTCAGATAGATATCGAGTCACACACACCATTGCAATGGACAGACCCTTGTTTGATGGATCCACCATTTGGAAGGAGAGGGGTGTCCTGAAGTCCTGAAAGCCTGTAAGACAACAAAGAAAGTCAATACATGTATAGAAACTGAATGATCACCTACCTGTTAGACAGTAGCAAACAGATAGATAGTGAGCCGTACACAGTGGCAGATGGATGGACCCTTGATGGACAGATGCACCATCAGGGAGGGAAAGGGTAAAGGCATCCTCGGAACCTGTAAGACAACAAAGAAAATCAATACATGTATAAAAACTGAATGATCACCTACCTGTTAGACAGGTGCAGACAGATGGACAGCGAGCCCTACACAGTGGCAGATGGATGGACCCTTGATGGACAGATGCACCATCAGGGAGGGAAGGGGTAAAGGCATCCTCGGAACCTGAAAGACAACAAAGACAATCAATACAAGTTTTGAAACAGAAAGATCACTTACCTGTTGTCACCTAATGGCAACCTCAGAACCTGAAAGACAACAAAGACAGTCAATACAGGTTTTGAAACGGAAAGATCACTTACCTTTTACACAGTTGCAGAACAATAGACAGTTAGCCAGACACAGCTGCAGATGGACAGATTGATGGTGGCTGGATCTACGGTCAGGGAGTGAGTGGCTCTGAAGGTCCTAAACGTGTAAGACAAAAACAAACGTCAATACATGTATAGAAATTGATTGATGACCAAACTCTTACACACTTGCAGTCAGATAGATATCGAGTCACACACACCATTGCAATGGACAGACCCTTGTTTGATGGATCCACCATTTGGAAGGAGAGGGGTGTCCTGAAGTCCTGAAAGCCTGTAAGACAACAAAGAAAGTCAATACATGTATAGAAACTGAATGATCACCTACCTGTTAGACAGTAGCAAACAGATAGATAGTGAGCCGTACACAGTGGCAGATGGATGGACCCTTGATGGACAGATGCACCATCAGGGAGGGAAGGGTAAAGGCATCCTCGGAACCTGTAAGACAACAAAGAAAATCAATACATGTATAGAAACTGAATGATCACCTACCTGTTGTCACCTAATGGCAACCTCAGAACCTGAAAGACAACAAAGACAGTCAATACAGGTTTTGAAACGGAAAGATCACTTACCTTTTACACAGTTGCAGAACAATAGACAGTTAGCCAGACACAGCTGCAGATGGACAGATTGATGGTGGCTGGATCTACGGTCAGGGAGTGAGTGGCTCTGAAGGTCCTAAACGTGTAAGACAAAAACAAACGTCAATACATGTATAGAAATTGATTGATGACCAAACTCTTACACACTTGCAGTCAGATAGATATCGAGTCACACACATAGTTGCAATGGACAGACCCTTGTTTGATGAATCCACCATTAGGAAGGAGGGGGGGTCCTGGAATCCTAAAAGCCTGTAAGACAACAAGGAAAGTCAATACATGTATAGAAACTGAATAATTACCTACCTGTTAGACAGTAGCAAACAGATAGACAGTGAGCCCTACACAGTGGCAGATGGATGGATGCTTGATGGACAGATGCACCATCAGGGAGGGAAAGGGTAAAGGCACCCTCGGAACCTGTAAGACAACAAAGAAAATCAATACATGTATAAAAACTGAATGATCACCTACCTGTTAGACAGGTGCAGACAGATGGACAGCGAGCCCTACACAGTGGCAGATGGATGGACCCTTGATGGACAGATGCACCATCAGGGAGGGAAGGGGTAAAGGCATCCTCGGAACCTGTAAAACAACAAGGAAAGTCAATACATGTATAGAAACTGAATAATTACCTACCTGTTAGACAGTAGCAAACAGATAGACAGTGAGCCCTACACAGTGGCAGATGGATGGATGCTTGATGGACAGATGCACCATCAGGGAGGGAAAGGGTAAAGGCACCCTCGGAACCTGTAAGACAACAAAGAAAATCAATACATGTATAAAAACTGAATGATCACCTACCTGTTAGACAGGTGCAGACAGATGGACAGCGAGCCCTACACAGTGGCAGATGGATGGACCCTTGATGGACAGATGCACCATCAGGGAGGGAAGGGGTAAAGGCATCCTCGGAACCTGTAAAACAACAAGGAAAGTCAATACATGTATAGAAACTGAATAATTATCTACCTGTTAGACAGGTGCAGACAGATGGACAGCGAGCCCTACACAGTGGCAGATGGATGGATGCTTGATGGACAGATGCACCATCAGGGAGGGAAGAGGTAATGGCAACCTCAGAAACTGAAAGACAACAAAGACAGTCAATACAGGTTTTGAAACGGAAAGATCACTTACCTTTTACACAGTCGCAGAACAATAGACAGTGAGCCAGACACAGCTGCAGATGGACAGATTGATGGTGGCTGGATCTACGGTCAGGGAGTGAGTGTCTCTGAAGGTCCTAAACGTGTAAGACAAAAAAAAACGTCAATACATGTATAGAAATTGATTGATGACCAAACTCTTACACACTTGCAGTCAGATAGTAAGCGAGTCACACACACCATTGCAATGGACAGACCCTTGTTTGATGGATCCACCATTTGAAAGGAGAGGGGTGTCCTGAAGTCCTGAAAGCCTGTAACACAACAAAGAAAGTCAATACATGTATAAAAACTGAATGATCACCTACCTGTTAGACAGGTGCAGACAGATAGACAGCGAGCCCTACACAGTGGCAGATGGATGGACCCTTGATGGATAGATGCACCATCAGGGAGGGAAGGGGTAAAGGCATCCTCGGAACCTGAAAGACAACAAAGACAATCAATACAAGTTTTGAAACAGAAAGATCACTTACCTGTTGTCACCTAATGGCAACCTCAGAACCTGAAAGACAACAACGACAGTCAATACAGGTTTTGAAACGGAAAGATCACTTACCTTTTACACAGTTGCAGAACAATAGACAGTTAGCCAGACACAGCTGCAGATGGACAGATTGATGGTGGCTGGATCTACGGTCAGGGAGTGAGTGGCTCTGAAGGTCCTAAACGTGTAAGACAAAAACAAACGTCAATACATGTATAGAAATTGATTGATGACCAAACTCTTACACACTTGCAGTCAGATAGATATCGAGTCACACACACCATTGCAATGGACAGACCCTTGTTTGATGGATCCACCATTTGGAAGGAGAGGGGTGTCCTGAAGTCCTGAAAGCCTGTAAGACAACAAAGAAAGTCAATACATGTATAAAAACTGAATGATTACCTACCTGTTAGACAGGTGCAGACAGATAGACAGCGAGCCCTACACAGTGGCAGATGGATGGACCCTTGATGGACAGATGCACCATCAGGGAGGGAAAGGGTAAAGGCATCCTCGGAACCTGTAAGACAACAAAGAAAATCAATACATGTATAAAAACTGAATGATCACCTACCTGTTAGACAGGTGCAGACAGATGGACAGCGAGCCCTACACAGTGGCAGATGGATGGACCCTTGATGGACAGATGCACCATCAGGGAGGGAAGGGGTAAAGGCATCCTCGGAACCTGAAAGACAACAAAGACAATCAATACAAGTTTTGAAACAGAAAGATCACTTACCTGTTGTCACCTAATGGCAACCTCAGAACCTGAAAGACAACAAAGACAGTCAATACAGGTTTTGAAACGGAAAGATCACTTACCTTTTACACAGTTGCAGAACAATAGACAGTTAGCCAGACACAGCTGCAGATGGACAGATTGATGGTGGCTGGATCTACGGTCAGGGAGTGAGTGGCTCTGAAGGTCCTAAACGTGTAAGACAAAAACAAACGTCAATACATGTATAGAAATTGATTGATGACCAAACTCTTACACACTTGCAGTCAGATAGATATCGAGTCACACACACCATTGCAATGGACAGACCCTTGTTTGATGGATCCACCATTTGGAAGGAGAGGGGTGTCCTGAAGTCCTGAAAGCCTGTAAGACAACAAAGAAAGTCAATACATGTATAGAAACTGAATGATCACCTACCTGTTAGACAGTAGCAAACAGATAGATAGTGAGCCGTACACAGTGGCAGATGGATGGACCCTTGATGGACAGATGCACCATCAGGGAGGGAAAGGGTAAAGGCATCCTCGGAACCTGTAAGACAACAAAGAAAATCAATACATGTATAGAAACTGAATGATCACCTACCTGTTGTCACCTAATGGCAACCTCAGAACCTGAAAGACAACAAAGACAGTCAATACAGGTTTTGAAACGGAAAGATCACTTACCTTTTACACAGTTGCAGAACAATAGACAGTTAGCCAGACACAGCTGCAGATGGACAGATTGATGGTGGCTGGATCTACGGTCAGGGAGTGAGTGGCTCTGAAGGTCCTAAACGTGTAAGACAAAAACAAACGTCAATACATGTATAGAAATTGATTGATGACCAAACTCTTACACACTTGCAGTCAGATAGATATCGAGTCACACACACCATTGCAATGGACAGACCCTTGTTTGATGGATCCACCATTTGGAAGGAGAGGGGTGTCCTGAAGTCCTGAAAGCCTGTAAGACAACAAAGAAAGTCAATACATGTATAGAAACTGAATGATCACCTACCTGTTAGACAGTAGCAAACAGATAGATAGTGAGCCGTACACAGTGGCAGATGGATGGACCCTTGATGGACAGATGCACCATCAGGGAGGGAAAGGGTAAAGGCATCCTCGGAACCTGTAAGACAACAAAGAAAATCAATACATGTATAGAAACTGAATGATCACCTACCTGTTGTCACCTAATGGCAACCTCAGAACCTGAAAGACAACAAAGACAGTCAATACAGGTTTTGAAACGGAAAGATCACTTACCTTTTACACAGTTGCAGAACAATAGACAGTTAGCCAGACACAGCTGCAGATGGACAGATTGATGGTGGCTGGATCTACGGTCAGGGAGTGAGTGGCTCTGAAGGTCCTAAACGTGTAAGACAAAAACAAACGTCAATACATGTATAGAAATTGATTGATGACCAAACTCTTACACACTTGCAGTCAGATAGATATCGAGTCACACACACCATTGCAATGGACAGACCCTTGTTTGATGGATCCACCATTTGGAAGGAGAGGGGTGTCCTGAAGTCCTGAAAGCCTGTAAGACAACAAAGAAAGTCAATACATGTATAGAAACTGAATGATCACCTACCTGTTAGACAGTAGCAAACAGATAGATAGTGAGCCGTACACAGTGGCAGATGGATGGACCCTTGATGGACAGATGCACCATCAGGGAGGGAAAGGGTAAAGGCATCCTCGGAACCTGTAAGACAACAAAGAAAATCAATACATGTATAGAAACTGAATGATCACCTACCTGTTGTCACCTAATGGCAACCTCAGAACCTGAAAGACAACAAAGACAGTCAATACAGGTTTTGAAACGGAAAGATCACTTACCTTTTACACAGTTGCAGAACAATAGACAGTTAGCCAGACACAGCTGCAGATGGACAGATTGATGGTGGCTGGATCTACGGTCAGGGAGTGAGTGGCTCTGAAGGTCCTAAACGTGTAAGACAAAAACAAACGTCAATACATGTATAGAAATTGATTGATGACCAAACTCTTACACACTTGCAGTCAGATAGATATCGAGTCACACACACCATTGCAATGGACAGACCCTTGTTTGATGGATCCACCATTTGGAAGGAGAGGGGTGTCCTGAAGTCCTGAAAGCCTGTAAGACAACAAAGAAAGTCAATACATGTATAGAAACTGAATGATCACCTACCTGTTAGACAGTAGCAAACAGATAGATAGTGAGCCGTACACAGTGGCAGATGGATGGACCCTTGATGGACAGATGCACCATCAGGGAGGGAAAGGGTAAAGGCATCCTCGGAACCTGTAAGACAACAAAGAAAATCAATACATGTATAGAAACTGAATGATCACCTACCTGTTGTCACCTAATGGCAACCTCAGAACCTGAAAGACAACAAAGACAGTCAATACAGGTTTTGAAACGGAAAGATCACTTACCTTTTACACAGTTGCAGAACAATAGACAGTTAGCTAGACACAGCTGCAGATGGACAGATTGATGGTGGCTGGATCTACGGTCAGGGAGTGAGTGGCTCTGAAGGTCCTAAACGTGTAAGACAAAAACAAACGTCAATACATGTATAGAAATTGATTGATGACCAAACTCTTACACACTTGCAGTCAGATAGATATCGAGTCACACACACCATTGCAATGGACAGACCCTTGTTTGATGGATCCACCATTTGGAAGGAGAGGGGTGTCCTGAAGTCCTGAAAGCCTGTAAGACAACAAAGAAAGTCAATACATGTATAGAAACTGAATGATCACCTACCTGTTAGACAGTAGCAAACAGATAGACAGTGAGCCGTACATAGTTGCAGATGGATGGACCCTTGATTGACAGATGCACCATCAGGGAGGGAAGGGGTAAAGGCATCCTCGGAACCTGTAAAACAACAAGGAAAGTCAATACATGTATAGAAACTGAATAATTATCTACCTGTTAGACAGGTGCAGACAGATGGACAGCGAGCCCTACACAGTGGCAGATGGATGGATGCTTGATGGACAGATGCACCATCAGGGAGGGAAGAGGTAATGGCAACCTCAGAAACTGAAAGACAACAAAGACAGTCAATACAGGTTTTGAAACGGAAAGATCACTTACCTTTTACACAGTTGCAGAACAATAGACAGTGAGCCAGACACAGCTGCAGATGGACAGATTGATGGTGGCTGGATCTACGGTCAGGGAGTGAGTGGCTCTGAAGGTCCTAAACGTGTAAGACAAAAACAAACGTCAATACATGTATAGAAATTGATTGATGACCAAACTCTTACACACTTGCAGTCAGATAGATATCGAGTCACACACACCATTGCAATGGACAGACCCTTGTTTGATGGATCCACCATTTGGAAGGAGAGGGGTGTCCTGAAGTCCTGAAAGCCTGTAAAACAACAAAGAAAGTCAATACATGTATAAAAACTGAATGATTACCTACCTGTTAGACAGGTGCAGACAGATAGACAGCGAGCCCTACACAGTGGCAGATGGATGGACCCTTGATGGACAGATGCACCATCAGGGAGGGAAAGGGTAAAGGCATCCTCGGAACCTGTAAGACAACAAAGAAAATCAATACATGTATAAAAACTGAATGATCACCTACCTGTTAGACAGGTGCAGACAGATGGACAGCGAGCCCTACACAGTGGCAGATGGATGGACCCTTGATGGACAGATGCACCATCAGGGAGGGAAGGGGTAAAGGCATCCTCGGAACCTGAAAGACAACAAAGACAATCAATACAAGTTTTGAAACAGAAAGATCACTTACCTGTTGTCACCTAATGGCAACCTCAGAACCTGAAAGACAACAAAGACAGTCAATACAGGTTTTGAAACGGAAAGATCACTTACCTTTTACACAGTTGCAGAACAATAGACAGTTAGCCAGACACAGCTGCAGATGGACAGATTGATGGTGGCTGGATCTACGGTCAGGGAGTGAGTGGCTCTGAAGGTCCTAAACGTGTAAGACAAAAACAAACGTCAATACATGTATAGAAATTGATTGATGACCAAACTCTTACACACTTGCAGTCAGATAGATATCGAGTCACACACACCATTGCAATGGACAGACCCTTGTTTGATGGATCCACCATTTGGAAGGAGAGGGGTGTCCTGAAGTCCTGAAAGCCTGTAAGACAACAAAGAAAGTCAATACATGTATAGAAACTGAATGATCACCTACCTGTTAGACAGTAGCAAACAGATAGATAGTGAGCCGTACACAGTGGCAGATGGATGGACCCTTGATGGACAGATGCACCATCAGGGAGGGAAAGGGTAAAGGCATCCTCGGAACCTGTAAGACAACAAAGAAAATCAATACATGTATAGAAACTGAATGATCACCTACCTGTTGTCACCTAATGGCAACCTCAGAACCTGAAAGACAACAAAGACAGTCAATACAGGTTTTGAAACGGAAAGATCACTTACCTTTTACACAGTTGCAGAACAATAGACAGTTAGCCAGACACAGCTGCAGATGGACAGATTGATGGTGGCTGGATCTACGGTCAGGGAGTGAGTGGCTCTGAAGGTCCTAAACGTGTAAGACAAAAACAAACGTCAATACATGTATAGAAATTGATTGATGACCAAACTCTTACACACTTGCAGTCAGATAGATATCGAGTCACACACACCATTGCAATGGACAGACCCTTGTTTGATGGATCCACCATTTGGAAGGAGAGGGGTGTCCTGAAGTCCTGAAAGCCTGTAAGACAACAAAGAAAGTCAATACATGTATAGAAACTGAATGATCACCTACCTGTTAGACAGTAGCAAACAGATAGATAGTGAGCCGTACACAGTGGCAGATGGATGGACCCTTGATGGACAGATGCACCATCAGGGAGGGAAAGGGTAAAGGCATCCTCGGAACCTGTAAGACAACAAAGAAAATCAATACATGTATAGAAACTGAATGATCACCTACCTGTTGTCACCTAATGGCAACCTCAGAACCTGAAAGACAACAAAGACAGTCAATACAGGTTTTGAAACGGAAAGATCACTTACCTTTTACACAGTTGCAGAACAATAGACAGTTAGCCAGACACAGCTGCAGATGGACAGATTGATGGTGGCTGGATCTACGGTCAGGGAGTGAGTGGCTCTGAAGGTCCTAAACGTGTAAGACAAAAACAAACGTCAATACATGTATAGAAATTGATTGATGACCAAACTCTTACACACTTGCAGTCAGATAGATATCGAGTCACACACACCATTGCAATGGACAGACCCTTGTTTGATGGATCCACCATTTGGAAGGAGAGGGGTGTCCTGAAGTCCTGAAAGCCTGTAAGACAACAAAGAAAGTCAATACATGTATAGAAACTGAATGATCACCTACCTGTTAGACAGTAGCAAACAGATAGATAGTGAGCCGTACACAGTGGCAGATGGATGGACCCTTGATGGACAGATGCACCATCAGGGAGGGAAGGGGTAAAGGCATCCTCGGAACCTGAAAGACAACAAAGACAATCAATACAAGTTTTGAAACAGAAAGATCACTTACCTGTTGTCACCTAATGGCAACCTCAGAACCTGAAAGACAACAAAGAAAATCAATACATGTATAGAAACTGAATGATCACCTACCTGTTGTCACCTAATGGCAACCTCAGAACCTGAAAGACAACAAAGACAGTCAATACAGGTTTTGAAACGGAAAGATCACTTACCTTTTACACAGTTGCAGAACAATAGACAGTTAGCCAGACACAGCTGCAGATGGACAGATTGATGGTGGCTGGATCTACGGTCAGGGAGTGAGTGTCTCTGAAGGTCCTAAACGTGTAAGACAAAAACAAACGTCAATACATGTATAGAAATTGATTGATGACCAAACTCTTACACACTTGCAGTCAGATAGATATCGAGTCACACACACTATTGCAATGGACAGACCCTTGTTTGATGGATCCACCATTTGGAAGGAGAGGGGTGTCCTGAAGTCCTGAAAGCCTGTAAGACAACAAAGAAAGTCAATACATGTATAGAAACTGAATGATCACCTACCTGTTAAACAGTAGCAAACAGATAGATAGTGAGCCGTACACAGTGGCAGATGGATGGACCCTTGATGGACAGATGCTCCATCAGGGAGGGAAGGGGTAAAGGCATCCTCGGAACCTGTAAGACAACAAAGAAAATCAATACATGTATAGAAACTGAATGATCACCTACCTGTTGTCACCTAATGGCAACCTCAGAACCTGAAAGACAACAAAGACAGTCAATACAGGTTTTGAAACGGAAAGATCACTTACCTTTTACACAGTTGCAGAACAATAGACAGTTAGCCAGACAGCTGCAGATGGACAGATTGATGGTGGCTGCATCTACGGTCATGGAGGGAGGGGCTCTGAAGGTCCTAAACCTGTAAGACAAATAAAAAAGTCAATACATGTATAAAAACAGAATGATCACCTAACTCTTACACACTTGCAGTCAGATAGATATCGAGTCACACACATAGTTGCAATGGACAGACCCTTGTTTGATGAATCCACCATTAGGAAGGAGGGGGGGTCCTGGAATCCTAAAAGCCTGTAAGACAACAAGGAAAGTCAATACATGTATAGAAACTGAATAATTACCTACCTGTTAGACAGTAGCAAACAGATAGACAGTGAGCCGTACATAGTTGCAGATGGATGGACCCTTGATTGACAGATGCACCATCAGGGAGGGAAAGGGTAAAGGCATCCTCGGAACCTGTAAAACAACAAGGAAAGTCAATACATGTATAGAAACTGAATAATTATCTACCTGTTAGACAGGTGCAGACAGATGGACAGCGAGCCCTACACAGTGGCAGATGGATGGATGCTTGATGGACAGATGCACCATCAGGGAGGGAAGAGGTAATGGCAACCTCAGAACCTGAAAGACAACAAAGACAGTCAATACAGGTTTTGAAACGGAAAGATCACTTACCTTTTACACAGTTGCAGAACAATAGACAGTGAGCCAGACACAGTTGCAGATGGACAGATTGATGGTGGCTGGATCTACGGTCAGGGAGTGAGTGTCTCTGAAGGTCCTAAACGTGTAAGACAAAAACAAACGTCAATACATGTATAGAAATTGATTGATGACCAAACTCTTACACACTTGCAGTCAGATAGTAAGCGAGTCACACACCATTGCAATGGACAGACCCTTGTTTGTTGGATCCACCATTTGGAAGGAGAGGGGTGTCCTGAAGTCCTGAAAGCCTGTAACACAACAAAGAAAGTCAATACATGTATAAAAACTGAATGATCACCTACCTGTTAGACAGGTGCAGACAGATAGATAGTGAGCCGTACACAGTGGCAGATGGATGGACCCTTGATGGACAGATGCACCATCAGGGAGGGAAAGGGTAAAGGCATCCTCGGAACCTGTAAGACAACAAAGAAAATCAATACATGTATAAAAACTGAATGATCACCTACCTGTTAGACAGGTGCAGACAGATGGACAGCGAGCCCTACACAGTGGCAGATGGATGGACCCTTTATGGACAGATGCACCATCAGGGAGGGAAGGGGTAAAGGCATCCTCGGAACCTGTAAAACAACAAGGAAAGTCAATACATGTATAGAAACTGAATAATTATCTACCTGTTAGACAGGTGCAGACAGATGGACAGCGAGCCCTACACAGTGGCAGATGGATGGATGCTTGATGGACAGATGCACCATCAGGGAGGGAAGAGGTAATGGCAACCTCAGAAACTGAAAGACAACAAAGACAGTCAATACAGGTTTTGAAACGGAAAGATCACTTACCTTTTACACAGTTGCAGAACAATAGACAGTTAGCCAGACAGCTGCAGATGGACAGATTGATGGTGGCTGCATCTACGGTCATGGAGGGAGGGGCTCTGAAGGTCCTAAACCTGTAAGACAAATAAAAAAGTCAATACATGTATAAAAACAGAATGATCACCTAACTCTTACACACTTGCAGTCAGATAGATATCGAGTCACACACATAGTTGCAATGGACAGACCCTTGTTTGATGAATCCACCATTAGGAAGGAGGGGGGGTCCTGGAATCCTAAAAGCCTGTAAGACAACAAGGAAAGTAAATACATGTATAGAAACTGAATAATTACCTACCTGTTAGACAGTAGCAAACAGATAGACAGTGAGCCGTACATAGTTGCAGATGGATGGACCCTTGATTGACAGATGCACCATCAGGGAGGGAAAGGGTAAAGGCATCCTCGGAACCTGTAAAACAACAAGGAAAGTCAATACATGTATAGAAACTGAATAATTATCTACCTGTTAGACAGGTGCAGACAGATGGACAGCGAGCCCTACACAGTGGCAGATGGATGGATGCTTGATGGACAGATGCACCATCAGGGAGGGAAGAGGTAATGGCAACCTCAGAACCTGAAAGACAACAAAGACAGTCAATACAGGTTTTGAAACGGAAAGATCACTTACCTTTTACACAGTTGCAGAACAATAGACAGTTAGCCAGACAGCTGCAGATGGACAGATTGATGGTGGCTGCATCTACGGTCATGGAGGGAGGGGCTCTGAAGGTCCTAAACCTGTAAGACAAATAAAAAAGTCAATACATGTATAAAAACAGAATGATCACCTAACTCTTACACACTTGCAGTCAGATAGATATCGAGTCACACACCATTGCAATGGACAGACCCTTGTTTGTTGGTCCACCATTTGGAAGGAGAGGGGTGTCCTGAAGTCCTGAAAGCCTGTAACACAACAAAGAAAGTCAATACATGTATAAAAACTGAATGATCACCTACCTGTTAGACAGGTGCAGACAGATAGATAGTGAGCCGTACACAGTGGCAGATGGATGGACCCTTGATGGACAGATGCACCATCAGGGAGGGAAAGGGTAAAGGCATCCTCGGAACCTGTAAGACAACAAAGAAAATCAATACATGTATAAAAACTGAATGATCACCTACCTGTTAGACAGGTGCAGACAGATGGACAGCGAGCCCTACACAGTGGCAGATGGATGGACCCTTGATGGACAGATGCACCATCAGGGAGGGAAGGGGTAAAGGCATCCTCGGAACCTGTAAGACAACAAAGAAAATCAATACATGTATAGAAACTGAATGATCACCTACCTGTTGTCACCTAATGGCAACCTCAGAACCTGAAAGACAACAAAGACAGTCAATACAGGTTTTGAAACGGAAAGATCACTTACCTTTTACACAGTTGCAGAACAATAGACAGTGAGCCAGACACAGCTGCAGATGGACAGATTGATGGTGGCTGGATCTACGGTCAGGGAGTGAGTGTCTCTGAAGGTCCTAAACGTGTAAGACAAAAAAAAACGTCAATACATGTATAGAAATTGATTGATGACCAAACTCTTACACACTTGCAGTCAGATAGTAAGCGAGTCACACACACCATTGCAATGGACAGACCCTTGTTTGATGGATCCACCATTTGAAAGGAGAGGGGTGTCCTGAAGTCCTGAAAGCCTGTAACACAACAAAGAAAGTCAATACATGTATAAAAACTGAATGATCACCTACCTGTTAGACAGGTGCAGACAGATAGACAGCGAGCCGTACACAGTGGCAGATGGATGGACCCTTGATGGACAGATGCACCATCAGGGAGGGAAAGGGTAAAGGCATCCTCGGAACCTGTAAGACAACAAAGAAAATCAATACATGTATAGAAACTGAATGATCACCTACCTGTTGTCACCTAATGGCAACCTCAGAACCTGAAAGACAACAAAGACAGTCAATACAGGTTTTGAAACGGAAAGATCACTTACCTTTTACACAGTTGCAGAACAATAGACAGTGAGCCAGACACAGCTGCAGATGGACAGATTGATGGTGGCTGGATCTACGGTCAGGGAGTGAGTGTCTCTGAAGGTCCTAAACGTGTAAGACAAAAAAAAACGTCAATACATGTATAGAAATTGATTGATGACCAAACACTTACACACTTGCAGTCAGATAGTAAGCGAGTCACACACCATTGCAATGGACAGACCCTTGTTTGATGGATCCACCATTTGGAAGGAGAGGGGTGTCCTGAAGTCCTGAAAGCCTGTAAGACAACAAAGAAAGTCAATACATGTATAGAAACTGAATGATCACCTACCTGTTAGACAGGTGCAGACAGATGGACAGCGAGCCCTACACAGTGGCAGATGGATGGACCCTTGATGGACAGATGCACCATCAGGGAGGGAAGGGGTAAAGGCATCCTCGGAACCTGTAAGACAACAAAGACAATCAATACAAGTTTTGAAACAGAAAGATCACTTACCTGTTGTCACCTAATGGCAACCTCAGAACCTGAAAGACAACAAAGACAGTCAATACAGGTTTTGAAACGGAAAGATCACTTACCTTTTACACAGTTGCAGGACAATAGACAGTTAGCCAGACACAGCTGCAGATGGACAGATTGATGGTGGCTGGATCTACGGTCAGGGAGTGAGTGGCTCTGAAGGTCCTAAACGTGTAAGACAAAAACAAACGTCAATACATGTATAGAAATTGATTGATGACCAAACTCTTACACACTTGCAGTCAGATAGATATCGAGTCACACACACCATTGCAATGGACAGACCCTTGTTTGATGGATCCACCATTTGGAAGGAGAGGGGTGTCCTGAAGTCCTGAAAGCCTGTAAGACAACAAAGAAAGTCAATACATGTATAGAAACTGAATGATCACCTACCTGTTAGACAGTAGCAAACAGATAGATAGTGAGCCGTACACAGTGGCAGATGGATGGACCCTTGATGGACAGATGCACCATCAGGGAGGGAAAGGGTAAAGGCATCCTCGGAACCTGTAAGACAACAAAGAAAATCAATACATGTATAGAAACTGAATGATCACCTACCTGTTGTCACCTAATGGCAACCTCAGAACCTGAAAGACAACAAAGACAGTCAATACAGGTTTTGAAACGGAAAGATCACTTACCTTTTACACAGTTGCAGAACAATAGACAGTGAGCCAGACACAGCTGCAGATGGACAGATTGATGGTGGCTGGATCTACGGTCATGGAGGGAGGGGCTCTGAAGGTCCTAAACCTGTAAGACAAATAAAAAAGTCAATACATGTATAAAAACAGAATGATCACCTAACTCTTACACACTTGCAGTCAGATAGATATCGAGTCACACACATAGTTGCAATGGACAGACCCTTGTTTGATGAATCCACCATTAGGAAGGAGGGGGGTCCTGGAATCCTAAAAGCCTGTAAGACAACAAGGAAAGTCAATACATGTATAGAAACTGAATAATTACCTACCTGTTAGACAGTAGCAAACAGATAGACAGTGAGCCGTACATAGTTGCAGATGGATGGACCCTTGATTGACAGATGCACCATCAGGGAGGGAAGGGGTAAAGGCATCCTCGGAACCTGTAAAACAACAAGGAAAGTCAATACATGTATAGAAACTGAATAATTATCTACCTGTTAGACAGGTGCAGACAGATGGACAGCGAGCCCTACACAGTGGCAGATGGATGGATGCTTGATGGACAGATGCACTATCAGGGAGGGAAGGGGTAAAGGCATCTTCGGAACCTGAAAGACAACAAAGACAATCAATACAAGTTTTGAAACAGAAAGATCACTTACCTTTTACACAGTTGCAGAACAATAGACAGTTAGCCAGACACAGCTGCAGATGGACAGATTGATGGTGGCTGGATGTATGGTCATGGAGGGAGAGGCTCTGAAGGTCCTAAACTTGTAAGACAATTAAAAACATCAATACATGTATAGAAATTGATTGATGACCAAACTCTTACACACTTGCAGTCAGATAGTTAGCGAGTCACACACACCATTGCAATGGACAGACCCTTGTTTGATGGATCCACCATTTGGAAGGAGAGGGGTGTCCTGAAGTCCTGAAAGCCTGTAAGAAAACAAAGAAAGTCAATACATGTATAGAAACTGAATGATCACCTACCTGTTAGACAGTACCAAACAGATAGATAGTGAGCCGTACACAGTGGCAGATGGATGGACCCTTGATGGACAGATGCACCATCAGGGAGGGAAGGGGTAAAGGCATCCTCGGAACCTGTAAGACAACAAAGAAAATCAATACATGTATAAAAACTGAATGATCACCTACCTGTTAGACAGTAGCAAACAGTAAGACAGCGAGCCCTACACAGTGGCAGATGGATGGACCCTTGATGGACAGATGCACCATCAGGGAGGGAAGGGGTAAAGGCATCCTCGGAACCTGAAAGACAACAAAGACAATCAATACAAGTTTTGAAACAGAAAGATCACTTACCTGTTGTCACCTAATGGCAACCTCAGAACCTGAAAGACAACAAAGACAGTCAATACAGGTTTTGAAACGGAAAGATCACTTACCTTTTACACAGTTGCAGAACAATAGACAGTGAGCCAGACACAGCTGCAGATGGACAGATTGATGGTGGCTGGATCTACGGTCAGGGAGTGAGTGTCTCTGAAGGTCCTAAACGTGTAAGACAAAAAAAAACGTCAATACATGTATAGAAATTGATTGATGACCAAACTCTTACACACTTGCAGTCAGATAGTTAGCGAGTCACACACACCATTGCAATGGACAGACCCTTGTTTGATGGATCCACCATTTGGAAGGAGAGGGGTGTCCTGAAGTCCTGAAAGCCTGTAAGACAACAAAGAAAGTCAATACATGTATAGAAACTGAATGATCACCTACCTGTTAGACAGTAGCAAACAGATAGATAGTGAGCCGTACACAGTGGCAGATGGATGGACCCTTGATGGACAGATGCACCATCAGGGAGGGAAAGGGTAAAGGCATCCTCGGAACCTGTAAGACAACAAAGAAAATCAATACATGTATAAAAACTGAATGATCACCTACCTGTTAGACAGGTACAGACAGATGGACAGCGAGCCCTACACAGTGGCAGATGGATGGACCCTTGATGGACAGATGCACCATCAGGGAGGGAAGGGGTAAAGGCATCCTCGGAACCTGAAAGACAACAAAGACAATCAATACAAGTTTTGAAACAGAAAGATCACTTACCTGTTGTCACCTAATGGCAACCTCAGAACCTGAAAGACAACAAAGACAGTCAATACAGGTTTTGAAACGGAAAGATCACTTACCTTTTACACAGTTGCAGAACAATAGACAGTGAGCCAGACACAGCTGCAGATGGACAGATTGATGGTGGCTGGATGTATGGTCATGGAGGGAGAGGCTCTGAAGGTCCTAAACCTGTAAGACAATTAAAAACATCAATACATGTATAGAAATTGATTGATGACCAAACTCTTACACACTTGCAGTCAGATAGTTAGCGAGTCACACACACCATTGCAATGGACAGACCCTTGTTTGATGGATCCACCATTTGGAAGGAGAGGGGTGTCCTGAAGTCCTGAAAGCCTGTAAGAAAACAAAGAAAGTCAATACATGTATAGAAACTGAATGATCACCTACCTGTTAGACAGTAGCAAACAGATAGATAGTGAGCCGTACACAGTGGCAGATGGATGGACCCTTGATGGACAGATGCACCATCAGGGAGGGAAGGGGTAAAGGCATCCTCGGAACCTGTAAGACAACAAAGAAAATCAATACATGTATAAAAACTGAATGATCACCTACCTGTTAGACAGGTGCAGACAGATGGACAGCGAGCCCTACACACTGGCAGATGGATGAACCCTTGATGGACAGATGCACCATCAGGGAGGGAAGGGGTAAAGGCATCCTCGGAACCTGAAAGACAACAAAGACAATCAATACAAGTTTTGAAACAGAAAGATCACTTACCTGTTGTCACCTAATGGCAACCTCAGAACCTGAAAGACAACAAAGACAGTCAATACAGGTTTTGAAACGGAAAGATCACTTACCTTTTACACAGTTGCAGAACAATAGACAGTGAGCCAGACACAGCTGCAGATGGACAGATTGATGGTGGCTGGATCTACGGTCAGGGAGTGAGTGGCTCTGAAGGTCCTAAACGTGTAAGACAAAAACAAACGTCAATACATGTATAGAAATTGATTGATGACCAAACTCTTACACACTTGCAGTCAGATAGATATCGAGTCACACACACCATTGCAATGGACAGACCCTTGTTTGATGGATCCACCATTTGGAAGGAGAGGGGTGTCCTGAAGTCCTGAAAGCCTGTAACACAACAAAGAAAGTCAATACATGTATAAAAACTGAATGATCACCTACCTGTTAGACAGGTGCAGACAGATAGACAGCGAGCCCTACACAGTGGCAGATGGATGGACCCTTGATGGACAGATGCACAATCAGGGAGGGAAGGGGTAAAGGCATCCTCGGAACCTGAAAGACAACAAAGACAATCAATACAAGTTTTGAAACAGAAAGATCACTTACCTGTTGTCACCTAATGGCAACCTCAGAACCTGAAAGACAACAAAGACAGTCAATACAGGTTTTGAAACGGAAAGATCACTTACCTTTTACACAGTTGCAGAACAATAGACAGTTAGCCAGACACAGCTGCAGATGGACAGATTGATGGTGGCTGGATCTACGGTCAGGGAGTGAGTGGCTCTGAAGGTCCTAAACGTGTAAGACAAAAACAAACGTCAATACATGTATAGAAATTGATTGATGACCAAACTCTTACACACTTGCAGTCAGATAGATATCGAGTCACACACACTATTGCAATGGACAGACCCTTGTTTGATGGATCCACCATTTGGAAGGAGAGGGGTGTCCTGAAGTCCTGAAAGCCTGTAAGACAACAAAGAAAGTCAATACATGTATAGAAACTGAATGATCACCTACCTGTTAAACAGTAGCAAACAGATAGATAGTGAGCCGTACACAGTGGCAGATGGATGGACCCTTGATGGACAGATGCTCCATCAGGAAGGGAAGGGGTAAAGGCATCCTCGAAACCTGTAAGACAACAAAGAAAATCAATACATGTATAGAAACTGAATGATCACCTACCTGTTGTCACCTAATGGCAACCTCAGAACCTGAAAGACAACAAAGACAGTCAATACAGGTTTTGAAACGGAAAGATCACTTACCTTTTACACAGTTGCAGAACAATAGACAGTTAGCCAGACAGCTGCAGATGGACAGATTGATGGTGGCTGCATCTACGGTCATGGAGGGAGGGGCTCTTAAGGTCCTAAACCTGTAAGACAAATAAAAAAGTCAATACATGTATAAAAACAGAATGATCACCTAACTCTTACACACTTGCAGTCAGATAGATATCGAGTCACACACATATTTGCAATGGACAGACCCTTGTTTGATGAATCCACCATTAGGAAGGAGGGGGGGTCCTGGAATCCTAAAAGCCTGTAAGACAACAAGGAAAGTCAATACATGTATAGAAACTGAATAATTACCTACCTGTTAGACAGTAGCAAACAGATAGACAGTGAGCCGTACATAGTTGCAGATGGATGGACCCTTGATTGACAGATGCACCATCAGGGAGGGAAGGGGTAAAGGCATCCTCGGAACCTGTAAAACAACAAGGAAAGTCAATACATGTATAGAAACTGAATAATTATCTACCTGTTAGACAGGTGCAGACAGATGGACAGCGAGCCCTACACAGTGGCAGATGGATGGATGCTTGATGGACAGATGCACCATCAGGGAGGGAAGAGGTAATGGCAACCTCAGAAACTGAAAGACAACAAAGACAGTCAATACAGGTTTTGAAACGGAAAGATCACTTACCTTTTACACAGTTGCAGAACAATAGACAGTGAGCCAGACACAGCTGCAGATGGACAGATTGATGGTGGCCGGATCTACGGTCAGGGAGTGAGTGTCTCTGAAGGTCCTAAACGTGTAAGACAAAAAAAAACGTCAATACATGTATAGAAATTGATTGATGACCAAACTCTTACACACTTGCAGTCAGATAGTAAGCGAGTCACACACCATTGCAATGGACAGACCCTTGTTTGATGGATCCACCATTTGGAAGGAGAGGGGTGTCCTGAAGTCCTGAAAGCCTGTAACACAACAAAGAAAGTCAATACATGTATAAAAACTGAATGATCACCTACCTGTTAGACAGGTGCAGACAGATAGATAGTGAGCCGTACACAGTGGCAGATGGATGGACCCTTGATGGACAGATGCACCATCAGGGAGGGAAAGGGTAAAGGCATCCTCGGAACCTGTAAGACAACAAAGAAAATCAATACATGTATAAAAACTGAATGATCACCTACCTGTTAGACAGGTGCAGACAGATGGACAGCGAGCCCTACACAGTGGCAGATGGATGAACCCTTGATGGACAGATGCACCATCAGGGAGGGAAGGGGTAAAGGCATCCTCGGAACCTGAAAGACAACAAAGAAAATCAATACAAGTTTTGAAACAGAAAGATCACTTATCTGTTGTCACCTAATGGCAACCTCAGAACCTGAAAGACAACAAAGACAGTCAATACAGGTTTTGAAACGGAAAGATCACTTACCTTTTACACAGTTGCAGAACAATAGACAGTTAGCCAGACACAGCTGCAGATGGACAGATTGATGGTGGCTGGATCTACGGTCAGGGAGTGAGTGGCTCTGAAGGTCCTAAACGTGTAAGACAAAAACAAACGTCAATACATGTATAGAAATTGATTGATGACCAAACTCTTACACACTTGCAGTCAGATAGATATCGAGTCACACACGCCATTGCAATGGACAGACCCTTGTTTGATGGATCCACCATATGGAAGGAGAGGGGTGTCCTGAAGTCCTGAAAGCCTGTAAGACAACAAAGAAAGTCAATACATGTATAGAAACTGAATGATCACCTACCTGTTAGACAGTAGCAAACAGATAGATAGTGAGCCGTACACAGTGGCAGATGGATGGACCCTTGATGGACAGATGCACCATCAGGGAGGGAGGGGTAAAGGCATCCTCGGAACCTGTAAGACAACAAAGAAAATCAATACATGTATAGAAACTGAATGATCACCTACCTGTTGTCACCTAATGGCAACCTTAGAACCTGAAAGACAACAAAGACAGTCAATACAGGTTTTGAAACGGAAAGATCACTTACCTTTTACACAGTTGCAGAACAATAGACAGTTAGCCAGACAGCTGCAGATGGACAGATTGATGGTGGCTGCATCTACGGTCATGGAGGGAGGGGCTCTGAAGGTCCTAAACCTGTAAGACAAATAAAAAAGTCAATACATGTATAAAAACAGAATGATCACCTAACTCTTACACACTTGCAGTCAGATAGATATCGAGTCACACACATAGTTGCAATGGACAGACCCTTGTTTGATGAATCCACCATTAGGAAGAAGGGGGGGTCCTGGAATCCTAAAAGCCTGTAAGACAACAAGGAAAGTCAATACATGTATAGAAACTGAATAATTACCTACCTGTTAGACAGTAGCAAACAGATAGACAGTGAGCCGTACATAGTTGCAGATGGATGGACCCTTGATTGACAGATGCACCATCAGGGAGGGAAAGGGTAAAGGCATCCTCGGAACCTGTAAAACAACAAGGAAAGTCAATACATGTATAGAAACTGAATAATTATCTACCTGTTAGACAGGTGCAGACAGATGGACAGCGAGCCCTACACAGTGGCAGATGGATGGATGCTTGATGGACAGATGCACCATCAGGGAGGGAAGAGGTAATGGCAACCTCAGAAACTGAAAGACAACAAAGACAGTCAATACAGGTTTTGAAACGGAAAGATCACTTACCTTTTACACAGTTTCAGAACAATAGACAGTGAGCCAGACACAGCTGCAGATGGACAGATTGATGGTGGCTGGATCTACGGTCAGGGAGTGAGTGTCTCTGAAGGTCCTAAACGTGTAAGACAAAAACAAACGTCAATACATGTATAGAAATTGATTGATGACCAAACTCTTACACACTTGCAGTCAGATAGTAAGCCAGTCACACACCATTGCAATGGACAGACCCTTGTTTGTTGGATCCACCATTTGGAAGGAGAGGGGTGTCCTGAAGTCCTGAAAGCCTGTAACACAACAAAGAAAGTCAATACATGTATAAAAACTGAATGATCACCTACCTGTTAGACAGGTGCAGACAGATAGATAGTGAGCCGTACACAGTGGCAGATGGATGGACCCTTGATGGACAGATGCACCATCAGGGAGGGAAAGGGTAAAGGCACCCTCGGAACCTGTAAGACAACAAAGAAAATCAATACATGTATAAAAACTGAATGATCACCTACCTGTTAGACAGGTGCAGACAGATGGACAGCGAGCCCTACACAGTGGCAGATGGATGGACCCTTGATGGACAGATGCACCATCAGGGAGGGAAGGGGTAAAGGCATCCTCGGAACCTGTAAAACAACAAGTCAATACATGTATAGAAACTGAATAATTATCTACCTGTTAGACAGGTGCAGACAGATGGACAGCGAGCCCTACACAGTGGCAGATGGATGGATGCTTGATGGACAGATGCACCATCAGGGAGGGAAGAGGTAATGGCAACCTCAGAAACTGAAAGACAACAAAGACAGTCAATACAGGTTTTGAAACGGAAAGATCACTTACCTTTTACACAGTCGCAGAACAATAGACAGTGAGCCAGACACAGCTGCAGATGGACAGATTGATGGTGGCTGGATCTACGGTCAGGGAGTGAGTGTCTCTGAAGGTCCTAAACGTGTAAGACAAAAAAAAACGTCAATACATGTATAGAAATTGATTGATGACCAAACTCTTACACACTTGCAGTCAGATAGTAAGCGAGTCACACACACCATTGCAATGGACAGACCCTTGTTTGATGGATCCACCATTTGAAAGGAGAGGGGTGTCCTGAAGTCCTGAAAGCCTGTAACACAACAAAGAAAGTCAATACATGTATAAAAACTGAATGATCACCTACCTGTTAGACAGGTGCAGACAGATAGATAGTGAGCCGTACACAGTGGCAGATGGATGGACCCTTGATGGACAGATGCACCATCAGGGAGGGAAAGGGTAAAGGCATCCTCGGAACCTGTAAGACAACAAAGAAAATCAATACATGTATAAAAACTGAATGATCACCTACCTGTTAGACAGGTGCAGACAGATGGACAGCGAGCCCTACACAGTGGCAGATGGATGGACCCTTGATGGACAGATGCACCATCAGGGAGGGAAGGGGTAAAGGCATCCTCGGAACCTGAAAGACAACAAAGACAATCAATACAAGTTTTGAAACAGAAAGATCACTTACCTGTTGTCACCTAATGGCAACCTCAGAACCTGAAAGACAACAAAGACAGTCAATACAGGTTTTGAAACGGAAAGATCACTTACCTTTTACACAGTTGCAGAACAATAGACAGTTAGCCAGACACAGCTGCAGATGGACAGATTGATGGTGGCTGGATCTACGGTCAGGGAGTGAGTGGCTCTGAAGGTCCTAAACGTGTAAGACAAAAACAAACGTCAATACATGTATAGAAATTGATTGATGACCAAACTCTTACACACTTGCAGTCAGATAGATATCGAGTCACACACACCATTGCAATGGACAGACCCTTGTTTGATGGATCCACCATTTGGAAGGAGAGGGGTGTCCTGAAGTCCTGAAAGCCTGTAAGACAACAAAGAAAGTCAATACATGTATAGAAACTGAATGATCACCTACCTGTTAGACAGTAGCAAACAGATAGATAGTGAGCCGTACACAGTGGCAGATGGATGGACCCTTGATGGACAGATGCACCATCAGGGAGGGAAAGGGTAAAGGCATCCTCGGAACCTGTAAGACAACAAAGAAAATCAATACATGTATAGAAACTGAATGATCACCTACCTGTTGTCACCTAATGGCAACCTCAGAACCTGAAAGACAACAAAGACAGTCAATACAGGTTTTGAAACGGAAAGATCACTTACCTTTTACACAGTTGCAGAACAATAGACAGTTAGCCAGACACAGCTGCAGATGGACAGATTGATGGTGGCTGGATCTACGGTCAGGGAGTGAGTGGCTCTGAAGGTCCTAAACGTGTAAGACAAAAACAAACGTCAATACATGTATAGAAATTGATTGATGACCAAACTCTTACACACTTGCAGTCAGATAGATATCGAGTCACACACACCATTGCAATGGACAGACCCTTGTTTGATGGATCCACCATTTGGAAGGAGAGGGGTGTCCTGAAGTCCTGAAAGCCTGTAAGACAACAAAGAAAGTCAATACATGTATAGAAACTGAATGATCACCTACCTGTTAGACAGTAGCAAACAGATAGATAGTGAGCCGTACACAGTGGCAGATGGATGGACCCTTGATGGACAGATGCACCATCAGGGAGGGAAAGGGTAAAGGCATCCTCGGAACCTGTAAGACAACAAAGAAAATCAATACATGTATAGAAACTGAATGATCACCTACCTGTTGTCACCTAATGGCAACCTCAGAACCTGAAAGACAACAAAGACAGTCAATACAGGTTTTGAAACGGAAAGATCACTTACCTTTTACACAGTTGCAGAACAATAGACAGTTAGCCAGACACAGCTGCAGATGGACAGATTGATGGTGGCTGGATCTACGGTCAGGGAGTGAGTGGCTCTGAAGGTCCTAAACGTGTAAGACAAAAACAAACGTCAATACATGTATAGAAATTGATTGATGACCAAACTCTTACACACTTGCAGTCAGATAGATATCGAGTCACACACACCATTGCAATGGACAGACCCTTGTTTGATGGATCCACCATTTGGAAGGAGAGGGGTGTCCTGAAGTCCTGAAAGCCTGTAAGACAACAAAGAAAGTCAATACATGTATAGAAACTGAATGATCACCTACCTGTTAGACAGTAGCAAACAGATAGATAGTGAGCCGTACACAGTGGCAGATGGATGGACCCTTGATGGACAGATGCACCATCAGGGAGGGAAAGGGTAAAGGCATCCTCGGAACCTGTAAGACAACAAAGAAAATCAATACATGTATAGAAACTGAATGATCACCTACCTGTTGTCACCTAATGGCAACCTCAGAACCTGAAAGACAACAAAGACAGTCAATACAGGTTTTGAAACGGAAAGATCACTTACCTTTTACACAGTTGCAGAACAATAGACAGTTAGCCAGACACAGCTGCAGATGGACAGATTGATGGTGGCTGGATCTACGGTCAGGGAGTGAGTGGCTCTGAAGGTCCTAAACGTGTAAGACAAAAACAAACGTCAATACATGTATAGAAATTGATTGATGACCAAACTCTTACACACTTGCAGTCAGATAGATATCGAGTCACACACACCATTGCAATGGACAGACCCTTGTTTGATGGATCCACCATTTGGAAGGAGAGGGGTGTCCTGAAGTCCTGAAAGCCTGTAAGACAACAAAGAAAGTCAATACATGTATAGAAACTGAATGATCACCTACCTGTTAGACAGTAGCAAACAGATAGACAGTGAGCCGTACATAGTTGCAGATGGATGGACCCTTGATTGACAGATGCACCATCAGGGAGGGAAGGGGTAAAGGCATCCTCGGAACCTGTAAAACAACAAGGAAAGTCAATACATGTATAGAAACTGAATAATTATCTACCTGTTAGACAGGTGCAGACAGATGGACAGCGAGCCCTACACAGTGGCAGATGGATGGATGCTTGATGGACAGATGCACCATCAGGGAGGGAAGAGGTAATGGCAACCTCAGAAACTGAAAGACAACAAAGACAGTCAATACAGGTTTTGAAACGGAAAGATCACTTACCTTTTACACAGTTGCAGAACAATAGACAGTGAGCCAGACACAGCTGCAGATGGACAGATTGATGGTGGCTGGATCTACGGTCAGGGAGTGAGTGGCTCTGAAGGTCCTAAACGTGTAAGACAAAAACAAACGTCAATACATGTATAGAAACTGAATGATCACCTACCTGTTGTCACCTAATGGCAACCTCAGAACCTGAAAGACAACAAAGACAGTCAATACAGGTTTTGAAACGGAAAGATCACTTACCTTTTACACAGTTGCAGAACAATAGACAGTGAGCCAGACACAGCTGCAGATGGACAGACTGATGGTGGCTGGATCTACGGTCAGGGAGTGAGTGGCTCTGAAGGTCCTAAACGTGTAAGACAAAAACAAACGTCTATACATGTATAGAAATTGATTGAAGACCAAACTCTTACACACTTGCAGTCAGATAGATATCGAGTCACACACACCATTGCAATGGACAGACCCTTGTTTGATGGATCCACCATTTGGAAGGAGAGGGGTGTCCTGAAGTCCTGAAAGCCTGTAAGACAACAAAGAAAGTCAATACATGTATAGAAACTGAATGATCACCTACCTGTTAGACAGTAGCAAACAGATAGATAGTGAGCCGTACACAGTGGCAGATGGATGGACCCTTGATGGACAGATGCACCATCAGGGAGGGAAAGGGTAAAGGCATCCTCGGAACCTGTAAGACAACAAAGAAAATCAATACATGTATAAAAACTGAATGATCACCTACCTGTTAGACAGGTGCAGACAGATGGACAGCGAGCCCTACACAGTGGCAGATGGATGGACCCTTGATGGACAGATGCACCATCAGGGAGGGAAGGGGTAAAGGCATCCTCGGAACCTGAAAGACAACAAAGACAATCCATACAAGTTTTGAAACAGAAAGATCACTTACCTGTTGTCACCTAATGGCAACCTCAGAACCTGAAAGACAACAAAGACAGTCAATACAGGTTTTGAAACGGAAAGATCACTTACCTTTTACACAGTTGCAGAACAATAGACAGTTAGCCAGACACAGCTGCAGATGGACAGATTGATGGTGGCTGGATCTACGGTCAGGGAGTGAGTGGCTCTGAAGGTCCTAAACGTGTAAGACAAAAACAAACGTCAATACATGTATAGAAATTGATTGATGACCAAACTCTTACACACTTGCAGTCAGATAGATATCGAGTCACACACACTATTGCAATGGACAGACCCTTGTTTGATGGATCCACCATTTGGAAGGAGAGGGGTGTCCTGAAGTCCTGAAAGCCTGTAAGACAACAAAGAAAGTCAATACATGTATAGAAACTGAATGATCACCTACCTGTTAGACAGTAGCAAACAGATAGATAGTGAGCCGTACACAGTGGCAGATGGATGGACCCTTGATGGACAGATGCACCATCAGGGAGGGAAAGGGTAAAGGCATCCTCGGAACCTGTAAGACAACAAAGAAAATCAATACATGTATAGAAACTGAATGATCACCTACCTGTTGTCACCTAATGGCAACCTCAGAACCTGAAAGACAACAAAGACAGTCAATACAGGTTTTGAAACGGAAAGATCACTTACCTTTTACACAGTTGCAGAACAATAGACAGTTAGCCAGACACAGCTGCAGATGGACAGATTGATGGTGGCTGGATCTACGGTCAGGGAGTGAGTGGCTCTGAAGGTCCTAAACGTGTAAGACAAAAACAAACGTCAATACATGTATAGAAATTGATTGATGACCAAACTCTTACACACTTGCAGTCAGATAGATATCGAGTCACACACATAGTTGCAATGGACAGACCCTTGTTTGATGAATCCACCATTAGGAAGGAGGGGGGGGTCCTGGAATCCTAAAAGCCTGTAAGACAACAAGGAAAGTCAATACATGTATAGAAACTGAATAATTACCTACCTGTTAGACAGTAGCAAACAGATAGACAGTGAGCCCTACACAGTGGCAGATGGATGGATGCTTGATGGACAGATGCACCATCAGGGAGGGAAAGGGTAAAGGCACCCTCGGAACCTGTAAGACAACAAAGAAAATCAATACATGTATAAAAACTGAATGATCACCTACCTGTTAGACAGGTGCAGACAGATGGACAGCGAGCCCTACACAGTGGCAGATGGATGGACCCTTGATGGACAGATGCACCATCAGGGAGGGAAGGGGTAAAGGCATCCTCGGAACCTGTAAAACAACAAGGAAAGTCAATACATGTATAGAAACTGAATAATTACCTACCTGTTAGACAGTAGCAAACAGATAGACAGTGAGCCCTACACAGTGGCAGATGGATGGATGCTTGATGGACAGATGCACCATCAGGGAGGGAAAGGGTAAAGGCACCCTCGGAACCTGTAAGACAACAAAGAAAATCAATACATGTATAAAAACTGAATGATCACCTACCTGTTAGACAGGTGCAGACAGATGGACAGCGAGCCCTACACAGTGGCAGATGGATGGACCCTTGATGGACAGATGCACCATCAGGGAGGGAAGGGGTAAAGGCATCCTCGGAACCTGTAAAACAACAAGGAAAGTCAATACATGTATAGAAACTGAATAATTATCTACCTGTTAGACAGGTGCAGACAGATGGACAGCGAGCCCTACACAGTGGCAGATGGATGGATGCTTGATGGACAGATGCACCATCAGGGAGGGAAGAGGTAATGGCAACCTCAGAAACTGAAAGACAACAAAGACAGTCAATACAGGTTTTGAAACGGAAAGATCACTTACCTTTTACACAGTCGCAGAACAATAGACAGTGAGCCAGACACAGCTGCAGATGGACAGATTGATGGTGGCTGGATCTACGGTCAGGGAGTGAGTGTCTCTGAAGGTCCTAAACGTGTAAGACAAAAAAAAACGTCAATACATGTATAGAAATTGATTGATGACCAAACTCTTACACACTTGCAGTCAGATAGTAAGCGAGTCACACACACCATTGCAATGGACAGACCCTTGTTTGATGGATCCACCATTTGAAAGGAGAGGGGTGTCCTGAAGTCCTGAAAGCCTGTAACACAACAAAGAAAGTCAATACATGTATAAAAACTGAATGATCACCTACCTGTTAGACAGGTGCAGACAGATAGACAGCGAGCCCTACACAGTGGCAGATGGATGGACCCTTGATGGATAGATGCACCATCAGGGAGGGAAGGGGTAAAGGCATCCTCGGAACCTGAAAGACAACAAAGACAATCAATACAAGTTTTGAAACAGAAAGATCACTTACCTGTTGTCACCTAATGGCAACCTCAGAACCTGAAAGACAACAACGACAGTCAATACAGGTTTTGAAACGGAAAGATCACTTACCTTTTACACAGTTGCAGAACAATAGACAGTTAGCCAGACACAGCTGCAGATGGACAGATTGATGGTGGCTGGATCTACGGTCAGGGAGTGAGTGGCTCTGAAGGTCCTAAACGTGTAAGACAAAAACAAACGTCAATACATGTATAGAAATTGATTGATGACCAAACTCTTACACACTTGCAGTCAGATAGATATCGAGTCACACACACCATTGCAATGGACAGACCCTTGTTTGATGGATCCACCATTTGGAAGGAGAGGGGTGTCCTGAAGTCCTGAAAGCCTGTAAGACAACAAAGAAAGTCAATACATGTATAAAAACTGAATGATTACCTACCTGTTAGACAGGTGCAGACAGATAGACAGCGAGCCCTACACAGTGGCAGATGGATGGACCCTTGATGGACAGATGCACCATCAGGGAGGGAAAGGGTAAAGGCATCCTCGGAACCTGTAAGACAACAAAGAAAATCAATACATGTATAAAAACTGAATGATCACCTACCTGTTAGACAGGTGCAGACAGATGGACAGCGAGCCCTACACAGTGGCAGATGGATGGACCCTTGATGGACAGATGCACCATCAGGGAGGGAAGGGGTAAAGGCATCCTCGGAACCTGAAAGACAACAAAGACAATCAATACAAGTTTTGAAACAGAAAGATCACTTACCTGTTGTCACCTAATGGCAACCTCAGAACCTGAAAGACAACAAAGACAGTCAATACAGGTTTTGAAACGGAAAGATCACTTACCTTTTACACAGTTGCAGAACAATAGACAGTTAGCCAGACACAGCTGCAGATGGACAGATTGATGGTGGCTGGATCTACGGTCAGGGAGTGAGTGGCTCTGAAGGTCCTAAACGTGTAAGACAAAAACAAACGTCAATACATGTATAGAAATTGATTGATGACCAAACTCTTACACACTTGCAGTCAGATAGATATCGAGTCACACACACCATTGCAATGGACAGACCCTTGTTTGATGGATCCACCATTTGGAAGGAGAGGGGTGTCCTGAAGTCCTGAAAGCCTGTAAGACAACAAAGAAAGTCAATACATGTATAGAAACTGAATGATCACCTACCTGTTAGACAGTAGCAAACAGATAGATAGTGAGCCGTACACAGTGGCAGATGGATGGACCCTTGATGGACAGATGCACCATCAGGGAGGGAAAGGGTAAAGGCATCCTCGGAACCTGTAAGACAACAAAGAAAATCAATACATGTATAGAAACTGAATGATCACCTACCTGTTGTCACCTAATGGCAACCTCAGAACCTGAAAGACAACAAAGACAGTCAATACAGGTTTTGAAACGGAAAGATCACTTACCTTTTACACAGTTGCAGAACAATAGACAGTTAGCCAGACACAGCTGCAGATGGACAGATTGATGGTGGCTGGATCTACGGTCAGGGAGTGAGTGGCTCTGAAGGTCCTAAACGTGTAAGACAAAAACAAACGTCAATACATGTATAGAAATTGATTGATGACCAAACTCTTACACACTTGCAGTCAGATAGATATCGAGTCACACACACCATTGCAATGGACAGACCCTTGTTTGATGGATCCACCATTTGGAAGGAGAGGGGTGTCCTGAAGTCCTGAAAGCCTGTAAGACAACAAAGAAAGTCAATACATGTATAGAAACTGAATGATCACCTACCTGTTAGACAGTAGCAAACAGATAGATAGTGAGCCGTACACAGTGGCAGATGGATGGACCCTTGATGGACAGATGCACCATCAGGGAGGGAAAGGGTAAAGGCATCCTCGGAACCTGTAAGACAACAAAGAAAATCAATACATGTATAGAAACTGAATGATCACCTACCTGTTGTCACCTAATGGCAACCTCAGAACCTGAAAGACAACAAAGACAGTCAATACAGGTTTTGAAACGGAAAGATCACTTACCTTTTACACAGTTGCAGAACAATAGACAGTTAGCCAGACACAGCTGCAGATGGACAGATTGATGGTGGCTGGATCTACGGTCAGGGAGTGAGTGGCTCTGAAGGTCCTAAACGTGTAAGACAAAAACAAACGTCAATACATGTATAGAAATTGATTGATGACCAAACTCTTACACACTTGCAGTCAGATAGATATCGAGTCACACACACCATTGCAATGGACAGACCCTTGTTTGATGGATCCACCATTTGGAAGGAGAGGGGTGTCCTGAAGTCCTGAAAGCCTGTAAGACAACAAAGAAAGTCAATACATGTATAGAAACTGAATGATCACCTACCTGTTAGACAGTAGCAAACAGATAGATAGTGAGCCATACACAGTGGCAGATGGATGGACCCTTGATGGACAGATGCACCATCAGGGAGGGAAAGGGTAAAGGCATCCTCGGAACCTGTAAGACAACAAAGAAAATCAATACATGTATAGAAACTGAATGATCACCTACCTGTTGTCACCTAATGGCAACCTCAGAACCTGAAAGACAACAAAGACAGTCAATACAGGTTTTGAAACGGAAAGATCACTTACCTTTTACACAGTTGCAGAACAATAGACAGTTAGCCAGACACAGCTGCAGATGGACAGATTGATGGTGGCTGGATCTACGGTCAGGGAGTGAGTGGCTCTGAAGGTCCTAAACGTGTAAGACAAAAACAAACGTCAATACATGTATAGAAATTGATTGATGACCAAACTCTTACACACTTGCAGTCAGATAGATATCGAGTCACACACACCATTGCAATGGACAGACCCTTGTTTGATGGATCCACCATTTGGAAGGAGAGGGGTGTCCTGAAGTCCTGAAAGCCTGTAAGACAACAAAGAAAGTCAATACATGTATAGAAACTGAATGATCACCTACCTGTTAGACAGTAGCAAACAGATAGACAGTGAGCCGTACATAGTTGCAGATGGATGGACCCTTGATTGACAGATGCACCATCAGGGAGGGAAGGGGTAAAGGCATCCTCGGAACCTGTAAAACAACAAGGAAAGTCAATACATGTATAGAAACTGAATAATTATCTACCTGTTAGACAGGTGCAGACAGATGGACAGCGAGCCCTACACAGTGGCAGATGGATGGATGCTTGATGGACAGATGCACCATCAGGGAGGGAAGAGGTAATGGCAACCTCAGAAACTGAAAGACAACAAAGACAGTCAATACAGGTTTTGAAACGGAAAGATCACTTACCTTTTACACAGTTGCAGAACAATAGACAGTGAGCCAGACACAGCTGCAGATGGACAGATTGATGGTGGCTGGATCTACGGTCAGGGAGTGAGTGGCTCTGAAGGTCCTAAACGTGTAAGACAAAAACAAACGTCAATACATGTATAGAAATTGATTGATGACCAAACTCTTACACACTTGCAGTCAGATAGATATCGAGTCACACACACCATTGCAATGGACAGACCCTTGTTTGATGGATCCACCATTTGGAAGGAGCGGGGTGTCCTGAAGTCCTGAAAGCCTGTAAGACAACAAAGAAAGTCAATACATGTATAAAAACTGAATGATTACCTACCTGTTAGACAGGTGCAGACAGATAGACAGCGAGCCCTACACAGTGGCAGATGGATGGACCCTTGATGGACAGATGCACCATCAGGGAGGGAAAGGGTAAAGGCATCCTCGGAACCTGTAAGACAACAAAGAAAATCAATACATGTATAAAAACTGAATGATCACCTACCTGTTAGACAGGTGCAGACAGATGGACAGCGAGCCCTACACAGTGGCAGATGGATGGACCCTTGATGGACAGATGCACCATCAGGGAGGGAAGGGGTAAAGGCATCCTCGGAACCTGAAAGACAACAAAGACAATCAATACAAGTTTTGAAACAGAAAGATCACTTACCTGTTGTCACCTAATGGCAACCTCAGAACCTGAAAGACAACAAAGACAGTCAATACAGGTTTTGAAACGGAAAGATCACTTACCTTTTACACAGTTGCAGAACAATAGACAGTTAGCCAGACACAGCTGCAGATGGACAGATTGATGGTGGCTGGATCTACGGTCAGGGAGTGAGTGGCTCTGAAGGTCCTAAACGTGTAAGACAAAAACAAACGTCAATACATGTATAGAAATTGATTGATGACCAAACTCTTACACACTTGCAGTCAGATAGATATCGAGTCACACACACCATTGCAATGGACAGACCCTTGTTTGATGGATCCACCATTTGGAAGGAGAGGGGTGTCCTGAAGTCCTGAAAGCCTGTAAGACAACAAAGAAAGTCAATACATGTATAGAAACTGAATGATCACCTACCTGTTAGACAGTAGCAAACAGATAGATAGTGAGCCGTACACAGTGGCAGATGGATGGACCCTTGATGGACAGATGCACCATCAGGGAGGGAAAGGGTAAAGGCATCCTCGGAACCTGTAAGACAACAAAGAAAATCAATACATGTATAGAAACTGAATGATCACCTACCTGTTGTCACCTAATGGCAACCTCAGAACCTGAAAGACAACAAAGACAGTCAATACAGGTTTTGAAACGGAAAGATCACTTACCTTTTACACAGTTGCAGAACAATAGACAGTTAGCCAGACACAGCTGCAGATGGACAGATTGATGGTGGCTGGATCTACGGTCAGGGAGTGAGTGGCTCTGAAGGTCCTAAACGTGTAAGACAAAAACAAACGTCAATACATGTATAGAAATTGATTGATGACCAAACTCTTACACACTTGCAGTCAGATAGATATCGAGTCACACACACCATTGCAATGGACAGACCCTTGTTTGATGGATCCACCATTTGGAAGGAGAGGGGTGTCCTGAAGTCCTGAAAGCCTGTAAGACAACAAAGAAAGTCAATACATGTATAGAAACTGAATGATCACCTACCTGTTAGACAGTAGCAAACAGATAGATAGTGAGCCGTACACAGTGGCAGATGGATGGACCCTTGATGGACAGATGCACCATCAGGGAGGGAAAGGGTAAAGGCATCCTCGGAACCTGTAAGACAACAAAGAAAATCAATACATGTATAGAAACTGAATGATCACCTACCTGTTGTCACCTAATGGCAACCTCAGAACCTGAAAGACAACAAAGACAGTCAATACAGGTTTTGAAACGGAAAGATCACTTACCTTTTACACAGTTGCAGAACAATAGACAGTTAGCCAGACACAGCTGCAGATGGACAGATTGATGGTGGCTGGATCTACGGTCAGGGAGTGAGTGGCTCTGAAGGTCCTAAACGTGTAAGACAAAAACAAACGTCAATACATGTATAGAAATTGATTGATGACCAAACTCTTACACACTTGCAGTCAGATAGATATCGAGTCACACACACCATTGCAATGGACAGACCCTTGTTTGATGGATCCACCATTTGGAAGGAGAGGGGTGTCCTGAAGTCCTGAAAGCCTGTAAGACAACAAAGAAAGTCAATACATGTATAGAAACTGAATGATCACCTACCTGTTAGACAGTAGCAAACAGATAGATAGTGAGCCGTACACAGTGGCAGATGGATGGACCCTTGATGGACAGATGCACCATCAGGGAGGGAAAGGGTAAAGGCATCCTCGGAACCTGTAAGACAACAAAGAAAATCAATACATGTATAGAAACTGAATGATCACCTACCTGTTGTCACCTAATGGCAACCTCAGAACCTGAAAGACAACAAAGACAGTCAATACAGGTTTTGAAACGGAAAGATCACTTACCTTTTACACAGTTGCAGAACAATAGACAGTTAGCCAGACACAGCTGCAGATGGACAGATTGATGGTGGCTGGATCTACGGTCAGGGAGTGAGTGGCTCTGAAGGTCCTAAACGTGTAAGACAAAAACAAACGTCAATACATGTATAGAAATTGATTGATGACCAAACTCTTACACACTTGCAGTCAGATAGATATCGAGTCACACACACCATTGCAATGGACAGACCCTTGTTTGATGGATCCACCATTTGGAAGGAGAGGGGTGTCCTGAAGTCCTGAAAGCCTGTAAGACAACAAAGAAAGTCAATACATGTATAGAAACTGAATGATCACCTACCTGTTAGACAGTAGCAAACAGATAGACAGTGAGCCGTACATAGTTGCAGATGGATGGACCCTTGATTGACAGATGCACCATCAGGGAGGGAAGGGGTAAAGGCATCCTCGGAACCTGTAAAACAACAAGGAAAGTCAATACATGTATAGAAACTGAATAATTATCTACCTGTTAGACAGGTGCAGACAGATGGACAGCGAGCCCTACACAGTGGCAGATGGATGGATGCTTGATGGACAGATGCACCATCAGGGAGGGAAGAGGTAATGGCAACCTCAGAAACTGAAAGACAACAAAGACAGTCAATACAGGTTTTGAAACGGAAAGATCACTTACCTTTTACACAGTTGCAGAACAATAGACAGTTAGCCAGACACAGCTGCAGATGGACAGATTGATGGTGGCTGGATCTACGGTCAGGGAGTGAGTGGCTCTGAAGGTCCTAAACGTGTAAGACAAAAACAAACGTCAATACATGTATAGAAACTGAATGATCACCTACCTGTTGTCACCTAATGGCAACCTCAGAACCTGAAAGACAACAAAGACAGTCAATACAGGTTTTGAAACGGAAAGATCACTTACCTTTTACACAGTTGCAGAACAATAGACAGTGAGCCAGACACAGCTGCAGATGGACAGATTGATGGTGGCTGGATCTACGGTCAGGGAGTGAGTGGCTCTGAAGGTCCTAAATGTGTAAGACAAAAACAAACGTCAATACATGTATAGAAATTGATTGATGACCAAACTCTTACACACTTGCAGTCAGATAGATATCGAGTCACACACACCATTGCAATGGACAGACCCTTGTTTGATGGATCCACCATTTGGAAGGAGAGGGGTGTCCTGAAGTCCTGAAAGCCTGTAAGACAACAAAGAAAGTCAATACATGTATAAAAACTGAATGATCACCTACCTGTTAGACAGGTGCAGACAGATAGACAGCGAGCCCTACACAGTGGCAGATGGATGGACCCTTGATGGACAGATGCACCATCAGGGAGGGAAAGGGTAAAGGCATCCTCGGAACCTGTAAGACAACAAAGAAAATCAATACATGTATAAAAACTGAATGATCACCTACCTGTTAGACAGGTGCAGACAGATGGACAGCGAGCCCTACACAGTGGCAGATGGATGGACCCTTGATGGACAGATGCACCATCAGGGAGGGAAGGGGTAAAGGCATCCTCGGAACCTGAAAGACAACAAAGACAATCAATACAAGTTTTGAAACAGAAAGATCACTTACCTGTTGTCACCTAATGGCAACCTCAGAACCTGAAAGACAACAAAGACAGTCAATACAGGTTTTGAAACGGAAAGATCACTTACCTTTTACACAGTTGCAGAACAATAGACAGTTAGCCAGACACAGCTGCAGATGGACAGATTGATGGTGGCTGGATCTACGGTCAGGGAGTGAGTGGCTCTGAAGGTCCTAAACGTGTAAGACAAAAACAAACGTCAATACATGTATAGAAATTGATTGATGACCAAACTCTTACACACTTGCAGTCAGATAGATATCGAGTCACACACACCATTGCAATGGACAGACCCTTGTTTGATGGATCCACCATTTGGAAGGAGAGGGGTGTCCTGAAGTCCTGAAAGCCTGTAAGACAACAAAGAAAGTCAATACATGTATAGAAACTGAATGATCACCTACCTGTTAGACAGTAGCAAACAGATAGATAGTGAGCCGTACACAGTGGCAGATGGATGGACCCTTGATGGACAGATGCACCATCAGGGAGGGAAAGGGTAAAGGCATCCTCGGAACCTGTAAGACAACAAAGAAAATCAATACATGTATAGAAACTGAATGATCACCTACCTGTTGTCACCTAATGGCAACCTCAGAACCTGAAAGACAACAAAGACAGTCAATACAGGTTTTGAAACGGAAAGATCACTTACCTTTTACACAGTTGCAGAACAATAGACAGTTAGCCAGACACAGCTGCAGATGGACAGATTGATGGTGGCTGGATCTACGGTCAGGGAGTGAGTGGCTCTGAAGGTCCTAAACGTGTAAGACAAAAACAAACGTCAATACATGTATAGAAATTGATTGATGACCAAACTCTTACACACTTGCAGTCAGATAGATATCGAGTCACACACACCATTGCAATGGACAGACCCTTGTTTGATGGATCCACCATTTGGAAGGAGAGGGGTGTCCTGAAGTCCTGAAAGCCTGTAAGACAACAAAGAAAGTCAATACATGTATAGAAACTGAATGATCACCTACCTGTTAGACAGTAGCAAACAGATAGACAGTGAGCCGTACATAGTTGCAGATGGATGGACCCTTGATTGACAGATGCACCATCAGGGAGGGAAGGGGTAAAGGCATCCTCGGAACCTGTAAAACAACAAGGAAAGTCAATACATGTATAGAAACTGAATAATTATCTACCTGTTAGACAGGTGCAGACAGATGGACAGCGAGCCCTACACAGTGGCAGATGGATGGATGCTTGATGGACAGATGCACCATCAGGGAGGGAAGAGGTAATGGCAACCTCAGAAACTGAAAGACAACAAAGACAGTCAATACAGGTTTTGAAACGGAAAGATCACTTACCTTTTACACAGTTGCAGAACAATAGACAGTGAGCCAGACACAGCTGCAGATGGACAGATTGATGGTGGCTGGATCTACGGTCAGGGAGTGAGTGGCTCTGAAGGTCCTAAACGTGTAAGACAAAAACAAACGTCAATACATGTATAGAAACTGAATGATCACCTACCTGTTGTCACCTAATGGCAACCTCAGAACCTGAAAGACAACAAAGACAGTCAATACAGGTTTTGAAACGGAAAGATCACTTACCTTTTACACAGTTGCAGAACAATAGACAGTGAGCCAGACACAGCTGCAGATGGACAGATTGATGGTGGCTGGATCTACGGTCAGGGAGTGAGTGGCTCTGAAGGTCCTAAACGTGTAAGACAAAAACAAACGTCAATACATGTATAGAAATTGATTGATGACCAAACTCTTACACACTTGCAGTCAGATAGATATCGAGTCACACACACCATTGCAATGGACAGACCCTTGTTTGATGGATCCACCATTTGGAAGGAGAGGGGTGTCCTGAAGTCCTGAAAGCCTGTAAGACAACAAAGAAAGTCAATACATGTATAAAAACTGAATGATCACCTACCTGTTAGACAGGTGCAGACAGATAGACAGCGAGCCCTACACAGTGGCAGATGGATGGACCCTTGATGGACAGATGCACCATCAGGGAGGGAAAGGGTAAAGGCATCCTCGGAACCTGTAAGACAACAAAGAAAATCAATACATGTATAAAAACTGAATGATCACCTACCTGTTAGACAGGTGCAGACAGATGGACAGCGAGCCCTACACAGTGGCAGATGGATGGACCCTTGATGGACAGATGCACCATCAGGGAGGGAAGGGGTAAAGGCATCCTCGGAACCTGAAAGACAACAAAGACAATCAATACAAGTTTTGAAACAGAAAGATCACTTACCTGTTGTCACCTAATGGCAACCTCAGAACCTGAAAGACAACAAAGACAGTCAATACAGGTTTTGAAACGGAAAGATCACTTACCTTTTACACAGTTGCAGAACAATAGACAGTTAGCCAGACACAGCTGCAGATGGACAGATTGATGGTGGCTGGATCTACGGTCAGGGAGTGAGTGGCTCTGAAGGTCCTAAACGTGTAAGACAAAAACAAACGTCAATACATGTATAGAAATTGATTGATGACCAAACTCTTACACACTTGCAGTCAGATAGATATCGAGTCACACACACCATTGCAATGGACAGACCCTTGTTTGATGGATCCACCATTTGGAAGGAGAGGGGTGTCCTGAAGTCCTGAAAGCCTGTAAGACAACAAAGAAAGTCAATACATGTATAGAAACTGAATGATCACCTACCTGTTAGACAGTAGCAAACAGATAGATAGTGAGCCGTACACAGTGGCAGATGGATGGACCCTTGATGGACAGATGCACCATCAGGGAGGGAAAGGGTAAAGGCATCCTCGGAACCTGTAAGACAACAAAGAAAATCAATACATGTATAGAAACTGAATGATCACCTACCTGTTGTCACCTAATGGCAACCTCAGAACCTGAAAGACAACAAAGACAGTCAATACAGGTTTTGAAACGGAAAGATCACTTACCTTTTACACAGTTGCAGAACAATAGACAGTTAGCCAGACACAGCTGCAGATGGACAGATTGATGGTGGCTGGATCTACGGTCAGGGAGTGAGTGGCTCTGAAGGTCCTAAACGTGTAAGACAAAAACAAACGTCAATACATGTATAGAAATTGATTGATGACCAAACTCTTACACACTTGCAGTCAGATAGATATCGAGTCACACACACCATTGCAATGGACAGACCCTTGTTTGATGGATCCACCATTTGGAAGGAGAGGGGTGTCCTGAAGTCCTGAAAGCCTGTAAGACAACAAAGAAAGTCAATACATGTATAGAAACTGAATGATCACCTACCTGTTAGACAGTAGCAAACAGATAGATAGTGAGCCGTACACAGTGGCAGATGGATGGACCCTTGATGGACAGATGCACCATCAGGGAGGGAAAGGGTAAAGGCATCCTCGGAACCTGTAAGACAACAAAGAAAATCAATACATGTATAGAAACTGAATGATCACCTACCTGTTGTCACCTAATGGCAACCTCAGAACCTGAAAGACAACAAAGACAGTCAATACAGGTTTTGAAACGGAAAGATCACTTACCTTTTACACAGTTGCAGAACAATAGACAGTTAGCCAGACACAGCTGCAGATGGACAGATTGATGGTGGCTGGATCTACGGTCAGGGAGTGAGTGGCTCTGAAGGTCCTAAACGTGTAAGACAAAAACAAACGTCAATACATGTATAGAAATTGATTGATGACCAAACTCTTACACACTTGCAGTCAGATAGATATCGAGTCACACACACCATTGCAATGGACAGACCCTTGTTTGATGGATCCACCATTTGGAAGGAGAGGGGTGTCCTGAAGTCCTGAAAGCCTGTAAGACAACAAAGAAAGTCAATACATGTATAGAAACTGAATGATCACCTACCTGTTAGACAGGTGCAGACAGATAGACAGCGAGCCCTACACAGTGGCAGATGGATGGACCCTTGATGGACAGATGCACCATCAGGGAGGGAAAGGGTAAAGGCATCCTCGGAACCTGTAAGACAACAAAGAAAATCAATACATGTATAAAAACTGAATGATCACCTACCTGTTAGACAGGTGCAGACAGATGGACAGCGAGCCCTACACAGTGGCAGATGGATGGACCCTTGATGGACAGATGCACCATCAGGGAGGGAAGGGGTAAAGGCATCCTCGGAACCTGAAAGACAACAAAGACAATCAATACAAGTTTTGAAACAGAAAGATCACTTACCTGTTGTCACCTAATGGCAACCTCAGAACCTGAAAGACAACAAAGACAGTCAATACAGGTTTTGAAACGGAAAGATCACTTACCTTTTACACAGTTGCAGAACAATAGACAGTTAGCCAGACACAGCTGCAGATGGACAGATTGATGGTGGCTGGATCTACGGTCAGGGAGTGAGTGGCTCTGAAGGTCCTAAACGTGTAAGACAAAAACAAACGTCAATACATGTATAGAAATTGATTGATGACCAAACTCTTACACACTTGCAGTCAGATAGATATCGAGTCACACACACCATTGCAATGGACAGACCCTTGTTTGATGGATCCACCATTTGGAAGGAGAGGGGTGTCCTGAAGTCCTGAAAGCCTGTAAGACAACAAAGAAAGTCAATACATGTATAGAAACTGAATAATTACCTACCTGTTAGACAGTAGCAAACAGATAGACAGTGAGCCGTACATAGTTGCAGATGGATGGACCCTTGATTGACAGATGCACCATCAGGGAGGGAAAGGGTAAAGGCATCCTCGGAACCTGTAAAACAACAAGGAAAGTCAATACATGTATAGAAACTGAATAATTATCTACCTGTTAGACAGGTGCAGACAGATGGACAGCGAGCCCTACACAGTGGCAGATGGATGGATGCTTGATGGACAGATGCACCATCAGGGAGGGAAGAGGTAATGGCAACCTCAGAAACTGAAAGACAACAAAGACAGTCAATACAGGTTTTGAAACGGAAAGATCACTTACCTTTTACACAGTTTCAGAACAATAAACAGTGAGCCAGACACAGCTGCAGATGGACAGATTGATGGTGGCTGGATCTACGGTCAGGGAGTGAGTGTCTCTGAAGGTCCTAAACGTGTAAGACAAAAACAAACGTCAATACATGTATAGAAATTGATTGATGACCAAACTCTTACACACTTGCAGTCAGATAGTAAGCGAGTCACACACCATTGCAATGGACAGACCCTTGTTTGTTGGATCCACCATTTGGAAGGAGAGGGGTGTCCTGAAGTCCTGAAAGCCTGTAACACAACAAAGAAAGTCAATACATGTATAAAAACTGAATGATCACCTACCTGTTAGACAGGTGCAGACAGATAGATAGTGAGCCGTACACAGTGGCAGATGGATGGACCCTTGATGGACAGATGCACCATCAGGGAGGGAAAGGGTAAAGGCACCCTCGGAACCTGTAAGACAACAAAGAAAATCAATACATGTATAAAAACTGAATGATCACCTACCTGTTAGACAGGTGCAGACAGATGGACAGCGAGCCCTACACAGTGGCAGATGGATGGACCCTTGATGGACAGATGCACCATCAGGGAGGGAAGGGGTAAAGGCATCCTCGGAACCAGTAAAACAACAAGGAAAGTCAATACATGTATAGAAACTGAATAATTATCTACCTGTTAGACAGGTGCAGACAGATGGACAGCGAGCCCTACACAGTGGCAGATGGATGGATGCTTGATGGACAGATGCACCATCAGGGAGGGAAGAGGTAATGGCAACCTCAGAAACTGAAAGACAACAAAGACAGTCAATACAGGTTTTGAAACGGAAAGATCACTTACCTTTTACACAGTCGCAGAACAATAGACAGTGAGCCAGACACAGCTGCAGATGGACAGATTGATGGTGGCTGGATCTACGGTCAGGGAGTGAGTGTCTCTGAAGGTCCTAAACGTGTAAGACAAAAAAAAACGTCAATACATGTATAGAAATTGATTGATGACCAAACTCTTACACACTTGCAGTCAGATAGTAAGCGAGTCACACACACCATTGCAATGGACAGACCCTTGTTTGATGGATCCACCATTTGAAAGGAGAGGGGTGTCCTGAAGTCCTGAAAGCCTGTAACACAACAAAGAAAGTCAATACATGTATAAAAACTGAATGATCACCTACCTGTTAGACAGGTGCAGACAGATAGACAGCGAGCCCTACACAGTGGCAGATGGATGGACCCTTGATGGATAGATGCACCATCAGGGAGGGAAGGGGTAAAGGCATCCTCGGAACCTGAAAGACAACAAAGACAATCAATACAAGTTTTGAAACAGAAAGATCACTTACCTGTTGTCACCTAATGGCAACCTCAGAACCTGAAAGACAACAACGACAGTCAATACAGGTTTTGAAACGGAAAGATCACTTACCTTTTACACAGTTGCAGAACAATAGACAGTTAGCCAGACACAGCTGCAGATGGACAGATTGATGGTGGCTGGATCTACGGTCAGGGAGTGAGTGGCTCTGAAGGTCCTAAACGTGTAAGACAAAAACAAACGTCAATACATGTATAGAAATTGATTGATGACCAAACTCTTACACACTTGCAGTCAGATAGATATCGAGTCACACACACCATTGCAATGGACAGACCCTTGTTTGATGGATCCACCATTTGGAAGGAGAGGGGTGTCCTGAAGTCCTGAAAGCCTGTAAGACAACAAAGAAAGTCAATACATGTATAAAAACTGAATGATTACCTACCTGTTAGACAGGTGCAGACAGATAGACAGCGAGCCCTACACAGTGGCAGATGGATGGACCCTTGATGGACAGATGCACCATCAGGGAGGGAAAGGGTAAAGGCATCCTCGGAACCTGTAAGACAACAAAGAAAATCAATACATGTATAAAAACTGAATGATCACCTACCTGTTAGACAGGTGCAGACAGATGGACAGCGAGCCCTACACAGTGGCAGATGGATGGACCCTTGATGGACAGATGCACCATCAGGGAGGGAAGGGGTAAAGGCATCCTCGGAACCTGAAAGACAACAAAGACAATCAATACAAGTTTTGAAACAGAAAGATCACTTACCTGTTGTCACCTAATGGCAACCTCAGAACCTGAAAGACAACAAAGACAGTCAATACAGGTTTTGAAACGGAAAGATCACTTACCTTTTACACAGTTGCAGAACAATAGACAGTTAGCCAGACACAGCTGCAGATGGACAGATTGATGGTGGCTGGATCTACGGTCAGGGAGTGAGTGGCTCTGAAGGTCCTAAACGTGTAAGACAAAAACAAACGTCAATACATGTATAGAAATTGATTGATGACCAAACTCTTACACACTTGCAGTCAGATAGATATCGAGTCACACACACCATTGCAATGGACAGACCCTTGTTTGATGGATCCACCATTTGGAAGGAGAGGGGTGTCCTGAAGTCCTGAAAGCCTGTAAGACAACAAAGAAAGTCAATACATGTATAGAAACTGAATGATCACCTACCTGTTAGACAGTAGCAAACAGATAGATAGTGAGCCGTACACAGTGGCAGATGGATGGACCCTTGATGGACAGATGCACCATCAGGGAGGGAAAGGGTAAAGGCATCCTCGGAACCTGTAAGACAACAAAGAAAATCAATACATGTATAGAAACTGAATGATCACCTACCTGTTGTCACCTAATGGCAACCTCAGAACCTGAAAGACAACAAAGACAGTCAATACAGGTTTTGAAACGGAAAGATCACTTACCTTTTACACAGTTGCAGAACAATAGACAGTTAGCCAGACACAGCTGCAGATGGACAGATTGATGGTGGCTGGATCTACGGTCAGGGAGTGAGTGGCTCTGAAGGTCCTAAACGTGTAAGACAAAAACAAACGTCAATACATGTATAGAAATTGATTGATGACCAAACTCTTACACACTTGCAGTCAGATAGATATCGAGTCACACACACCATTGCAATGGACAGACCCTTGTTTGATGGATCCACCATTTGGAAGGAGAGGGGTGTCCTGAAGTCCTGAAAGCCTGTAAGACAACAAAGAAAGTCAATACATGTATAGAAACTGAATGATCACCTACCTGTTAGACAGTAGCAAACAGATAGATAGTGAGCCGTACACAGTGGCAGATGGATGGACCCTTGATGGACAGATGCACCATCAGGGAGGGAAAGGGTAAAGGCATCCTCGGAACCTGTAAGACAACAAAGAAAATCAATACATGTATAGAAACTGAATGATCACCTACCTGTTGTCACCTAATGGCAACCTCAGAACCTGAAAGACAACAAAGACAGTCAATACAGGTTTTGAAACGGAAAGATCACTTACCTTTTACACAGTTGCAGAACAATAGACAGTTAGCCAGACACAGCTGCAGATGGACAGATTGATGGTGGCTGGATCTACGGTCAGGGAGTGAGTGGCTCTGAAGGTCCTAAACGTGTAAGACAAAAACAAACGTCAATACATGTATAGAAATTGATTGATGACCAAACTCTTACACACTTGCAGTCAGATAGATATCGAGTCACACACACCATTGCAATGGACAGACCCTTGTTTGATGGATCCACCATTTGGAAGGAGAGGGGTGTCCTGAAGTCCTGAAAGCCTGTAAGACAACAAAGAAAGTCAATACATGTATAGAAACTGAATGATCACCTACCTGTTAGACAGTAGCAAACAGATAGATAGTGAGCCGTACACAGTGGCAGATGGATGGACCCTTGATGGACAGATGCACCATCAGGGAGGGAAAGGGTAAAGGCATCCTCGGAACCTGTAAGACAACAAAGAAAATCAATACATGTATAGAAACTGAATGATCACCTACCTGTTGTCACCTAATGGCAACCTCAGAACCTGAAAGACAACAAAGACAGTCAATACAGGTTTTGAAACGGAAAGATCACTTACCTTTTACACAGTTGCAGAACAATAGACAGTTAGCCAGACACAGCTGCAGATGGACAGATTGATGGTGGCTGGATCTACGGTCAGGGAGTGAGTGGCTCTGAAGGTCCTAAACGTGTAAGACAAAAACAAACGTCAATACATGTATAGAAATTGATTGATGACCAAACTCTTACACACTTGCAGTCAGATAGATATCGAGTCACACACACCATTGCAATGGACAGACCCTTGTTTGATGGATCCACCATTTGGAAGGAGAGGGGTGTCCTGAAGTCCTGAAAGCCTGTAAGACAACAAAGAAAGTCAATACATGTATAAAAACTGAATGATCACCTACCTGTTAGACAGGTGCAGACAGATAGACAGCGAGCCCTACACAGTGGCAGATGGATGGACCCTTGATGGACAGATGCACCATCAGGGAGGGAAAGGGTAAAGGCATCCTCGGAACCTGTAAGACAACAAAGAAAATCAATACATGTCTAAAAACTGAATGATCACCTACCTGTTAGACAGGTGCAGACAGATGGACAGCGAGCCCTACACAGTGGCAGATGGATGGACCCTTGATGGACAGATGCACCATCAGGGAGGGAAGGGGTAAAGGCATCCTCGGAACCTGAAAGACAACAAAGACAATCAATACAAGTTTTGAAACAGAAAGATCACTTACCTGTTGTCACCTAATGGCAACCTCAGAACCTGAAAGACAAAAAAAGACAGTCAATACAGGTTTTGAAACGGAAAGATCACTTACCTTTTACACAGTTGCAGAACAATAGACAGTTAGCCAGACACAGCTGCAGATGGACAGATTGATGGTGGCTGGATCTACGGTCAGGGAGTGAGTGGCTCTGAAGGTCCTAAACGTGTAAGACAAAAACAAACGTCAATACATGTATAGAAATTGATTGATGACCAAACTCTTACACACTTGCAGTCAGATAGATATCGAGTCACACACACCATTGCAATGGACAGACCCTTGTTTGATGGATCCACCATTTGGAAGGAGAGGGGTGTCCTGAAGTCCTGAAAGCCTGTAAGACAACAAAGAAAGTCAATACATGTATAGAAACTGAATGATCACCTACCTGTTAGACAGTAGCAAACAGATAGATAGTGAGCCGTACACAGTGGCAGATGGATGGACCCTTGATGGACAGATGCACCATCAGGGAGGGAAAGGGTAAAGGCATCCTCGGAACCTGTAAGACAACAAAGAAAATCAATACATGTATAGAAACTGAATGATCACCTACCTGTTGTCACCTAATGGCAACCTCAGAACCTGAAAGACAACAAAGACAGTCAATACAGGTTTTGAAACGGAAAGATCACTTACCTTTTACACAGTTGCAGAACAATAGACAGTTAGCCAGACACAGCTGCAGATGGACAGATTGATGGTGGCTGGATCTACGGTCAGGGAGTGAGTGGCTCTGAAGGTCCTAAACGTGTAAGACAAAAACAAACGTCAATACATGTATAGAAATTGATTGATGACCAAACTCTTACACACTTGCAGTCAGATAGATATCGAGTCACACACACCATTGCAATGGACAGACCCTTGTTTGATGGATCCACCATTTGGAAGGAGAGGGGTGTCCTGAAGTCCTGAAAGCCTGTAAGACAACAAAGAAAGTCAATACATGTATAGAAACTGAATGATCACCTACCTGTTAGACAGTAGCAAACAGATAGATAGTGAGCCGTACACAGTGGCAGATGGATGGACCCTTGATGGACAGATGCACCATCAGGGAGGGAAAGGGTAAAGGCATCCTCGGAACCTGTAAGACAACAAAGAAAATCAATACATGTATAGAAACTGAATGATCACCTACCTGTTGTCACCTAATGGCAACCTCAGAACCTGAAAGACAACAAAGACAGTCAATACAGGTTTTGAAACGGAAAGATCACTTACCTTTTACACAGTTGCAGAACAATAGACAGTTAGCCAGACACAGCTGCAGATGGACAGATTGATGGTGGCTGGATCTACGGTCAGGGAGTGAGTGGCTCTGAAGGTCCTAAACGTGTAAGACAAAAACAAACGTCAATACATGTATAGAAATTGATTGATGACCAAACTCTTACACACTTGCAGTCAGATAGATATCGAGTCACACACACCATTGCAATGGACAGACCCTTGTTTGATGGATCCACCATTTGGAAGGAGAGGGGTGTCCTGAAGTCCTGAAAGCCTGTAAGACAACAAAGAAAGTCAATACATGTATAGAAACTGAATGATCACCTACCTGTTAGACAGTAGCAAACAGATAGATAGTGAGCCGTACACAGTGGCAGATGGATGGACCCTTGATGGACAGATGCACCATCAGGGAGGGAAAGGGTAAAGGCATCCTCGGAACCTGTAAGACAACAAAGAAAATCAATACATGTATAGAAACTGAATGATCACCTACCTGTTGTCACCTAATGGCAACCTCAGAACCTGAAAGACAACAAAGACAGTCAATACAGGTTTTGAAACGGAAAGATCACTTACCTTTTACACAGTTGCAGAACAATAGACAGTTAGCCAGACACAGCTGCAGATGGACAGATTGATGGTGGCTGGATCTACGGTCAGGGAGTGAGTGGCTCTGAAGGTCCTAAACGTGTAAGACAAAAACAAACGTCAATACATGTATAGAAATTGATTGATGACCAAACTCTTACACACTTGCAGTCAGATAGATATCGAGTCACACACACCATTGCAATGGACAGACCCTTGTTTGATGGATCCACCATTTGGAAGGAGAGGGGTGTCCTGAAGTCCTGAAAGCCTGTAAGACAACAAAGAAAGTCAATACATGTATAGAAACTGAATGATCACCTACCTGTTAGACAGTAGCAAACATATAGATAATGAGCCGTACACAGTGGCAGATGGATGAAACCTTGATGGACAGATGCACCATCAGGGAGGGAAAGGGTAAAGGCATCCTCGGAACCTGTAAGACAACAAAGAAAATCAATACATGTATAGAAACTGAATGATCACCTACCTGTTGTCACCTAATGGCAACCTCAGAACCTGAAAGACAACAAAGACAGTCAATACAGGTTTTGAAACGGAAAGATCACTTACCTTTTACACAGTTGCAGAACAATAGACAGTTAGCCAGACACAGCTGCAGATGGACAGATTGATGGTGGCTGGATCTACGGTCAGGGAGTGAGTGGCTCTGAAGGTCCTAAACGTGTAAGACAAAAACAAACGTCAATACATGTATAGAAATTGATTGATGACCAAACTCTTACACACTTGCAGTCAGATAGATATCGAGTCACACACACCATTGCAATGGACAGACCCTTGTTTGATGGATCCACCATTTGGAAGGAGAGGGGTGTCCTGAAGTCCTGAAAGCCTGTAAGACAACAAAGAAAGTCAATACATGTATAGAAACTGAATGATCACCTACCTGTTAGACAGTAGCAAACAGATAGACAGTGAGCCGTACATAGTTGCAGATGGATGGACCCTTGATTGACAGATGCACCATCAGGGAGGGAAGGGGTAAAGGCATCCTCGGAACCTGTAAAACAACAAGGAAAGTCAATACATGTATAGAAACTGAATAATTATCTACCTGTTAGACAGGTGCAGACAGATGGACAGCGAGCCCTACACAGTGGCAGATGGATGGATGCTTGATGGACAGATGCACCATCAGGGAGGGAAGAGGTAATGGCAACCTCAGAAACTGAAAGACAACAAAGACAGTCAATACAGGTTTTGAAACGGAAAGATCACTTACCTTTTACACAGTTGCAGAACAATAGACAGTGAGCCAGACACAGCTGCAGATGGACAGATTGATGGTGGCTGGATCTACGGTCAGGGAGTGAGTGGCTCTGAAGGTCCTAAACGTGTAAGACAAAAACAAACGTCAATACATGTATAGAAATTGATTGATGACCAAACTCTTACACACTTGCAGTCAGATAGATATCGAGTCACACACACCATTGCAATGGACAGACCCTTGTTTGATGGATCCACCATTTGGAAGGAGAGGGGTGTCCTGAAGTCCTGAAAGCCTGTAAGACAACAAAGAAAGTCAATACATGTATAGAAACTGAATGATCACCTACCTGTTAGACAGTAGCAAACAGATAGATAGTGAGCCGTACACAGTGGCAGATGGATGGACCCTTGATGGACAGATGCACCATCAGGGAGGGAAAGGGTAAAGGCATCCTCGGAACCTGTAAGACAACAAAGAAAATCAATACATGTATAGAAACTGAATGATCACCTACCTGTTGTCACCTAATGGCAACCTCAGAACCTGAAAGACAACAAAGACAGTCAATACAGGTTTTGAAACGGAAAGATCACTTACCTTTTACACAGTTGCAGAACAATAGACAGTGAGCCAGACAGCTGCAGATGGACAGATTGATGGTGGCTGGATCTACGGTCAGGGAGTGAGTGTCTCTGAAGGTCCTAAACATGTAAGACAAAAACAAACGTCAATACATGTATAGAAATTGATTGATGACCAAACTCTTACACACTTGCAGTCAGATAGATATCGAGTCACACACACCATTGCAATGGACAGACCCTTGTTTGATGGATCCACCATTTGGAAGGAGAGGGGTGTCCTGAAGTCCTGAAAGCCTGTAAGACAACAAAGAAAGTCAATACATGTATAGAAACTGAATGATCACCTACCTGTTAGACAGTAGCAAACAGATAGATAGTGAGCCGTACACAGTGGCAGATGGATGGACCCTTGATGGACAGATGCTCCATCAGGGAGGGAAAGGGTAAAGGCATCCTCGGAACCTGTAAGACAACAAAGAAAATCAATACATGTATAGAAACTGAATGATCACCTACCTGTTGTCACCTAATGGCAACCTCAGAACCTGAAAGACAACAAAGACAGTCAATACAGCTTTTGAAACGGAAAGATCACTTACCTTTTACACAGTTGCAGAACAATAGACAGTTAGCCAGACAGCTGCAGATGGACAGATTGATGGTGGCTGGATCTACGGTCATGAAGGGAGGGGCTCTGAAGGTCCTAAACCTGTAAGACAAATAAAAAAGTCAATACATGTATAAAAACAGAATGATCACCTAACTCTTACACACTTGCAGTCAGATAGATATCGAGTCACACACATAGTTGCAATGGACAGACCCTTGTTTGATGAATCCACCATTAGGAAGGAGGGGGGGTGCTGGAATCCTAAAAGCCTGTCAGACAACAAGGCAAGTCAATACATGTATAGAAACTGAATAATTACCTACCTGTTAGACAGTAGCAAACAGATAGACAGTGAGCCGTACATAGTTGCAGATGGATGGACCCTTGATTGACAGATGCACCATCAGGGAGGGAAGGGGTAAAGGCATCCTCGGAACCTGTAAAACAACAAGGAAAGTCAATACATGTATAGAAACTGAATAATTATCTACCTGTTAAACAGGTGCAGACAGATGGACAGCGAGCCCTACACAGTGGCAGATGGATGGATGCTTGATGGACAGATGCACCATCAGGGAGGGAAGAGGTAATGGCAACCTCAGAAACTGAAAGACAACAAAGACAGTCAATACAGGTTTTGAAACGGAAAGATCACTTACCTTTTACACAGTTGCAGAACAATAGACAGTGAGCCAGACACAGCTGCAGATGGACAGATTGATGGTGGCTGGATCTACGGTCAGGGAGTGAGTGTCTCTGAAGGTCCTAAACGTGTAAGACAAAAAAAAACGTCAATACATGTATAGAAATTGATTGATGACCAAACTCTTACACACTTGCAGTCAGATAGTAAGCGAGTCACACACCATTGCAATGGACAGACCCTTGTTTGATGGATCCACCATTTGGAAGGAGAGGGGTGTCCTGAAGTCCTGAAAGCCTGTAACACAACAAAGAAAGTCAATACATGTATAAAAACTGAATGATCACCTACCTGTTAGACAGGTGCAGACAGATAGACAGCGAGCCCTACACAGTGGCAGATGGATGGACCCTTGATGGACAGATGCACCATCAGGGAGGGAAGGGGTAAAGGCATCCTCGGAACCTGAAAGACAACAAAGACAATCAATACAAGTTTTGAAACAGAAAGATCACTTACCTGTTGTCACCTAATGGCAACCTCAGAACCTGAAAGACAACAAAGACAGTCAATACAGGTTTTGAAACGGAAAGATCACTTACCTTTTACACAGTTGCAGAACAATAGACAGTTAGCCAGACACAGCTGCAGATGGACAGATTGATGGTGGCTGGATCTACGGTCAGGGAGTGAGTGGCTCTGAAGGTCCTAAACGTGTAAGACAAAAACAAACGTCAATACATGTATAGAAATTGATTGATGACCAAACTCTTACACACTTGCAGTCAGATAGATATCGAGTCACACACACCATTGCAATGGACAGACCCTTGTTTGATGGATCCACCATTTGAAAGGAGAGGGGTGTCCTGAAGTCCTGAAAGCCTGTAACACAACAAAGAAAGTCAATACATGTATAAAAACTGAATGATCACCTACCTGTTAGACAGGTGCAGACGGATGGACAGCGAGCCCTACACAGTGGCAGATGGATGAACCTTTGATGGACAGATGCACCATCAGGGAGGGAAGGGGTAAAGGCATCCTCGGAACCTGAAAGACAACAAAGACAATCAATACAAGTTTTGAAACAGAAAGATCACTTACCTTTTACACAGTTGCAGAACAATAGACAGTTAGCCAGACACAGCTGCAGATGGACAGATTGATGGTGGCTGGATGTATGGTCATGGAGGGAGAGGCTCTGAAGGTCCTAAACCTGTAAGACAATTAAAAACATCAATACATGTATAGAAATTAATTGATGACCAAACTCTTACACACTTGCAGTCAGATAGTTAGCGAGTCACACACACCATTGCAATGGACAGACCCTTGTTTGATGGATCCACCATTTGGAAGGAGAGGGGTGTCCTGAAGTCCTGAAAGCCTGTAAGAAAACAAAGAAAGTCAATACATGTATAGAAACTGAATAATTACCTACCTGTTAGACAGTAGCAAACAGATAGACAGTGAGCCGTACATAGTTGCAGATGGATGGACCCTTGATTGACAGATGCACCATCAGGGAGGGAAGGGGTAAAGGCATCCTCGGAACCTGTAAAACAACAAGGAAAGTCAATACATGTATAGAAACTGAATAATTATCTACCTGTTAGACAGGTGCAGACAGATGGACAGCGAGCCCTACACAGTGGCAGATGGATGGATGCTTGATGGACAGATGCATCATCAGGGAGGGAAGAGGTAATGGCAACCTCAGAAACTGAAAGACAACAAAGACAGTCAATACAGGTTTTGAAACGGAAAGATCACTTACCTTTTACACAGTTGCAGAACAATAGACAGTTAGCCAGACAGCTGCAGATGGACAGATTGATGGTGGCTGCATCTACGGTCATGGAGGGAGGGGCTCTGAAGGTCCTAAACCTGTAAGACAAACAAAGAAAGTCAATACATGTATAAAAACAGAATGATCACCTAACTCTTACACACTTGCAGTCAGATAGATATCGAGTCACACACATAGTTGCAATGGACAGACCCTTGTTTGATGAATCCACCATTAGGAAGGAGGGGGGGTCCTGGAATCCTAAAAGCCTGTAAGACAACAAGGAAAGTCAATACATGTATAGAAACTGAATGATCACCTACCTGTTAGACAGTAGCAAACAGATAGATAGTGAGCCGTACACAGTGGCAGATGGATGGACCCTTGATGGACAGATGCACCATCAGGGAGGAAAGGGGTAAAGGCATCCTCGGAACCTGTAAGACAACAAAGAAAATCAATACATGTATAAAAACTGAATGATCACCTACCTCTTAGACAGTAGCAAACAGTAAGACAGCGAGCCGTACACAGTGGCAGATGGATGGACCCTTGATGGACAGATGCACCATCAGGGAGGGAAAGGGTAAAGGCATCCTCGGAACCTGTAAGACAACAAAGAAAATCAATACATGTATAGAAACTGAATGATCACCTACCTGTTGTCACCTAATGGCAACCTCAGAACCTGAAAGACAACAAAGACAGTCAATACAGGTTTTGAAACGGAAAGATCACTTACCTTTTACACAGTTGCAGAACAATAGACAGTGAGCCAGACACAGCTGCAGATGGACAGACTGATGGTGGCTGGATCTACGGTCAGGGAGTGAGTGGCTCTGAAGGTCCTAAACGTGTAAGACAAAAACAAACGTCTATACATGTATAGAAATTGATTGATGACCAAACTCTTACACACTTGCAGTCAGATAGATATCGAGTCACACACACCATTGCAATGGACAGACCCTTGTTTGATGGATCCACCATTTGGAAGGAGAGGAGTGTCCTGAAGTCCTGAAAGCCTGTAAGACAACAAAGAAAGTCAATACATGTATAAAAACTGAATGATCACCTACCTGTTAGACAGTAGCAAACAGATAGATAGTGAGCCGTACACAGTGGCAGATGGATGGACCCTTGATGGACAGATGCTCCATCAGGGAGGGAAAGGGTAAAGGCATCCTCGGAACCTGTAAGACAACAAAGAAAATCAATACATGTATAGAAACTGAATGATCACCTACCTGTTGTCACCTAATGGCAACCTCAGAACCTGAAAGACAACAAAGACAGTCAATACAGGTTTTGAAACGGAAAGATCACTTACCTTTTACACAGTTGCAGAACAATAGACAGTTAGCCAGACACAGCTGCAGATGGACAGATTGATGGTGGCTGGATCTACGGTCAGGGAGTGAGTGGCTCTGAAGGTCCTAAACGTGTAAGACAAAAACAAACGTCAATACATGTATAGAAATTGATTGATGACCAAACTCTTACACACTTGCAGTCAGATAGTAAGCGAGTCACACACCATTGCAATGGACAGACCCTTGTTTGATGGATCCACCATTTGGAAGGAGAGGGGTGTCCTGAAGTCCTGAAAGCCTGTAACACAACAAAGAAAGTCAATACATGTATAAAAACTGAATGATCACCTACCTGTTAGACAGGTGCAGACAGATAGACAGCGAGCCCTACACAGTGGCAGATGGATGGACCCTTGATGGACAGATGCACCATCAGGGAGGGAAGGGGTAAAGGCATCCTCGGAACCTGAAAGACAAAGACAATCAATACAAGTTTTGAAACAGAAAGATCACTTACCTGTTGTCACCTAATGGCAACCTCAGAACCTGAAAGACAACAAAGACAGTCAATACAGGTTTTGAAACGGAAAGATCACTTACCTTTTACACAGTTGCAGAACAATAGACAGTGAGCCAGACACAGCTGCAGATGGACAGATTGATGGTGGCTGGATCTACGGTCAGGGAGTGAGTGGCTCTGAAGGTCCTAAACGTGTAAGACAAAAAAAAACGTCAATACATGTATAGAAATTGATTGATGACCAAACTCTTACACACTTGCAGTCAGATAGTAAGCGAGTCACACACCATTGCAATGGACAGACCCTTGTTTGATGGATCCACCATTTGGAAGGAGAGGGGTGTCCTGAAGTCCTGAAAGCCTGTAACACAACAAAGAAAGTCAATACATGTATAAAAACTGAATGATCACCTACCTGTTAGACAGGTGCAGACAGATAGACAGCGAGCCGTACACAGTGGCAGATGGATGGACCCTTGATGGACAGATGCACCATCAGGGAGGGAAGGGGTAAAGGCATCCTCGGAACCTGTAAGACAACAAAGAAAATCAATACATGTATAAAAACTGAATGATCACCTACCTGTTAGACAGTAGCAAACAGTAAGACAGCGAGCCGTACACAGTGGCAGATGGATGGACCCTTGATGGACAGATGCACCATCAGGGAGGGAAAGGGTAAAGGCATCCTCGGAACCTGTAAGACAACAAAGAAAATCAATACATGTATAGAAACTGAATGATCACCTACCTGTTGTCACCTAATGGCAACCTCAGAACCTGAAAGACAACAAAGACAGTCAATACAGGTTTTGAAACGGAAAGATCACTTACCTTTTACACAGTTGCAGAACAATAGACAGTGAGCCAGACACAGCTGCAGATGGACAGACTGATGGTGGCTGGATCTACGGTCAGGGAGTGAGTGGCTCTGAAGGTCCTAAACGTGTAAGACAAAAACAAACGTCTATACATGTATAGAAATTGATTGATGACCAAACTCTTACACACTTACAGTCAGATAGATATCGAGTCACACACACCATTGCAATGGACAGACCCTTGTTTGATGGATCCACCATTTGGAAGGAGAGGAGTGTCCTGAAGTCCTGAAAGCCTGTAAGACAACAAAGAAAGTCAATACATGTATAAAAACTGAATGATCACCTACCTGTTAGACAGTAGCAAACAGATAGATAGTGAGCCGTACACAGTGGCAGATGGATGGACCCTTGATGGACAGATGCTCCATCAGGGAGGGAAAGGGTAAAGGCATCCTCGGAACCTGAAAGACAACAAAGACAATCAATACATGTATAGAAACTGAATGATCACTTACCTGTTGTCACCTAATGGCAACCTCAGAACCTGAAAGACAACAAAGACAGTCAATACAGGTTTTGAAACGGAAAGATCACTTACCTTTTACACAGTTGCAGAACAATAGACAGTGAGCCAGACAGCTGCAGATGGACAGATTGATGGTGGCTGGATCTACGGTCAGGGAGTGAGTGTCTCTGAAGGTCCTAAACGTGTAAGACAAAAACAAACGTCTATACATGTATAGAAATTGATTGATGACCAAACTCTTACACACTTGCAGTCAGATAGATATCGAGTCACACACACCAATGCAATGGACAGACCCTTGTTTGATGGATCCACCATTTGGAAGGAGAGGGGTGTCCTGAAGTCCTGAAAGCCTGTAAGACAACAAAGAAAGTCAATACATGTATAGAAACTGAATGATCACCTACCTGTTAGACAGTAGCAAACAGATAGATAGTGAGCCGTACACAGTGGCAGATGGATGGACCCTTGATGGACAGATGCACCATCAGGGAGGGAAAGCGTAAAGGCATCCTCGGAACCTGTAAGACAACAAAGAAAATCAATACATGTATAAAAACTGAATGATCACCTACCTGTTAGACAGTAGCAAACAGTAAGACAGCGAGCCCTACACAGTGGCAGATGGATGGACCCTTGATGGACAGATGCACCATCAGGGAGGGAAGGGGTAAAGGCATCCTCGGAACCTGAAAGACAACAAAGACAATCAATACAAGTTTTGAAACAGAAAGATCACCTACCTGTTGTCACCTAATGGCAACCTCAGAACCTGAAAGACAACAAAGACAGTCAATACAGGTTTTGAAACGGAAAGATCACTTACCTTTTACACAGTTGCAGAACAATAGACAGTTAGCCAGACAGCTGCAGATGGACAGATTGATGGTGGCTGCATCTACGGTCATGGAGGGAGGGGCTCTGAAGGTCCTAAACCTGTAAGACAAATAAAAAAGTCAATACATGTATAAAAACAGAATGATCACCTAACTCTTACACACTTGCAGTCAGATAGATATCGAGTCACACACATAGTTGCAATGGACAGACCCTTGTTTGATGAATCCACCATTAGGAAGGAGGGGGGGTCCTGGAATCCTAAAAGCCTGTAAGACAACAAGGAAAGTCAATACATGTATAGAAACTGAATAATTACCTACCTGTTAGACAGTAGCAAACAGATAGACAGTGAGCCGTACATAGTTGCAGATGGATGGACCCTTGATTGACAGATGCACCATCAGGGAGGGAAGGGGTAAAGGCATCCTCGGAACCTGTAAAACAACAAGGAAAGTCAATACATGTATAGAAACTGAATAATTATCTACCTGTTAGACAGGTGCAGACAGATGGACAGCGAGCCCTACACAGTGGCAGATGGATGGATGCTTGATGGACAGATGCACCATCAGGGAGGGAAGAGGTAATGGCAACCTCAGAAACTGAAAGACAACAAAGACAGTCAATACAGGTTTTGAAACGGAAAGATCACTTACCTTTTACACAGTTGCAGAACAATAGACAGTGAGCCAGACACAGCTGCAGATGGACAGATTGATGGTGGCTGGATCTACGGTCAGGGAGTGAGTGGCTCTGAAGGTCCTAAACGTGTAAGACAAAAACAAACGTCAATACATGTATAGAAACTGAATGATCACCTACCTGTTGTCACCTAATGGCAACCTCAGAACCTGAAAGACAACAAAGACAGTCAATACAGGTTTTGAAACGGAAAGATCACTTACCTTTTACACAGTTGCAGAACAATAGACAGTGAGCCAGACACAGCTGCAGATGGACAGATTGATGGTGGCTGGATCTACGGTCAGGGAGTGAGTGGCTCTGAAGGTCCTAAACGTGTAAGACAAAAACAAACGTCAATACATGTATAGAAATTGATTGATGACCAAACTCTTACACACTTGCAGTCAGATAGATATCGAGTCACACACACCATTGCAATGGACAGACCCTTGTTTGATGGATCCACCATTTGGAAGGAGAGGGGTGTCCTGAAGTCCTGAAAGCCTGTAAGACAACAAAGAAAGTCAATACATGTATAAAAACTGAATGATCACCTACCTGTTAGACAGGTGCAGACAGATAGACAGCGAGCCCTACACAGTGGCAGATGGATGGACCCTTGATGGACAGATGCACCATCAGGGAGGGAAAGGGTAAAGGCATCCTCGGAACCTGTAAGACAACAAAGAAAATCAATACATGTATAAAAACTGAATGATCACCTACCTGTTAGACAGGTGCAGACAGATGGACAGCGAGCCCTACACAGTGGCAGATGGATGGACCCTTGATGGACAGATGCACCATCAGGGAGGGAAGGGGTAAAGGCATCCTCGGAACCTGAAAGACAACAAAGACAATCAATACAAGTTTTGAAACAGAAAGATCACTTACCTGTTGTCACCTAATGGCAACCTCAGAACCTGAAAGACAACAAAGACAGTCAATACAGGTTTTGAAACGGAAAGATCACTTACCTTTTACACAGTTGCAGAACAATAGACAGTTAGCCAGACACAGCTGCAGATGGACAGATTGATGGTGGCTGGATCTACGGTCAGGGAGTGAGTGGCTCTGAAGGTCCTAAACGTGTAAGACAAAAACAAACGTCAATACATGTATAGAAATTGATTGATGACCAAACTCTTACACACTTGCAGTCAGATAGATATCGAGTCACACACACCATTGCAATGGACAGACCCTTGTTTGATGGATCCACCATTTGGAAGGAGAGGGGTGTCCTGAAGTCCTGAAAGCCTGTAAGACAACAAAGAAAGTCAATACATGTATAGAAACTGAATGATCACCTACCTGTTAGACAGTAGCAAACAGATAGATAGTGAGCCGTACACAGTGGCAGATGGATGGACCCTTGATGGACAGATGCACCATCAGGGAGGGAAAGGGTAAAGGCATCCTCGGAACCTGTAAGACAACAAAGAAAATCAATACATGTATAGAAACTGAATGATCACCTACCTGTTGTCACCTAATGGCAACCTCAGAACCTGAAAGACAACAAAGACAGTCAATACAGGTTTTGAAACGGAAAGATCACTTACCTTTTACACAGTTGCAGAACAATAGACAGTTAGCCAGACACAGCTGCAGATGGACAGATTGATGGTGGCTGGATCTACGGTCAGGGAGTGAGTGGCTCTGAAGGTCCTAAACGTGTAAGACAAAAACAAACGTCAATACATGTATAGAAATTGATTGATGACCAAACTCTTACACACTTGCAGTCAGATAGATATCGAGTCACACACACCATTGCAATGGACAGACCCTTGTTTGATGGATCCACCATTTGGAAGGAGAGGGGTGTCCTGAAGTCCTGAAAGCCTGTAAGACAACAAAGAAAGTCAATACATGTATAGAAACTGAATGATCACCTACCTGTTAGACAGTAGCAAACAGATAGATAGTGAGCCGTACACAGTGGCAGATGGATGGACCCTTGATGGACAGATGCACCATCAGGGAGGGAAAGGGTAAAGGCATCCTCGGAACCTGTAAGACAACAAAGAAAATCAATACATGTATAGAAACTGAATGATCACCTACCTGTTGTCACCTAATGGCAACCTCAGAACCTGAAAGACAACAAAGACAGTCAATACAGGTTTTGAAACGGAAAGATCACTTACCTTTTACACAGTTGCAGAACAATAGACAGTTAGCCAGACACAGCTGCAGATGGACAGATTGATGGTGGCTGGATCTACGGTCAGGGAGTGAGTGGCTCTGAAGGTCCTAAACGTGTAAGACAAAAACAAACGTCAATACATGTATAGAAATTGATTGATGACCAAACTCTTACACACTTGCAGTCAGATAGATATCGAGTCACACACACCATTGCAATGGACAGACCCTTGTTTGATGGATCCACCATTTGGAAGGAGAGGGGTGTCCTGAAGTCCTGAAAGCCTGTAAGACAACAAAGAAAGTCAATACATGTATAGAAACTGAATGATCACCTACCTGTTAGACAGGTGCAGACAGATAGACAGCGAGCCCTACACAGTGGCAGATGGATGGACCCTTGATGGACAGATGCACCATCAGGGAGGGAAAGGGTAAAGGCATCCTCGGAACCTGTAAGACAACAAAGAAAATCAATACATGTATAAAAACTGAATGATCACCTACCTGTTAGACAGGTGCAGACAGATGGACAGCGAGCCCTACACAGTGGCAGATGGATGGACCCTTGATGGACAGATGCACCATCAGGGAGGGAAGGGGTAAAGGCATCCTCGGAACCTGAAAGACAACAAAGACAATCAATACAAGTTTTGAAACAGAAAGATCACTTACCTGTTGTCACCTAATGGCAACCTCAGAACCTGAAAGACAACAAAGACAGTCAATACAGGTTTTGAAACGGAAAGATCACTTACCTTTTACACAGTTGCAGAACAATAGACAGTTAGCCAGACACAGCTGCAGATGGACAGATTGATGGTGGCTGGATCTACGGTCAGGGAGTGAGTGGCTCTGAAGGTCCTAAACGTGTAAGACAAAAACAAACGTCAATACATGTATAGAAATTGATTGATGACCAAACTCTTACACACTTGCAGTCAGATAGATATCGAGTCACACACACCATTGCAATGGACAGACCCTTGTTTGATGGATCCACCATTTGGAAGGAGAGGGGTGTCCTGAAGTCCTGAAAGCCTGTAAGACAACAAAGAAAGTCAATACATGTATAGAAACTGAATAATTACCTACCTGTTAGACAGTAGCAAACAGATAGACAGTGAGCCGTACATAGTTGCAGATGGATGGACCCTTGATTGACAGATGCACCATCAGGGAGGGAAAGGGTAAAGGCATCCTCGGAACCTGTAAAACAACAAGGAAAGTCAATACATGTATAGAAACTGAATAATTATCTACCTGTTAGACAGGTGCAGACAGATGGACAGCGAGCCCTACACAGTGGCAGATGGATGGATGCTTGATGGACAGATGCACCATCAGGGAGGGAAGAGGTAATGGCAACCTCAGAAACTGAAAGACAACAAAGACAGTCAATACAGGTTTTGAAACGGAAAGATCACTTACCTTTTACACAGTTTCAGAACAATAAACAGTGAGCCAGACACAGCTGCAGATGGACAGATTGATGGTGGCTGGATCTACGGTCAGGGAGTGAGTGTCTCTGAAGGTCCTAAACGTGTAAGACAAAAACAAACGTCAATACATGTATAGAAATTGATTGATGACCAAACTCTTACACACTTGCAGTCAGATAGTAAGCGAGTCACACACCATTGCAATGGACAGACCCTTGTTTGTTGGATCCACCATTTGGAAGGAGAGGGGTGTCCTGAAGTCCTGAAAGCCTGTAACACAACAAAGAAAGTCAATACATGTATAAAAACTGAATGATCACCTACCTGTTAGACAGGTGCAGACAGATAGATAGTGAGCCGTACACAGTGGCAGATGGATGGACCCTTGATGGACAGATGCACCATCAGGGAGGGAAAGGGTAAAGGCACCCTCGGAACCTGTAAGACAACAAAGAAAATCAATACATGTATAAAAACTGAATGATCACCTACCTGTTAGACAGGTGCAGACAGATGGACAGCGAGCCCTACACAGTGGCAGATGGATGGACCCTTGATGGACAGATGCACCATCAGGGAGGGAAGGGGTAAAGGCATCCTCGGAACCAGTAAAACAACAAGGAAAGTCAATACATGTATAGAAACTGAATAATTATCTACCTGTTAGACAGGTGCAGACAGATGGACAGCGAGCCCTACACAGTGGCAGATGGATGGATGCTTGATGGACAGATGCACCATCAGGGAGGGAAGAGGTAATGGCAACCTCAGAAACTGAAAGACAACAAAGACAGTCAATACAGGTTTTGAAACGGAAAGATCACTTACCTTTTACACAGTCGCAGAACAATAGACAGTGAGCCAGACACAGCTGCAGATGGACAGATTGATGGTGGCTGGATCTACGGTCAGGGAGTGAGTGTCTCTGAAGGTCCTAAACGTGTAAGACAAAAAAAAACGTCAATACATGTATAGAAATTGATTGATGACCAAACTCTTACACACTTGCAGTCAGATAGTAAGCGAGTCACACACACCATTGCAATGGACAGACCCTTGTTTGATGGATCCACCATTTGAAAGGAGAGGGGTGTCCTGAAGTCCTGAAAGCCTGTAACACAACAAAGAAAGTCAATACATGTATAAAAACTGAATGATCACCTACCTGTTAGACAGGTGCAGACAGATAGACAGCGAGCCCTACACAGTGGCAGATGGATGGACCCTTGATGGATAGATGCACCATCAGGGAGGGAAGGGGTAAAGGCATCCTCGGAACCTGAAAGACAACAAAGACAATCAATACAAGTTTTGAAACAGAAAGATCACTTACCTGTTGTCACCTAATGGCAACCTCAGAACCTGAAAGACAACAACGACAGTCAATACAGGTTTTGAAACGGAAAGATCACTTACCTTTTACACAGTTGCAGAACAATAGACAGTTAGCCAGACACAGCTGCAGATGGACAGATTGATGGTGGCTGGATCTACGGTCAGGGAGTGAGTGGCTCTGAAGGTCCTAAACGTGTAAGACAAAAACAAACGTCAATACATGTATAGAAATTGATTGATGACCAAACTCTTACACACTTGCAGTCAGATAGATATCGAGTCACACACACCATTGCAATGGACAGACCCTTGTTTGATGGATCCACCATTTGGAAGGAGAGGGGTGTCCTGAAGTCCTGAAAGCCTGTAAGACAACAAAGAAAGTCAATACATGTATAAAAACTGAATGATTACCTACCTGTTAGACAGGTGCAGACAGATAGACAGCGAGCCCTACACAGTGGCAGATGGATGGACCCTTGATGGACAGATGCACCATCAGGGAGGGAAAGGGTAAAGGCATCCTCGGAACCTGTAAGACAACAAAGAAAATCAATACATGTATAAAAACTGAATGATCACCTACCTGTTAGACAGGTGCAGACAGATGGACAGCGAGCCCTACACAGTGGCAGATGGATGGACCCTTGATGGACAGATGCACCATCAGGGAGGGAAGGGGTAAAGGCATCCTCGGAACCTGAAAGACAACAAAGACAATCAATACAAGTTTTGAAACAGAAAGATCACTTACCTGTTGTCACCTAATGGCAACCTCAGAACCTGAAAGACAACAAAGACAGTCAATACAGGTTTTGAAACGGAAAGATCACTTACCTTTTACACAGTTGCAGAACAATAGACAGTTAGCCAGACACAGCTGCAGATGGACAGATTGATGGTGGCTGGATCTACGGTCAGGGAGTGAGTGGCTCTGAAGGTCCTAAACGTGTAAGACAAAAACAAACGTCAATACATGTATAGAAATTGATTGATGACCAAACTCTTACACACTTGCAGTCAGATAGATATCGAGTCACACACACCATTGCAATGGACAGACCCTTGTTTGATGGATCCACCATTTGGAAGGAGAGGGGTGTCCTGAAGTCCTGAAAGCCTGTAAGACAACAAAGAAAGTCAATACATGTATAGAAACTGAATGATCACCTACCTGTTAGACAGTAGCAAACAGATAGATAGTGAGCCGTACACAGTGGCAGATGGATGGACCCTTGATGGACAGATGCACCATCAGGGAGGGAAAGGGTAAAGGCATCCTCGGAACCTGTAAGACAACAAAGAAAATCAATACATGTATAGAAACTGAATGATCACCTACCTGTTGTCACCTAATGGCAACCTCAGAACCTGAAAGACAACAAAGACAGTCAATACAGGTTTTGAAACGGAAAGATCACTTACCTTTTACACAGTTGCAGAACAATAGACAGTTAGCCAGACACAGCTGCAGATGGACAGATTGATGGTGGCTGGATCTACGGTCAGGGAGTGAGTGGCTCTGAAGGTCCTAAACGTGTAAGACAAAAACAAACGTCAATACATGTATAGAAATTGATTGATGACCAAACTCTTACACACTTGCAGTCAGATAGATATCGAGTCACACACACCATTGCAATGGACAGACCCTTGTTTGATGGATCCACCATTTGGAAGGAGAGGGGTGTCCTGAAGTCCTGAAAGCCTGTAAGACAACAAAGAAAGTCAATACATGTATAGAAACTGAATGATCACCTACCTGTTAGACAGTAGCAAACAGATAGATAGTGAGCCGTACACAGTGGCAGATGGATGGACCCTTGATGGACAGATGCACCATCAGGGAGGGAAAGGGTAAAGGCATCCTCGGAACCTGTAAGACAACAAAGAAAATCAATACATGTATAGAAACTGAATGATCACCTACCTGTTGTCACCTAATGGCAACCTCAGAACCTGAAAGACAACAAAGACAGTCAATACAGGTTTTGAAACGGAAAGATCACTTACCTTTTACACAGTTGCAGAACAATAGACAGTTAGCCAGACACAGCTGCAGATGGACAGATTGATGGTGGCTGGATCTACGGTCAGGGAGTGAGTGGCTCTGAAGGTCCTAAACGTGTAAGACAAAAACAAACGTCAATACATGTATAGAAATTGATTGATGACCAAACTCTTACACACTTGCAGTCAGATAGATATCGAGTCACACACACCATTGCAATGGACAGACCCTTGTTTGATGGATCCACCATTTGGAAGGAGAGGGGTGTCCTGAAGTCCTGAAAGCCTGTAAGACAACAAAGAAAGTCAATACATGTATAGAAACTGAATGATCACCTACCTGTTAGACAGTAGCAAACAGATAGATAGTGAGCCGTACACAGTGGCAGATGGATGGACCCTTGATGGACAGATGCACCATCAGGGAGGGAAAGGGTAAAGGCATCCTCGGAACCTGTAAGACAACAAAGAAAATCAATACATGTATAGAAACTGAATGATCACCTACCTGTTGTCACCTAATGGCAACCTCAGAACCTGAAAGACAACAAAGACAGTCAATACAGGTTTTGAAACGGAAAGATCACTTACCTTTTACACAGTTGCAGAACAATAGACAGTTAGCCAGACACAGCTGCAGATGGACAGATTGATGGTGGCTGGATCTACGGTCAGGGAGTGAGTGGCTCTGAAGGTCCTAAACGTGTAAGACAAAAACAAACGTCAATACATGTATAGAAATTGATTGATGACCAAACTCTTACACACTTGCAGTCAGATAGATATCGAGTCACACACACCATTGCAATGGACAGACCCTTGTTTGATGGATCCACCATTTGGAAGGAGAGGGGTGTCCTGAAGTCCTGAAAGCCTGTAAGACAACAAAGAAAGTCAATACATGTATAAAAACTGAATGATCACCTACCTGTTAGACAGGTGCAGACAGATAGACAGCGAGCCCTACACAGTGGCAGATGGATGGACCCTTGATGGACAGATGCACCATCAGGGAGGGAAAGGGTAAAGGCATCCTCGGAACCTGTAAGACAACAAAGAAAATCAATACATGTCTAAAAACTGAATGATCACCTACCTGTTAGACAGGTGCAGACAGATGGACAGCGAGCCCTACACAGTGGCAGATGGATGGACCCTTGATGGACAGATGCACCATCAGGGAGGGAAGGGGTAAAGGCATCCTCGGAACCTGAAAGACAACAAAGACAATCAATACAAGTTTTGAAACAGAAAGATCACTTACCTGTTGTCACCTAATGGCAACCTCAGAACCTGAAAGACAAAAAAAGACAGTCAATACAGGTTTTGAAACGGAAAGATCACTTACCTTTTACACAGTTGCAGAACAATAGACAGTTAGCCAGACACAGCTGCAGATGGACAGATTGATGGTGGCTGGATCTACGGTCAGGGAGTGAGTGGCTCTGAAGGTCCTAAACGTGTAAGACAAAAACAAACGTCAATACATGTATAGAAATTGATTGATGACCAAACTCTTACACACTTGCAGTCAGATAGATATCGAGTCACACACACCATTGCAATGGACAGACCCTTGTTTGATGGATCCACCATTTGGAAGGAGAGGGGTGTCCTGAAGTCCTGAAAGCCTGTAAGACAACAAAGAAAGTCAATACATGTATAGAAACTGAATGATCACCTACCTGTTAGACAGTAGCAAACAGATAGATAGTGAGCCGTACACAGTGGCAGATGGATGGACCCTTGATGGACAGATGCACCATCAGGGAGGGAAAGGGTAAAGGCATCCTCGGAACCTGTAAGACAACAAAGAAAATCAATACATGTATAGAAACTGAATGATCACCTACCTGTTGTCACCTAATGGCAACCTCAGAACCTGAAAGACAACAAAGACAGTCAATACAGGTTTTGAAACGGAAAGATCACTTACCTTTTACACAGTTGCAGAACAATAGACAGTTAGCCAGACACAGCTGCAGATGGACAGATTGATGGTGGCTGGATCTACGGTCAGGGAGTGAGTGGCTCTGAAGGTCCTAAACGTGTAAGACAAAAACAAACGTCAATACATGTATAGAAATTGATTGATGACCAAACTCTTACACACTTGCAGTCAGATAGATATCGAGTCACACACACCATTGCAATGGACAGACCCTTGTTTGATGGATCCACCATTTGGAAGGAGAGGGGTGTCCTGAAGTCCTGAAAGCCTGTAAGACAACAAAGAAAGTCAATACATGTATAGAAACTGAATGATCACCTACCTGTTAGACAGTAGCAAACAGATAGATAGTGAGCCGTACACAGTGGCAGATGGATGGACCCTTGATGGACAGATGCACCATCAGGGAGGGAAAGGGTAAAGGCATCCTCGGAACCTGTAAGACAACAAAGAAAATCAATACATGTATAGAAACTGAATGATCACCTACCTGTTGTCACCTAATGGCAACCTCAGAACCTGAAAGACAACAAAGACAGTCAATACAGGTTTTGAAACGGAAAGATCACTTACCTTTTACACAGTTGCAGAACAATAGACAGTTAGCCAGACACAGCTGCAGATGGACAGATTGATGGTGGCTGGATCTACGGTCAGGGAGTGAGTGGCTCTGAAGGTCCTAAACGTGTAAGACAAAAACAAACGTCAATACATGTATAGAAATTGATTGATGACCAAACTCTTACACACTTGCAGTCAGATAGATATCGAGTCACACACACCATTGCAATGGACAGACCCTTGTTTGATGGATCCACCATTTGGAAGGAGAGGGGTGTCCTGAAGTCCTGAAAGCCTGTAAGACAACAAAGAAAGTCAATACATGTATAGAAACTGAATGATCACCTACCTGTTAGACAGTAGCAAACAGATAGATAGTGAGCCGTACACAGTGGCAGATGGATGGACCCTTGATGGACAGATGCACCATCAGGGAGGGAAAGGGTAAAGGCATCCTCGGAACCTGTAAGACAACAAAGAAAATCAATACATGTATAGAAACTGAATGATCACCTACCTGTTGTCACCTAATGGCAACCTCAGAACCTGAAAGACAACAAAGACAGTCAATACAGGTTTTGAAACGGAAAGATCACTTACCTTTTACACAGTTGCAGAACAATAGACAGTTAGCCAGACACAGCTGCAGATGGACAGATTGATGGTGGCTGGATCTACGGTCAGGGAGTGAGTGGCTCTGAAGGTCCTAAACGTGTAAGACAAAAACAAACGTCAATACATGTATAGAAATTGATTGATGACCAAACTCTTACACACTTGCAGTCAGATAGATATCGAGTCACACACACCATTGCAATGGACAGACCCTTGTTTGATGGATCCACCATTTGGAAGGAGAGGGGTGTCCTGAAGTCCTGAAAGCCTGTAAGACAACAAAGAAAGTCAATACATGTATAGAAACTGAATGATCACCTACCTGTTAGACAGTAGCAAACATATAGATAATGAGCCGTACACAGTGGCAGATGGATGAAACCTTGATGGACAGATGCACCATCAGGGAGGGAAAGGGTAAAGGCATCCTCGGAACCTGTAAGACAACAAAGAAAATCAATACATGTATAGAAACTGAATGATCACCTACCTGTTGTCACCTAATGGCAACCTCAGAACCTGAAAGACAACAAAGACAGTCAATACAGGTTTTGAAACGGAAAGATCACTTACCTTTTACACAGTTGCAGAACAATAGACAGTTAGCCAGACACAGCTGCAGATGGACAGATTGATGGTGGCTGGATCTACGGTCAGGGAGTGAGTGGCTCTGAAGGTCCTAAACGTGTAAGACAAAAACAAACGTCAATACATGTATAGAAATTGATTGATGACCAAACTCTTACACACTTGCAGTCAGATAGATATCGAGTCACACACACCATTGCAATGGACAGACCCTTGTTTGATGGATCCACCATTTGGAAGGAGAGGGGTGTCCTGAAGTCCTGAAAGCCTGTAAGACAACAAAGAAAGTCAATACATGTATAGAAACTGAATGATCACCTACCTGTTAGACAGTAGCAAACAGATAGACAGTGAGCCGTACATAGTTGCAGATGGATGGACCCTTGATTGACAGATGCACCATCAGGGAGGGAAGGGGTAAAGGCATCCTCGGAACCTGTAAAACAACAAGGAAAGTCAATACATGTATAGAAACTGAATAATTATCTACCTGTTAGACAGGTGCAGACAGATGGACAGCGAGCCCTACACAGTGGCAGATGGATGGATGCTTGATGGACAGATGCACCATCAGGGAGGGAAGAGGTAATGGCAACCTCAGAAACTGAAAGACAACAAAGACAGTCAATACAGGTTTTGAAACGGAAAGATCACTTACCTTTTACACAGTTGCAGAACAATAGACAGTGAGCCAGACACAGCTGCAGATGGACAGATTGATGGTGGCTGGATCTACGGTCAGGGAGTGAGTGGCTCTGAAGGTCCTAAACGTGTAAGACAAAAACAAACGTCAATACATGTATAGAAATTGATTGATGACCAAACTCTTACACACTTGCAGTCAGATAGATATCGAGTCACACACACCATTGCAATGGACAGACCCTTGTTTGATGGATCCACCATTTGGAAGGAGAGGGGTGTCCTGAAGTCCTGAAAGCCTGTAAGACAACAAAGAAAGTCAATACATGTATAGAAACTGAATGATCACCTACCTGTTAGACAGTAGCAAACAGATAGATAGTGAGCCGTACACAGTGGCAGATGGATGGACCCTTGATGGACAGATGCACCATCAGGGAGGGAAAGGGTAAAGGCATCCTCGGAACCTGTAAGACAACAAAGAAAATCAATACATGTATAGAAACTGAATGATCACCTACCTGTTGTCACCTAATGGCAACCTCAGAACCTGAAAGACAACAAAGACAGTCAATACAGGTTTTGAAACGGAAAGATCACTTACCTTTTACACAGTTGCAGAACAATAGACAGTGAGCCAGACAGCTGCAGATGGACAGATTGATGGTGGCTGGATCTACGGTCAGGGAGTGAGTGTCTCTGAAGGTCCTAAACATGTAAGACAAAAACAAACGTCAATACATGTATAGAAATTGATTGATGACCAAACTCTTACACACTTGCAGTCAGATAGATATCGAGTCACACACACCATTGCAATGGACAGACCCTTGTTTGATGGATCCACCATTTGGAAGGAGAGGGGTGTCCTGAAGTCCTGAAAGCCTGTAAGACAACAAAGAAAGTCAATACATGTATAGAAACTGAATGATCACCTACCTGTTAGACAGTAGCAAACAGATAGATAGTGAGCCGTACACAGTGGCAGATGGATGGACCCTTGATGGACAGATGCTCCATCAGGGAGGGAAAGGGTAAAGGCATCCTCGGAACCTGTAAGACAACAAAGAAAATCAATACATGTATAGAAACTGAATGATCACCTACCTGTTGTCACCTAATGGCAACCTCAGAACCTGAAAGACAACAAAGACAGTCAATACAGCTTTTGAAACGGAAAGATCACTTACCTTTTACACAGTTGCAGAACAATAGACAGTTAGCCAGACAGCTGCAGATGGACAGATTGATGGTGGCTGGATCTACGGTCATGAAGGGAGGGGCTCTGAAGGTCCTAAACCTGTAAGACAAATAAAAAAGTCAATACATGTATAAAAACAGAATGATCACCTAACTCTTACACACTTGCAGTCAGATAGATATCGAGTCACACACATAGTTGCAATGGACAGACCCTTGTTTGATGAATCCACCATTAGGAAGGAGGGGGGGTGCTGGAATCCTAAAAGCCTGTCAGACAACAAGGCAAGTCAATACATGTATAGAAACTGAATAATTACCTACCTGTTAGACAGTAGCAAACAGATAGACAGTGAGCCGTACATAGTTGCAGATGGATGGACCCTTGATTGACAGATGCACCATCAGGGAGGGAAGGGGTAAAGGCATCCTCGGAACCTGTAAAACAACAAGGAAAGTCAATACATGTATAGAAACTGAATAATTATCTACCTGTTAAACAGGTGCAGACAGATGGACAGCGAGCCCTACACAGTGGCAGATGGATGGATGCTTGATGGACAGATGCACCATCAGGGAGGGAAGAGGTAATGGCAACCTCAGAAACTGAAAGACAACAAAGACAGTCAATACAGGTTTTGAAACGGAAAGATCACTTACCTTTTACACAGTTGCAGAACAATAGACAGTGAGCCAGACACAGCTGCAGATGGACAGATTGATGGTGGCTGGATCTACGGTCAGGGAGTGAGTGTCTCTGAAGGTCCTAAACGTGTAAGACAAAAAAAAACGTCAATACATGTATAGAAATTGATTGATGACCAAACTCTTACACACTTGCAGTCAGATAGTAAGCGAGTCACACACCATTGCAATGGACAGACCCTTGTTTGATGGATCCACCATTTGGAAGGAGAGGGGTGTCCTGAAGTCCTGAAAGCCTGTAACACAACAAAGAAAGTCAATACATGTATAAAAACTGAATGATCACCTACCTGTTAGACAGGTGCAGACAGATAGACAGCGAGCCCTACACAGTGGCAGATGGATGGACCCTTGATGGACAGATGCACCATCAGGGAGGGAAGGGGTAAAGGCATCCTCGGAACCTGAAAGACAACAAAGACAATCAATACAAGTTTTGAAACAGAAAGATCACTTACCTGTTGTCACCTAATGGCAACCTCAGAACCTGAAAGACAACAAAGACAGTCAATACAGGTTTTGAAACGGAAAGATCACTTACCTTTTACACAGTTGCAGAACAATAGACAGTTAGCCAGACACAGCTGCAGATGGACAGATTGATGGTGGCTGGATCTACGGTCAGGGAGTGAGTGGCTCTGAAGGTCCTAAACGTGTAAGACAAAAACAAACGTCAATACATGTATAGAAATTGATTGATGACCAAACTCTTACACACTTGCAGTCAGATAGATATCGAGTCACACACACCATTGCAATGGACAGACCCTTGTTTGATGGATCCACCATTTGAAAGGAGAGGGGTGTCCTGAAGTCCTGAAAGCCTGTAACACAACAAAGAAAGTCAATACATGTATAAAAACTGAATGATCACCTACCTGTTAGACAGGTGCAGACGGATGGACAGCGAGCCCTACACAGTGGCAGATGGATGAACCTTTGATGGACAGATGCACCATCAGGGAGGGAAGGGGTAAAGGCATCCTCGGAACCTGAAAGACAACAAAGACAATCAATACAAGTTTTGAAACAGAAAGATCACTTACCTTTTACACAGTTGCAGAACAATAGACAGTTAGCCAGACACAGCTGCAGATGGACAGATTGATGGTGGCTGGATGTATGGTCATGGAGGGAGAGGCTCTGAAGGTCCTAAACCTGTAAGACAATTAAAAACATCAATACATGTATAGAAATTAATTGATGACCAAACTCTTACACACTTGCAGTCAGATAGTTAGCGAGTCACACACACCATTGCAATGGACAGACCCTTGTTTGATGGATCCACCATTTGGAAGGAGAGGGGTGTCCTGAAGTCCTGAAAGCCTGTAAGAAAACAAAGAAAGTCAATACATGTATAGAAACTGAATAATTACCTACCTGTTAGACAGTAGCAAACAGATAGACAGTGAGCCGTACATAGTTGCAGATGGATGGACCCTTGATTGACAGATGCACCATCAGGGAGGGAAGGGGTAAAGGCATCCTCGGAACCTGTAAAACAACAAGGAAAGTCAATACATGTATAGAAACTGAATAATTATCTACCTGTTAGACAGGTGCAGACAGATGGACAGCGAGCCCTACACAGTGGCAGATGGATGGATGCTTGATGGACAGATGCATCATCAGGGAGGGAAGAGGTAATGGCAACCTCAGAAACTGAAAGACAACAAAGACAGTCAATACAGGTTTTGAAACGGAAAGATCACTTACCTTTTACACAGTTGCAGAACAATAGACAGTTAGCCAGACAGCTGCAGATGGACAGATTGATGGTGGCTGCATCTACGGTCATGGAGGGAGGGGCTCTGAAGGTCCTAAACCTGTAAGACAAACAAAGAAAGTCAATACATGTATAAAAACAGAATGATCACCTAACTCTTACACACTTGCAGTCAGATAGATATCGAGTCACACACATAGTTGCAATGGACAGACCCTTGTTTGATGAATCCACCATTAGGAAGGAGGGGGGGTCCTGGAATCCTAAAAGCCTGTAAGACAACAAGGAAAGTCAATACATGTATAGAAACTGAATGATCACCTACCTGTTAGACAGTAGCAAACAGATAGATAGTGAGCCGTACACAGTGGCAGATGGATGGACCCTTGATGGACAGATGCACCATCAGGGAGGAAAGGGGTAAAGGCATCCTCGGAACCTGTAAGACAACAAAGAAAATCAATACATGTATAAAAACTGAATGATCACCTACCTCTTAGACAGTAGCAAACAGTAAGACAGCGAGCCGTACACAGTGGCAGATGGATGGACCCTTGATGGACAGATGCACCATCAGGGAGGGAAAGGGTAAAGGCATCCTCGGAACCTGTAAGACAACAAAGAAAATCAATACATGTATAGAAACTGAATGATCACCTACCTGTTGTCACCTAATGGCAACCTCAGAACCTGAAAGACAACAAAGACAGTCAATACAGGTTTTGAAACGGAAAGATCACTTACCTTTTACACAGTTGCAGAACAATAGACAGTGAGCCAGACACAGCTGCAGATGGACAGACTGATGGTGGCTGGATCTACGGTCAGGGAGTGAGTGGCTCTGAAGGTCCTAAACGTGTAAGACAAAAACAAACGTCTATACATGTATAGAAATTGATTGATGACCAAACTCTTACACACTTGCAGTCAGATAGATATCGAGTCACACACACCATTGCAATGGACAGACCCTTGTTTGATGGATCCACCATTTGGAAGGAGAGGAGTGTCCTGAAGTCCTGAAAGCCTGTAAGACAACAAAGAAAGTCAATACATGTATAAAAACTGAATGATCACCTACCTGTTAGACAGTAGCAAACAGATAGATAGTGAGCCGTACACAGTGGCAGATGGATGGACCCTTGATGGACAGATGCTCCATCAGGGAGGGAAAGGGTAAAGGCATCCTCGGAACCTGTAAGACAACAAAGAAAATCAATACATGTATAGAAACTGAATGATCACCTACCTGTTGTCACCTAATGGCAACCTCAGAACCTGAAAGACAACAAAGACAGTCAATACAGGTTTTGAAACGGAAAGATCACTTACCTTTTACACAGTTGCAGAACAATAGACAGTTAGCCAGACACAGCTGCAGATGGACAGATTGATGGTGGCTGGATCTACGGTCAGGGAGTGAGTGGCTCTGAAGGTCCTAAACGTGTAAGACAAAAACAAACGTCAATACATGTATAGAAATTGATTGATGACCAAACTCTTACACACTTGCAGTCAGATAGTAAGCGAGTCACACACCATTGCAATGGACAGACCCTTGTTTGATGGATCCACCATTTGGAAGGAGAGGGGTGTCCTGAAGTCCTGAAAGCCTGTAACACAACAAAGAAAGTCAATACATGTATAAAAACTGAATGATCACCTACCTGTTAGACAGGTGCAGACAGATAGACAGCGAGCCCTACACAGTGGCAGATGGATGGACCCTTGATGGACAGATGCACCATCAGGGAGGGAAGGGGTAAAGGCATCCTCGGAACCTGAAAGACAAAGACAATCAATACAAGTTTTGAAACAGAAAGATCACTTACCTGTTGTCACCTAATGGCAACCTCAGAACCTGAAAGACAACAAAGACAGTCAATACAGGTTTTGAAACGGAAAGATCACTTACCTTTTACACAGTTGCAGAACAATAGACAGTGAGCCAGACACAGCTGCAGATGGACAGATTGATGGTGGCTGGATCTACGGTCAGGGAGTGAGTGGCTCTGAAGGTCCTAAACGTGTAAGACAAAAAAAAACGTCAATACATGTATAGAAATTGATTGATGACCAAACTCTTACACACTTGCAGTCAGATAGTAAGCGAGTCACACACCATTGCAATGGACAGACCCTTGTTTGATGGATCCACCATTTGGAAGGAGAGGGGTGTCCTGAAGTCCTGAAAGCCTGTAACACAACAAAGAAAGTCAATACATGTATAAAAACTGAATGATCACCTACCTGTTAGACAGGTGCAGACAGATAGACAGCGAGCCGTACACAGTGGCAGATGGATGGACCCTTGATGGACAGATGCACCATCAGGGAGGGAAGGGGTAAAGGCATCCTCGGAACCTGTAAGACAACAAAGAAAATCAATACATGTATAAAAACTGAATGATCACCTACCTGTTAGACAGTAGCAAACAGTAAGACAGCGAGCCGTACACAGTGGCAGATGGATGGACCCTTGATGGACAGATGCACCATCAGGGAGGGAAAGGGTAAAGGCATCCTCGGAACCTGTAAGACAACAAAGAAAATCAATACATGTATAGAAACTGAATGATCACCTACCTGTTGTCACCTAATGGCAACCTCAGAACCTGAAAGACAACAAAGACAGTCAATACAGGTTTTGAAACGGAAAGATCACTTACCTTTTACACAGTTGCAGAACAATAGACAGTGAGCCAGACACAGCTGCAGATGGACAGACTGATGGTGGCTGGATCTACGGTCAGGGAGTGAGTGGCTCTGAAGGTCCTAAACGTGTAAGACAAAAACAAACGTCTATACATGTATAGAAATTGATTGATGACCAAACTCTTACACACTTACAGTCAGATAGATATCGAGTCACACACACCATTGCAATGGACAGACCCTTGTTTGATGGATCCACCATTTGGAAGGAGAGGAGTGTCCTGAAGTCCTGAAAGCCTGTAAGACAACAAAGAAAGTCAATACATGTATAAAAACTGAATGATCACCTACCTGTTAGACAGTAGCAAACAGATAGATAGTGAGCCGTACACAGTGGCAGATGGATGGACCCTTGATGGACAGATGCTCCATCAGGGAGGGAAAGGGTAAAGGCATCCTCGGAACCTGAAAGACAACAAAGACAATCAATACATGTATAGAAACTGAATGATCACTTACCTGTTGTCACCTAATGGCAACCTCAGAACCTGAAAGACAACAAAGACAGTCAATACAGGTTTTGAAACGGAAAGATCACTTACCTTTTACACAGTTGCAGAACAATAGACAGTGAGCCAGACAGCTGCAGATGGACAGATTGATGGTGGCTGGATCTACGGTCAGGGAGTGAGTGTCTCTGAAGGTCCTAAACGTGTAAGACAAAAACAAACGTCTATACATGTATAGAAATTGATTGATGACCAAACTCTTACACACTTGCAGTCAGATAGATATCGAGTCACACACACCAATGCAATGGACAGACCCTTGTTTGATGGATCCACCATTTGGAAGGAGAGGGGTGTCCTGAAGTCCTGAAAGCCTGTAAGACAACAAAGAAAGTCAATACATGTATAGAAACTGAATGATCACCTACCTGTTAGACAGTAGCAAACAGATAGATAGTGAGCCGTACACAGTGGCAGATGGATGGACCCTTGATGGACAGATGCACCATCAGGGAGGGAAAGCGTAAAGGCATCCTCGGAACCTGTAAGACAACAAAGAAAATCAATACATGTATAAAAACTGAATGATCACCTACCTGTTAGACAGTAGCAAACAGTAAGACAGCGAGCCCTACACAGTGGCAGATGGATGGACCCTTGATGGACAGATGCACCATCAGGGAGGGAAGGGGTAAAGGCATCCTCGGAACCTGAAAGACAACAAAGACAATCAATACAAGTTTTGAAACAGAAAGATCACCTACCTGTTGTCACCTAATGGCAACCTCAGAACCTGAAAGACAACAAAGACAGTCAATACAGGTTTTGAAACGGAAAGATCACTTACCTTTTACACAGTTGCAGAACAATAGACAGTTAGCCAGACAGCTGCAGATGGACAGATTGATGGTGGCTGCATCTACGGTCATGGAGGGAGGGGCTCTGAAGGTCCTAAACCTGTAAGACAAATAAAAAAGTCAATACATGTATAAAAACAGAATGATCACCTAACTCTTACACACTTGCAGTCAGATAGATATCGAGTCACACACATAGTTGCAATGGACAGACCCTTGTTTGATGAATCCACCATTAGGAAGGAGGGGGGGTCCTGGAATCCTAAAAGCCTGTAAGACAACAAGGAAAGTCAATACATGTATAGAAACTGAATAATTACCTACCTGTTAGACAGTAGCAAACAGATAGACAGTGAGCCGTACATAGTTGCAGATGGATGGACCCTTGATTGACAGATGCACCATCAGGGAGGGAAGGGGTAAAGGCATCCTCGGAACCTGTAAAACAACAAGGAAAGTCAATACATGTATAGAAACTGAATAATTATCTACCTGTTAGACAGGTGCAGACAGATGGACAGCGAGCCCTACACAGTGGCAGATGGATGGATGCTTGATGGACAGATGCACCATCAGGGAGGGAAGAGGTAATGGCAACCTCAGAAACTGAAAGACAACAAAGACAGTCAATACAGGTTTTGAAACGGAAAGATCACTTACCTTTTACACAGTTGCAGAACAATAGACAGTGAGCCAGACACAGCTGCAGATGGACTGATTGATGGTGGCTGGATCTACGGTCAGGGAGTGAGTGTCTCTGAAGGTCCTAAACGTGTAAGACAAAAAAAAACGTCAATACATGTATAGAAATTGATTGATGACCAAACTCTTACACACTTGCAGTCAGATAGTAAGCGAGTCACACACACCATTGCAATGGACAGACCCTTGTTTGATGGATCCACCATTTGAAAGGAGAGGGGTGTCCTGAAGTCCTGAAAGCCTGTAACACAACAAAGAAAGTCAATACATGTATAAAAACTGAATGATCACCTACCTGTTAGACAGATGCAGACAGATAGATAGTGAGCCGTACACAGTGGCAGATGGATGGACCCTTGATGGACAGATGCACCATCAGGGAGGGAAAGGGTAAAGGCATCCTCGGAACCTGTAAGACAACAAAGAAAATCAATACATGTATAAAAACTGAATGATCACCTACCTGTTAGACAGGTGCAGACAGATGGACAGCGAGCCCTACACAGTGGCAGATGGATGGACCCTTGATGGACAGATGCACCATCAGGGAGGGAAGGGGTAAAGGCATCCTCGGAACCTGAAAGACAACAAAGACAATCAATACAAGTTTTGAAACAGAAAGATCACTTATCTGTTGTCACCTAATGGCAACCTCAGAACCTGAAAGACAACAAAGACAGTCAATACAGGTTTTGAAACGGAAAGATCACTTACCTTTTACACAGTTGCAGAACAATAGACAGTTAGCCAGACACAGCTGCAGATGGACAGATTGATGGTGGCTGGATCTACGGTCAGGGAGTGAGTGGCTCTGAAGGTCCTAAACGTGTAAGACAAAAACAAACGTCAATACATGTATAGAAATTGATTGATGACCAAACTCTTACACACTTGCAGTCAGATAGATATCGAGTCACACACACCATTGCAATGGACAGACCCTTGTTTGATGGATCCACCATTTGGAAGGAGAGGGGTGTCCTGAAGTCCTGAAAGCCTGTAAGACAACAAAGAAAGTCAATACATGTATAGAAACTGAATGATCACCTACCTGTTAGACAGTAGCAAACAGATAGATAGTGAGCCGTACACAGTGGCAGATGGATGGACCCTTGATGGACAGATGCACCATCAGGGAGGGAAAGGGTAAAGGCATCCTCGGAACCTGTAAGACAACAAAGAAAATCAATACATGTATAAAAACTGAATGATCACCTACCTGTTAGACAGGTGCAGACAGATGGACAGCGAGCCCTACACAGTGGCAGATGGATGGACCCTTGATGGACAGATGCACCATCAGGGAGGGAAGGGGTAAAGGCATCCTCGGAACCTGAAAGACAACAAAGACAATCAATACAAGTTTTGAAACAGAAAGATCACTTACCTGTTGTCACCTAATGGCAACCTCAGAACCTGAAAGACAACAAAGAAAATCAATACATGTATAGAAACTGAATGATCACCTACCTGTTGTCACCTAATGGCAACCTCAGAACCTGAAAGACAACAAAGACAGTCAATACAGGTTTTGAAACGGAAAGATCACTTACCTTTTACACAGTTGCAGAACAATAGACAGTTAGCCAGACACAGCTGCAGATGGACAGATTGATGGTGGCTGGATCTACGGTCAGGGAGTGAGTGGCTCTGAAGGTCCTAAACGTGTAAGACAAAAAAAAACGTCAATACATGTATAGAAATTGATTGATGACCAAACTCTTACACACTTGCAGTCAGATAGATATCGAGTCACACACACTATTGCAATGGACAGACCCTTGTTTGATGGATCCACCATTTGGAAGGAGAGGGGTGTCCTGAAGTCCTGAAAGCCTGTAAGACAACAAAGAAAGTCAATACATGTATAGAAACTGAATGATCACCTACCTGTTAAACAGTAGCAAACAGATAGATAGTGAGCCGTACACAGAGGCAGATGGATGGACCCTTGATGGACAGATGCTCCATCAGGGAGGGAAGGGGTAAAGGCATCCTCGGAACCTGAAAGACAACAAAGAAAATCAATACATGTATAGAAACTGAATGATCACCTACCTGTTGTCACCTAATGGCAACCTCAGAACCTGAAAGACAACAAAGACAGTCAATACAGGTTTTGAAACGGAAAGATCACTTACCTTTTACACAGTTGCAGAACAATAGACAGTTAGCCAGACAGCTGCAGATGGACAGATTGATGGTGGCTGCATCTACGGTCATGGAGGGAGGGGCTCTGAAGGTCCTAAACCTGTAAGACAAATGAAAAAGTCAATACATGTATAAAAACAGAATGATCACCTAACTCTTACACACTTGCAGTCAGATAGATATCGAGTCACACACATAGTTGCAATGGACAGACCCTTGTTTGATGAATCCACCATTAGGAAGGAGGGGGGGTCCTGGAATCCTAAAAGCCTGTAAGACAACAAGGAAAGTCAATACATGTATAGAAACTGAATAATTACCTACCTGTTAGACAGTAGCAAACAGATAGACAGTGAGCCGTACATAGTTGCAGATGGATGGACCCTTGATTGACAGATGCACCATCAGGGAGGGAAAGGGTAAAGGCATCCTCGGAACCTGTAAAACAACAAGGAAAGTCAATACATGTATAGAAACTGAATAATTATCTACCTGTTAGACAGGTGCAGACAGATGGACAGCGAGCCCTACACAGTGGCAGATGGATGGATGCTTGATGGACAGATGCACCATCAGGGAGGGAAGAGGTAATGGCAACCTCAGAACCTGAAAGACAACAAAGACAGTCAATACAGGTTTTGAAACGGAAAGATCACTTACCTTTTACACAGTTGCAGAACAATAGACAGTGAGCCAGACACAGTTGCAGATGGACAGATTGATGGTGGCTGGATCTACGGTCAGGGAGTGAGTGTCTCTGAAGGTCCTAAACGTGTAAGACAAAAACAAACGTCAATACATGTATAGAAATTGATTGATGACCAAACTCTTACACACTTGCAGTCAGATAGTAAGCGAGTCACACACCATTGCAATGGACAGACCCTTGTTTGTTGGATCCACCATTTGGAAGGAGAGGGGTGTCCTGAAGTCCTGAAAGCCTGTAACACAACAAAGAAAGTCAATACATGTATAAAAACTGAATGATCACCTACCTGTTAGACAGGTGCAGACAGATAGATAGTGAGCCGTACACAGTGGCAGATGGATGGACCCTTGATGGACAGATGCACCATCAGGGAGGGAAAGGGTAAAGGCATCCTCGGAACCTGTAAGACAACAAAGAAAATCAATACATGTATAAAAACTGAATGATCACCTACCTGTTAGACAGGTGCAGACAGATGGACAGCGAGCCCTACACAGTGGCAGATGGATGGACCCTTGATGGACAGATGCACCATCAGGGAGGGAAGGGGTAAAGGCATCCTCGGAACCTGAAAGACAACAAAGACAATCAATACAAGTTTTGAAACAGAAAGATCACTTACCTGTTGTCACCTAATGGCAACCTCAGAACCTGAAAGACAACAAAGACAGTCAATACAGGTTTTGAAACGGAAAGATCACTTACCTTTTACACAGTTGCAGAACAATAGACAGTGAGCCAGACACAGCTGCAGATGGACAGATTGATGGTGGCTGGATCTACGGTCAGGGAGTGAGTGTCTCTGAAGGTCCTAAACGTGTAAGACAAAAAAAAACGTCAATACATGTATAGAAATTGATTGATGACCAAACTCTTACACACTTGCAGTCAGATAGTAAGCGAGTCACACACACCATTGCAATGGACAGACCCTTGTTTGATGGATCCACCATTTGAAAGGAGAGGGGTGTCCTGAAGTCCTGAAAGCCTGTAACACAACAAAGAAAGTCAATACATGTATAAAAACTGAATGATCACCTACCTGTTAGACAGGTGCAGACAGATAGACAGCGAGCCCTACACAGTGGCAGATGGATGGACCCTTGATTGACAGATGCACCATCAGGGAGGGAAGGGGTAAAGGCATCCTCGGAACCTGAAAGACAACAAAGACAATCAATACAAGTTTTGAAACAGAAAGATCACTTACCTGTTGTCACCTAATGGCAACCTCAGAACCTGAAAGACAACAAAAACAGTCAATACAGGTTTTGAAACGGAAAGATCACTTACCTTTTACACAGTTGCAGAACAATAGACAGTGAGCCAGACACAGCTGCAGATGGACAGATTGATGGTGGCTGGATCTACGGTCAGGGAGTGAGTGGCTCTGAAGGTCCTAAACGTGTAAGACAAAAACAAACGTCAATACATGTATAGAAATTGATTGATGACCAAACTCTTACACACTTGCAGTCAGATAGATATCGAGTCACACACACACCATTGCAATGGACAGACCCTTGTTTGATGGATCCACCATTTGGAAGGAGAGGGGTGTCCTGAAGTCCTGAAAGCCTGTAAGACAACAAAGAAAGTCAATACATGTATAGAAACTGAATGATCACCTACCTGTTAGACAGTAGCAAACAGATAGATAGTGAGCCGTACACAGTGGCAGATGGATGGACCCTTGATGGACAGATGCACCATCAGGGAGGGAAAGGGTAAAGGCATCCTCGGAACCTGTAAGACAACAAAGAAAATCAATACATGTATAGAAACTGAATGATCACCTACCTGTTGTCACCTAATGGCAACCTCAGAACCTGAAAGACAACAAAGACAGTCAATACAGGTTTTGAAACGGAAAGATCACTTACCTTTTACACAGTTGCAGAACAATAGACAGTGAGCCAGACACAGCTGCAGATGGACAGATTGATGGTGGCTGGATCTACGGTCAGGGAGTGAGTGTCTCTGAAGGTCCTAAACGTGTAAGACAAAAAAAAACGTCAATACATGTATAGAAATTGATTGATGACCAAACACTTACACACTTGCAGTCAGATAGTAAGCAAGTCACACACCATTGCAATGGACAGACCCTTGTTTGATGGATCCACCATTTGGAAGGAGAGGGGTGTCCTGAAGTCCTGAAAGCCTGTAAGACAACAAAGAAAGTCAATACATGTATAGAAACTGAATGATCACCTACCTGTTAGACAGGTGCAGACAGATGGACAGCGAGCCCTACACAGTGGCAGATGGATGGACCCTTGATGGACAGATGCACCATCAGGGAGGGAAGGGGTAAAGGCATCCTCGGAACCTGAAAGACAACAAAGACAATCAATACAAGTTTTGAAACAGAAAGATCACTTACCTGTTGTCACCTAATGGCAACCTCAGAACCTGAAAGACAACAAAGACAGTCAATACAGGTTTTGAAACGGAAAGATCACTTACCTTTTACACAGCTGCAGAACAATAGACAGTGAGCCAGACACAGCTGCAGATGGACAGATTGATGGTGGCTGGATCTACGGTCAGGGAGTGAGTGGCTCTGAAGGTCCTAAACGTGTAAGACAAAAACAAACGTCAATACATGTATAGAAATTGATTGATGACCAAACTCTTACACACTTGCAGTCAGATAGATATCGAGTCACACACACCATTGCAATGAACAAACCCTTGTTTGATGGATCCACCATTTGGAAGGAGAGGGGTGTCCTGAAGTCCTGAAAGCCTGTAAGACAACAAAGAAAGTCAATACATGTACAGAAAATGAATGATCACCTACCTGTTAGACAGTAGCAAACAGATAGATAGTGAGCCGTACACAGTGGCAGATGGATGGACCCTTGATGGACAGATGCACCATCAGGGAGGGAAAGGGTAAAGGCATCCTCGGAACCTGTAAGACAACAAAGACAATCAATACAAATTTTGAAACAGAAAGATCACTTACCTGTTGTCACCTAATGGCAACCTCAGAACCTGAAAGACAACAAAGACAGTCAATACAGGTTTTGAAACGGAAAGATCACTTACCTTTTACACAGTTGCAGGACAATAGACAGTTAGCCAGACACAGCTGCAGATGGACAGATTGATGGTGGCTGGATCTACGGTCAGGGAGTGAGTGGCTCTGAAGGTCCTAAACGTGTAAGACAAAAACAAACGTCAATACATGTATAGAAATTGATTGATGACCAAACTCTTACACACTTGCAGTCAGATAGATATCGAGTCACACACACCATTGCAATGGACAGACCCTTGTTTGATGGATCCACCATTTGGAAGGAGAGGGGTGTCCTGAAGTCCTGAAAGCCTGTAAGACAACAAAGAAAGTCAATACATGTATAGAAACTGAATGATCACCTACCTGTTAGACAGTAGCAAACAGATAGATAGTGAGCCGTACACAGTGGCAGATGGATGGACCCTTGATGGACAGATGCACCATCAGGGAGGGAAAGGGTAAAGGCATCCTCGGAACCTGTAAGACAACAAAGAAAATCAATACATGTATAGAAACTGAATGATCACCTACCTGTTGTCACCTAATGGCAACCTCAGAACCTGAAAGACAACAAAGACAGTCAATACAGGTTTTGAAACGGAAAGATCACTTACCTTTTACACAGTTGCAGAACAATAGACAGTGAGCCAGACACAGCTGCAGATGGACAGATTGATGGTGGCTGGATCTACGGTCATGGAGGGAGGGGCTCTGAAGGTCCTAAACCTGTAAGACAAATAAAAAAGTCAATACATGTATAAAAACAGAATGATCACCTAACTCTTACACACTTGCAGTCAGATAGATATCGAGTCACACACATAGTTGCAATGGACAGACCCTTGTTTGATGAATCCACCATTAGGAAGGAGGGGGGTCCTGGAATCCTAAAAGCCTGTAAGACAACAAGGAAAGTCAATACATGTATAGAAACTGAATAATTACCTACCTGTTAGACAGTAGCAAACAGATAGACAGTGAGCCGTACATAGTTGCAGATGGATGGACCCTTGATTGACAGATGCACCATCAGGGAGGGAAGGGGTAAAGGCATCCTCGGAACCTGTAAAACAACAAGGAAAGTCAATACATGTATAGAAACTGAATAATTATCTACCTGTTAGACAGGTGCAGACAGATGGACAGCGAGCCCTACACAGTGGCAGATGGATGGATGCTTGATGGACAGATGCACCATCAGGGAGGGAAGAGGTAATGGCAACCTCAGAACCTGAAAGACAACAAAGACAGTCAATACAGGTTTTGAAACGGAAAGATCACTTACCTTTTACACAGTTGCAGAACAATAGACAGTTAGCCACACACAGCTGCAGATGGACAGATTGATGGTGGCTGGATCTACGGTCAGGGAGTGAGTGGCTCTGAAGGTCCTAAACGTGTAAGACAAAAACAAACGTCAATACATGTATAGAAATTGATTGATGACCAAACTCTTACACACTTGCAGTCAGATAGATATCGAGTCACACACACCATTGCAATGGACAGACCCTTGTTTGATGGATCCACCATTTGGAAGGAGAGGGGTGTCCTGAAGTCCTGAAAGCCTGTAAGACAACAAAGAAAGTCAATACATGTATAGAAACTGAATGATCACCTACCTGTTAGACAGTAGCAAACAGATAGATAGTGAGCCGTACACAGTGGCAGATGGATGGACCCTTGATGGACAGATGCACCATCAGGGAGGGAAAGGGTAAAGGCATCCTCGGAACGTGTAAGACAACAAAGAAAATCAATACATGTATAGAAACTGAATGATCACCTACCTGTTGTCACCTAATGGCAACCTCAGAACCTGAAAGACAACAAAGACAGTCAATACAGGTTTTGAAACGGAAAGATCACTTACCTTTTACACAGTTGCAGAACAATAGACAGTGAGCCAGACACAGCTGCAGCTGGACAGATTGATGGTGGCTGGATCTACGGTCAGGGAGTGAGTGGCTCTGAAGGTCCTAAACATGTAAGACAAAAACAAACGTCAATACATGTATAGAAATTGATTGATGACCAAACTCTTACACACTTGCAGTCAGATAGATATCGAATCACACACACCATTGCAATGGACAGACCCTTGTTTGATGGATCCACCATTTGGAAGGAGAGGGGTGTCCTGAAGTCCTGAAAGCCTGTAAGACAACAAAGAAAGTCAATACATGTATAGAAACTGAATGATCACCTACCTGTTAGACAGTAGCAAACAGATAGATAGTGAGCCGTACACAGTGGCAGATGGATGGACCCTTGATGGACAGATGCACCATCAGAGAGGGAAGGGGTAAAGGCATCCTCGGAACCTGTAAGACAACAAAGAAAATCAATACATGTATAAAAACTGAATGATCACCTACCTGTTAGACAGGTGCAGACAGATGGACAGCGAGCCCTACACAGTGGCAGATGGATGGACCCTTGATGGACAGATGCACCATCAGGGAGGGATGGGGTAAAGGCATCCTCGGAACCTGAAAGACAACAAAGACAATCAATACAAGTTTTGAAACAGAAAGATCACTTACCTGTTGTCACCTAATGGCAACCTCAGAACCTGAAAGACAACAAAGACAGTCAATACAGGTTTTGAAACGGAAAGATCACTTACCTTTTACACAGTTGCAGAACAATAGACAGTTAGCCAGACAGCTGCAGATGGACAGATTGATGGTGGCTGGATCTACGGTCATGGAGGGAGGGGCTCTGAAGGTCCTAAACCTGTAAGACAAATAAAAAAGTCAATACATGTATAAAAACAGAATGATCACCTAACTCTTACACACTTGCAGTCAGATAGATATCGAGTCACACACATAGTTGCAATGGACAGACCCTTGTTTGATGAATCCACCATTAGGAAGGAGGGGGGTCCTGGAATCCTAAAAGCCTGTAAGACAACAAGGAAAGTCAATACATGTATAGAAACTGAATAATTACCTACCTGTTAGACAGTAGCAAACAGATAGACAGTGAGCCGTACATAGTTGCAGATGGATGGACCCTTGATTGACAGATGCACCATCAGGGAGGGAAGAGGTAATGGCAACCTCAGAAACTTAAAGACAACAAAGACAGTCAATACAGGTTTTGAAACGGAAAGATCACTTACCTTTTACACAGTTGCAGAACAATAGACAGTTAGCCAGACACAGCTGCAGATGGACAGATTGATGGTGGCTGGATCTACGGTCAGGGAGTGAGTGGCTCTGAAGGTCCTAAACGTGTAAGACAAGAACAAACGTCAATACATGTATAGAAATTGATTGATGACCAAACTCTTACACACTTGCAGTCAGATAGATATCGAGTCACACACACCATTGCAATGGACAGACCCTTGTTTGATGGATCCACCATTTGGAAGGAGAGGGGTGTCCTGAAGTCCTGAAAGCCTGTAAGACAACAAAGAAAGTCAATACATGTATAGAAACTGAATGATCACCTACCTGTTAGACAGTAGCAAACAGATAGATAGTGAGCCGTACACAGTGGCAGATGGATGGACCCTTGATGGACAGATGCACCATCAGGGAGGGAAAGGGTAAAGGCATCCTCAGAACCTGAAAGACAACAAAGACAATCAATACAAGTTTTGAAACAGAAAGATCACTTACCTGTTGTCACCTAATGGCAACCTCAGAACCTGAAAGACAACAAAGACAGTCAATACAGGTTTTGAAACGGAAAGATCACTTACCTTTTACACAGTTGCAGAACAATAGACAGTGAGCCAGACACAGCTGCAGATGGACAGATTGATGGTGGCTGGATCTACGGTCAGGGAGTGAGTGGCTCTGAAGGTCCTAAACGTGTAAGACAAAAACAAACGTCAATACATGTATAGAAATTGATTGATGACCAAACTCTTTCACACTTGCAGTAAGATAGTTAGCGAGTCACAAACACCATTGCAATGGACAGACCCTTGTTTGATGGATCCACCATTTGGAAGGAGAGGGGTGTCCAGAAGTCCTGAAAGCCTGTAAGACAACAAAGAAAGTCAATACATGTATAGAAACTGAATGATCACCTACCTGTTGTCACCTAATGGCAACCTCAGAACCTGAAAGACAACAAAGACAGTCAATACAGGTTTTGAAACGGAAAGATCACTTACCTTTTACACAGTTGCAGAACAATAGACAGTGAGCCAGACACAGCTGCAGATGGACAGATTGATGGTGGCTGGATCTACGGTCAGGGAGTGAGTGGCTCTGAAGGTCCTAAACGTGTAAGACAAAAACAAACGTCAATACATGTATAGAAATTGATTGATGACCAAACTCTTACACACTTGCAGTCAGATAGATATCGAGTCACACACACCATTGCAATGGACAGATCCTTGTTTGATGGATCCACCATTTGGAAGGAGAGGGGTGTCCTGAAGTCCTGAAAGCCTGTAAGACAACAAAGAAAGTCAATACATGTATAGAAACTGAATGATCACCTACCTGTTAGACAGGTGAAGACAGATGGGCAGCGAGCCGTACACACTGTCAGATGGATGGACCCTTGATGGACAGATGCACCATTAGGGAGGGAAGGGGTAATGGCATCCTCTAAACCTGTAAGACCTGTAAAACCTGTTAGGTTCTTTTTTTTATATTTTTTTTATATAAATTTTACATTTTCCTTTGACTTGTCGCATAAATTCAATATCACTGGAACTTACCTGGAAGTCTTCGGCTGTGTGCTTGGGGTGAATCGTCCTTTGCATCTGCTTGAAGCCACATTACCACATCACAGCCAGCCAGCCAGAACTGCAGGTGGACAGACTGCGAGCTACAGACTTGTAGATGGGTAAAATAGAACGTGTTGCAGATGGACAGAAAAAGAACGACAGAGCTGCAAATTTAAAGACAGACACAGTTGCAGACAGTCAGAGATGCAGAAAGATAGAAAGGCAGCCAGCCACAAAGATGCACATGGATAAACAGCCAGAGCAGCACACATCCACAGAAATGCAGACGCATAGTCAGAAAGACAGCCATCATTGCACCAAACAGCCAGCCAAACACAGATGCAGAGGAATTCTCATAAAGACGGATCGTCAGTTTCACATGGATAGAAAGCCAGTCAGAGTAGCTGCCAGAGTCCAAACAGAATAAACTGCAGATTTATAGACATCCAGGGTGTGTTGATGGACAGATTTGCAGAGGAACATACACACAGTTCAACATGTATGCAGATGCAGTCAGAAAGACTGCCAGAGTTGCACATGACCAAGCAGACAGCCAGTTGCAGATGAAAAGACAAGCAGAGTTTTAAATGGAGAAACAGAGAGAGATGCAAAAGAACAGGCAGCCAACCAGAGATACACACTGACAGCCAGGCAGCGAGCGCTGCACATGGACATGTATGCATGGACATACAGCCACATACAGTTGCAGATGGCCGGCCAGAATTGCACATGGACTGACAACCAGCACAGCCAGAGTTGCAGATGGACAGTGTGATGCAGTCCTGATAGCTGACCCCTCACCCCTTAGATCCCTAGAGTGGGTCTTCTAGGAGCCGGCAGGATCCAGAGTTAACCTATAAAGGGAAAAAAAATAAATAAATAAAAAAAAAAAAAAACAGCTGTGTCCTTCTGGTAAAGCCACACTACCACATCACAGAGACAGAAAGCCAGAGCCGCAGATGGACAGACAGCAAGCTACAGTCTTTTAGACAGGTTAAACAGAACAAGTTGCAGATAGACTACAGAATAAATACAGAGCAGCAGATTTATAGACAGACAGTTGCAGTTGGAGAATCAGACAGTGTCACATTGAGAGCCAGTCAGAGAAGGATGTAGAGGAACATACACACAGCCAAACACAGTTGCAGATGCATAGTCGTGAAAACAGCCAGCCAGCCAGACACACACTGAAAGTTAGCCACTAAATTTCACAAGCATAAGGACATGCAGACAGCCACACATTGGAGACAGCCACAACCAGCCAGAGCTGCATATGGAAGACTGTGAAGAGTCGGCTGAACGGCTTGCTCCCTCGTCAGTAGTAGACATGGGGCTAGAGATGACGGTCCTGGCAGCTGTCTTCTTCCACATGATGTTCACTATATTCCATGAGTAAACAAAGGGGTTAGTAAGTTATTAACGCAAAATAATGTAAAGTAACACACAGCAGATAACAAAAGGATTAAACCTGGCTAAGAAACAAGCCAACGCTAATATTAAAGAAAAAGAAATAACTAGGAGTAACAAGCAACATGATAGCAAACAGCAGGTGGGCAAGTGAAGACCACCTGCATATCACCTGGGATAGATAGACAAGAAAAACACACTAAACTCAGTTAACATGGCTGTGCCTAATATCACCCCCCTGTACTTATTTCACCACTTTCACCGGTGGTATTTCCTCATATTTCCAAGACTAGGAGAAGCGGCATTTGAAGGAACAAATATCATACAAGAGAACTAGCATTACAGTATTACATCTGTACATATTAATAACCAGCTTTCAGGGTCTACTCAGAAAACGTTAGTAAACGAAACGTTAGCGGAATTAATCCAAGCACGTTTTCACTCGATTTTCGGAAGCTTATATTAGAAAAATATTAGAACAATTGTGTACTGCTCACTAGCGCTTGAACAGGGCTTTAATTGTCTGTGGTCACTCCCTTATTTACATGTAGACCCATTAACCCATTCCCAATCACTGCTTTGTAGCTCATCCTCAGCTAAAAGAGAAAGAGTGAGAAGAGAACCATCCACTAAGAGTTATTTGGTTTACTACACCACAAAACCCCCCAAACCCAATCAAAAACCTAACATTCAAACAAACATCCACCAGTTCTTTTAAATGGCACATACCTAAAGTCCATTGGAAGAGTTCAAAACAGTCCGGAGTCAGACAGCAAACAAACAAACAAACAAACGAGAACCCCTCTGAAAAAGAATAGGACAAAACGTATTATGAATCTCACACTCACACACACGTTAAATGACTTACCTGCCAACTATCCAATTTACTAAGCATGAACGACGGACCCAAGGCGGTCTTTTTCCAAAAGGTGTCCAGATGTGTGCGACAGTGCTCCTTCAGGGCCTCGCTGCGTCAGGTGACAGTGGAGAACGATGATGCTGAAGGAGTCACGCTGCCGAAGCACCAACGGAAGTCTAGAGATGTCAAGGAAACGGGCACCTAGAAAACAGGAGACCGTGGCATTACTCTTTGGGCCCAAAATTGAAGTGTTTTACATCCCCAATAATGAGAACACAACAGAGACGACTCTCTCTGGTATTTTGAAGACCATGTTGGAGGCGTCCCGGACTGCCTCTGGCCCCGTCTTCCATCTGTGAAGTTTGTCTCTACAATAGCGACTAGATCTGCCGTTCAAGCAGGACGAGCTCCATGCAGAGTGTCTGGAGATCTTGTTCCTCCGCAGTCGCCATGTTCCTCGAGAGCATAAACACAGAGACAGAAATGCAAACGTCAGTTAGTGAGAAAAAGTACTGTACAGTAACACAGGTAGCAGATAGCACAGGGATTACAAGATAAATAAGACAAAGCTAATATGAAGACTATAAAGTAGGGAAAGTTGCTCGACTCTCTGGGTTCAATTACATCACAAGCTTTCAAAGCAGGACCGCATCAAAACAGCAATTTGAAGTCTCGCTCAAAATACCACCTGATCCTATAGATCCAGTGTGCAAAAGAGGATTGTAGATACACTCTGGTGAGAGCTATCCAACTCCTGTTTTTGGGTTGTTCCAATAGACAAAGTATAAAAGAACCATTAAAAGAACTGGTGGATGTTTGTATGTTCTGTTGTGTTTTCAGAGGGTTTGTGGTGCAGTAAACAAAATAACACTTAGTGGATGATTCTCTCTGCACTCCTTTCTTTTTCATTTCAAGACGACTTACAAAGCTGTAATCGTTACGTGTACAAGACCTGATCCAAGTTGGACAGTCAGTAAACTGTTGCAGTTCATTTGAGTCAGACAAATACAACACTGGACTGCAGTCAAGCATGTAAGAAGGTACTTAAAGGCTTCAACTGATCATGGACTGTGTTACCAGAAGAGTGGAGAGAAACTGAAACTTGAGGAACACAGTGATGCAGATTCAGCATCAAATACAGAAGATAGACAAAGCACAACAGGTTCAGGTTTTAGACCAACTGAAGACAGTTCTCTTACTCTCTGCTCGGTCTGCATGTGAAGGAGAATTAATGGCAGCAACCATTTAGGAAAGCTTGCACCACACACACACACACACACACACACACACACACACACACACACTCCATGAACAGTGATCACCAATATGCACCTGTAAAATATACTGGAAGACAGACAAGAAGCAATTGCACACCCACATTAGACACCACTCCATTCGATCAGCGCTCCATGAGTGTAAAATAACTGAACACTGACCCACAGCAGATATGCTTGCAGATGTTAGGACAATACCTGCAACTAAGCTCAAGCTGGAGAAAGTTAAGAGCTTTGTGTTTGGGATGTAAACGGGTAAGTGTTGTGCTGTGGAATGCCATGTACAGTGAGAGAGCAAGTGAGACTCCAATCAACCGATGGGTTACACACCAACCATTTTACACACCAACCATTTTACACAGCAATTTACCTACAGAACTCTTCACAACAGGAGCTTAAATAACTGTTTGAAACCTCCTCCATACGACATGCTGACAGAGAGAAAGCCTAACCTAGACTCAAAGTGTTAAAGGAATCTTTGTAGGTATGACAAGAACAGTCCATCATACCTAGTCTACGATCCAGACACAGAGCAAGTCCATAAACACAGACTGGTGAAATTACAGTGTGTTACAGAAAACCAAACCCAGACTGACCAGTCAATAGCAGATGACCACCATGAAGAGAGACGTGTACCCCCATGCTAACAGCTAACCGTGTTGATCAGACTCCAATAGAGGTTCAAGAGTCTCAAACTGATGTTCAAGATGACTTTTAAACAGAAGGAGAGACAGACATAGCACAAACCATCCAAAGAGAGACAGGAAAGGCAGCTAAATACTGAAGTCCTGGGTCAGATATTAGTGACCAGACACTGACCAATACTGACTACTGTTACAGGGTCTGTAATGTACCACAGAGCTTCAAAGAGGAGTTCAACAAAATCACAGTTTTGAATTGATGCAGATTAACAGCACAGTATGACCTTCAGCTCCACCAGATGGACGCTACAACAGCCCACTTGAATGCTTTAATGAATTGTGAGATGTATATGGAGCAACCAGAGGGATTTGAAGGGAAATCAAATACAGGTGAAAAGGTTTTCTGTAAACTGAATAAGTCACTGTATGCTCTCAAACAGTCTGGAAAAACCTGGAACAACATGTTGCCTGATTATCCAGATGAAAATGGCTTTACACAGAAGCTAGATGACCACTGGGTCTACAACAAACCCCCTGAACACAGGGTTAGATGTTCCTTCATGAAGTACAGTAAGCTAGCTGTGATGCTGTTGGTTATCATGATCACAGGTGTGTATTTATTGTCTCAGGAACAGACTGGCTCCTTTACGAGTGTGTTGCTACAGTCTCTGTACATAAAGGCTCTATATAACATGACATTGAGGTCAGAAGTCCATCATGAACGCTAAAAGCCTCAACTTCCAGAGGGAGCGATTCTATGTCCCCCACCAATGTGAAAATCCCTCCTAGGCCTTGATTCAGAGCTCTGTATTCACTAGGTTTTGATCAAGTTTCACAGAGACATCGTGAACTAAGGAGCTCATCAGTCAGAACTTCACTGACCGTGACTTCTTTAGGGGCTAGAGATCCTATATTTAACAGCCCAGATTCAATACAGGAGCTGCTTGTACTCGGAAAGCTGAATGAATCTGGATCAATTCTAATAAAGTTGATAAAGAGGATTTTCTGATGTTACGATTATAAATCATGCGGGGACACAGACACAGTCTCCATACTGCAGGGTTTGTCTGAAACACTGAGTGACACTGATATATTACTTTAATACAAGCAGAGAAATCACAGAATTAATGCTTATAAAATGGAGGAAATCCTCTTAAACTAACCTGACTGGTGGGACTGGGAAGGGCCAGTCAGTCCTGGAGTAGCAGCTTCTCGATGTTCCCGGAGAGAACGACGGACCCCAGGCCGCTCGGGTGAACCTCTCTGCGGAAGAGGACCTGCCGCTCCCCAAAGATCTCCTGTCCGGCAGCCAGCAGTGGAGCACGAAGAGCCGGTAAACGCTCTCTTACTCGTCGGTAGGTGAGCAGGGGGCCGAAGACGATGATCCAGGAGTCTGTCTTTTTCCAAACGGAGCCGAAGCCGCCACGCTGCCGCCGAGAGGAGCCGCCACGCTGCCGCCGAGAGGGAGCCGCCACGCTGCCGCCGAGAGGGAGCCGCCACGCTGCCGCCGAGAGGGAGCCGCCACGCTGCCGACGTCCAGGACACGGGCACCTGGAAAACAGGAGACCGTGGCGTTGCTCTTTGGCTCCGATACTCTGAAGTGTTTTACAGTCTCCAACAATGAGAGCACCGCCCTGAGGAGCTGTACTCGGTGCCGGAGCAGGTGAAGGAGAAGGTGAAGAGCTGTGGTGGTGGAGGAGCCGTCGACTTTTCCGACCACGCCGACGCCCCCAGACCCTCTCCGGTGCGGGAGTGGATGTGACGAACCTCGGGGTCTTCCGCTCCGGTAGCGCTGGAACTGAGACCGCCACGTTGGAGACGTCGCGGGCTGCCTCTGGCCTCGTCTTCCGTCGGTGGAACTCGGACTGCCGGTCCAGCTGGACGAGCTCCAAGCTGAGCGTCTGGAGAGCTCGTTCCTCCGCGGTCTCCATGTTCCTCTCTGAGTCGACTCACGTCTCGAACAGCGGTTCAGAGTCTCGCTCAAAATACCGGAGATCACGTGATCCGAACCTAAGCTTCGTTACGTCACTGAAACGCGATCACGTGTCAAAGCACGTCAGACCCGAGCGCAACGAGCTGAATATAAACTGAAATATGAACTTAAATAAAATATAAATGTATAAAATGAGTGAATTTGGTTCCTTTAAAATGTCTCCCGCAGTCCAATTTCCAAACACTGGAGAGAGGGGTCTGCCCCGCCCCCTCAACCCCAGACCCGCAGCTCGAGCGGGTTGCCAGGTTGAGGACACTGAACCTGCAGGAACGAGCGCGAGACGAGATCAATAACTTTTACAATCACAAGCGACGACGAGTCATATTCTGTAAGATGATCAGTAAATATACTCGCTTGATCTGTTTTTATTGTCTGTTCATTATAAACCAGCTCATGAGGATTTTATACAACTCTGTCAACTGTTAGCGAGCTGGATGCAGCGCTGCCGGCTTTATCCAGAGCCAAGCTCGTTCTCCTGAACACAAAAGCCCACTGCTCCTAAAATCCACTCTGGAGCTGGAATTACTCATTTACACATCCTGACAACATACTGCTCAGTTTAACAGATCATATACACACTTTTCTCCGAGTAGTAGCTGCTGTAGACCTCAGTTATGAAGGACCCTCACTGGAGCTTCACCACACAAACCTTCTGGACGCAGGAACATCATCAGGGCTTCCAGCTCTTCAGCTTTCATTGATCACCAGCTCCCTCCATTTCATGTAGTTACTGTTACACATTACTTTATTTCACATTGTCTTTACCCTGATTTACCTTTATAACATTGCTGTTTGTTGTTCAAATAAAGTCAAATTATTAATGAACAAAGCTGCTGTAACAACAAAGTATGACTTATGAGTTGATGAAAAAGACCAGATGAAAATGAACCATTTTATTAAACAGTTGTGTGCATTTCCTATTTACAGAGTAATAACGGTTTATAAGGGTAAGTAACAAAATGGTAATCAGATTGTTTAAAATGGTTATGATCAACATGATTTACAGTATTTATTAAGTGAACATTTCATATTATATCATTAATAAAACCAGAAATGCTGAGATCAGTATACAAACTCCAATCAGTGCAACGACCTTATAATAAAAATAATGCAAAACAAGGTATAGCAACAGATATGAATAAATATAGTACCGAAAAATATATCAAATGGACTTTAAAGGGACGTGAGAGATGTGCAGCTCTTCCTCCAGTGGGAACTGCTGCTCATTAGTCTGTCTGGAACGCTGCACTGTGGAGAAGAACTGAAGTTATTACACTAAAAATGGAGTTATTGTTTTGTGGGCTAGTTCTTCAGCACAGTGTGATGTAGAAAAGAAAGGATGGTTTATAGCTGTGGAGCATACGGTCAAGCCTGGGTTTGCTTGAGTTCCTCTATGGTTGGTGCCGGGACAGGTATAAGCAGGCCAAACCTTCTGGGGTCATCAGGGTGAAGCGACCTTAGTCTGGGTCTTCCCCTGCAGTCATGAAGCAGCAGCTGTAAGAATCTAATTATAACAAACTGTTTACAAAGACGAGGAGCATATTCCTCATCTGGACTGTCATCACCTTTTCCTTTTCTTCCTGATCATCTGTTCCCCAATCAGAACTGTGAAATGTGAGATGAGTAAATACTAGGAATCACACTACAAGTACATTTACTTCTACATTACTACTCAAACAATAATCACAACTTCCTGAGCTCACTGATCTCATCTTCATTCATGTTCAGGTTTTGGTTGTTTTGGACTCTCCTATTCTGAAGACAATATGATAAAGAATTACACACTGTCAGCATAGGTGTGGACTGCAGCTACTATTTTCTCTGTGTCATGTTTAGTAATAAACTATAGTCACCTCTTCTCCAAAGCTTCAGAGACATCCATGCTGCTCTCCAGAGCTTCAGTCCCTTCTTCTAGAAGTGGTAGATCTTCTCTATAGAGATCAAATTGCTCTGTTTGTGAAAATGTAGACCACCAATAATACTGTACTTCTGTACTGATATTAGGATCTATAATTCACAATGTGGTCTGAAATCATATTAGTTCAGATCCTGAATACTGACCGGTCTGAAAGTGCTCCACTTGATGGACACCCAATACTGGACAGGGGCATCAAATGCTGCTTCTTCTACTGCCTCTTACTAGGGGTGGAGGTGCTTGAACATTCAAAGCTAAAAAGAAAATCCCATAATCAACTTATTTCCACAGAAAAGTGAAGATCATTTCACCACAATATCAAACCTGAGTGATCTCTACTAAAAAGGGCTTTATGGACTCTATTAGATACAACGGATAAACAGCTAACGTCTGATAGACACTGTGCACACGATTAAAACATTATTTTCAACCATTCTGAACAAACCAGCACAATTTAAACGATGGAATAAACAATAAGATGTAGATGTGATTATATAATACACTTCAATCAAGAACTAACATTAAAAACACAGTAAAACATTAGAAACACCAAGTTATCTGACTGCACTGATGAAATGCAGAAAGTCCAGGTAGGATGAAATTATGGGCGAACCGCCAATCACAGAAATGTTCCTCAAGCTAAAAAGCCTCGGCATTCGTCTAAAAAGCTCCATGAGCAGAGACGGAGTAAAAGCAGAGGAAATATTGGCGATGCGTTTGCATTAATATTGAGCTGGCAGCTCTAGTCTGGAGCACTTTAGCTACCTAGCTCTCTCAAACACGCGCTGCCTTCATAACCCAGCTGCACTCGGACCACTGGGTAGAAATGAAGCCCTCCAATGTTTAAAGCACTGAAAAAGCCCATCTCTACTAGTGGCTGTAAGAAATGATCTAGATGAGGTTAGCTAAACTTAGCTGAAGCTCAGTGCTCACCTGTTCAGGAGAAAATCAGCCAGTTCGGTCCGTTTTGAGTCCTTCTGGGCTCTAAGCTGTCTCCATCTATCAAACGCATCTCCAGTATTTCCTCTGCTTTTACTCCGTCTCTGCTCATGGAGCTTTTTAGACGAATGCCGAGGCTTTTTAGGTTGTGGAACATCTAATGATCCAGGTCCAGGTCGCTTCCTCGCCTCCATGGCTGCAGCACGCTGTGTTTCCTTGCTGTTGTTTTTCCATATCTGGCAACCCGGGGTGTGGCAGTAGGACTGGGGGTGGGGGAGTGGGGCAATGGGCGGGATAGGAAGCTACAGCACAACCAGAGATCTGCTCCGTACCTGACCCCTCAAAGACCACCATACAGGTAGAAGCACTGCGGTCAAGAAACGCTGGAGCTGAAACCTGTGTGTTTCTTTAATATCTGGAGACACATCCTGATCATTTTATCAGTTAGTGCAGAAAATGTAAAACTTAATGACCTTTAACTGATCAAATGGAGGTTTGTGATTTCTACTAGAGTTTAGAAGTCGTCAGCTCTTAAACTCAGGTCTCTAAATGAGTTTAATGAAGTGGACATTTGGAGTCAGATGAACTTCACACTGTGAGCTATGGCTGTGTCTAACAGTCCGACTGTGTGTCTCTGTATTAATGCGCCACAGGAGGAGCGCTTTTTTAGGAGACAACAAATGAGTAATATATTGATCCTTTCTGGTAAAATACATCATCTTACAGATATTCCACAAACAATACTAATTAATAATATAGAGAACTCTGAGTGAAACACTGAGATCTGCAGAAGAACAAGTGACCGAAAGGAACTAGACCAGGCGGCGGATGACTACATTTTGAGGACACGCTGATGAAGTTCAGCTCAATCAGGCTGGAGGGAGAAGGTCCGCTATCAGAGAGAGGAGAGAGAGGCTTTATCACCGGTGGAGGAAACTAGTCTGAATCCCAGCACTTCAATGTATGTAGGCTACAATAATCACTTCCATGATATTAAAATATTAAATAAGAAGATAAAGCTCCCATTAGTTTATTGTTGTTGTAGATTGTTAGTTAGCCAACAAATCCACGCCCTTCCATCAGAGTTTTATACGAGTCTCTAAATGTAGATTTAGTCTCCTTCAGCAGCACTAACTCTTCTGATGAGTCTGTTTTTGTTCAGCAGTAAGAAGATAGTAAATGAATGAAATTAAAACATTTAGTTTAGAATAAACTGCTTTAAAACTGGTGCAAAGGAACAAAACCCTGTGATATTGAACTTTTTTTGTGAATAGAGGATAGAGGTAAGCTTTAGTGTTTCAGGATTCTTCGATATGTCCAAAGACATTTAGTTATTTCCAGCATTTTTCTGTATGATGTTGAAACAGTTGTTTCATTGGAGAAATGGTGCTGAGCTGCTAATGCAGGTGAGGGCTCTTCATCTCTGTGAGAGCAGCTTAGCTTGAGGACTAGCTAGCTAGCTAACTACCATGTGTTCAGTGAAAGATCAGCATTTTTATTAATGGAAACACAAATAACTAAAGAAAGAAATCAACAGTGAATAGAAAGTCATTTGCATGAAATCATACAGAATTTTCTCTGTGGAGGATATTTCATTATTTTTACTTAGAAAACAAAGCAGGATTTCTCAGTCAGGGAGCTTAAGCTCATAGAGGAGGATTTTCTAATAAAAATGTGTCTCAGCTCTTTGTCTACTGGATAAGCTTGACTTTGGGCTTAAGTTATCTCGCTAATCTGAGAAATCCTGCTTTGTGAAATTCCCTCCAGGAGTGGCTAAATGTTTACATAGGATTCATCTGATTTTGTTAGATGAACAGAATTAATAAACATATTTTATTGATTTTGTTGCTCTTGGTGTGCAGGTATCCCACCAATGCAGAGTATCTCCAAGTTACAAAGCTTTAATGGTGAAGAGCTCTTTCCTGAGGGATGTTGAGGAGAGCGGTTATGTAAGTTTGTTTAAGAATGATTTTATTTTGGTTGATCACAGAAGAGTAGTTGGTGTAATATTGCTGGAGAGATTTGAGTAATTCTCTTTTTATGGTTGGGACTGATAACTTATGGTATCTTTGATGAAGGAATCCTGCGTTGTTGGAGAGGATGCTACGCCTGAGGCCCACATTGAGGTATCACATGAAAAGTACAGGGAGACACAACCTGATGTGTTGATTGTGAAGAACCACATGAAGAAGACCTTTGAAGACTCTTGGAAGATTCTCAGGGGTAAGTGGAATAAAGTAATGGGAGGTAAAACAGTATAGCCATCAAATGTGATGTGATGAACCAACTTCATATAAATAATTGTGTCTTTTATAGTCTATTATAAATATTTATGACTGTTCTAGGTGTTTTACTCTCCACTACTGCCTTCATCTCTACACTTTATTGCAGCATCATAATGAAGCTTTTGTGTGTTTTCTGCTTTTGTGTTACAGTGTATGATGAGGTTTATGCCATCCATCCTGTGATGGTGAACATTTATCACCGCTTCAGCTGAAACAGTGCTGGGAGTTTTCCTCTAAAGGACTCATAGGTGATTTTCAAGAGATGCCCAGCAAAAGTGTAAGCACCCCACTTTCATCTCCACCAGCAGACCTACAGAAGACTCTTAAATTCAGTGATGCTCTCAGAGGTGTACAGGTTCAAAGGAAGGTGTTTCAGTGTGTGTCTAATATTACACTAAATTATGTAAGCACTCCCTTGATGATGGTGGTTTAACGGGCCGTCTGCATCCTGAAGTGATTCCATTGTTTTGGAAAGTCACGTACTTACTAAACAGACGATATTCTCTTATATAAGTGGAACCTACATTATGTACATTTTGCTGTGTCAGGATGAAATATGATTTTTTTTGCTGGTAATAAAAAATGAAACCTTTTTACTTAGTTTCATTGTTTTATTTGCTGTTAATGTCATATTGTAATGGTAGTGCAGTTTCTTTTAATTTCATCTTCATAAACATTGTTAATGTTTTTCTGTTTCTGTTGCTCTTTCAATTAATGCTAAAGTTCAATCTGTTTACTATTTACTTTCTGTAAATAAACAGTATAGAAAGACATTTAGTCACAGGGGTGGTACATCTAAAAGCACATGCTGGTACCTTTTGGAGAGGAGACACAGTTGTACCATAGTTTAAAGGTGCATTTTAGCCTCTTGGGGAACTTAATAGAACCTTAACTTGTACAAAAAGTACTTGTGCTGAAAGGTTCTCTGTAGTATCTCAATAGGGTACAATAATGTGCACTATATCAGGGAGAAGCCCTCAACTGACTACACAATAGAAACACCTATATCTGTACGCTGTTCATCGACTTTTCCCTCCGCCTTCAAAATGGTCATCCCACCAGACCTGGAAATCAACACCTGCATTTGTAATTGGGTTTTGGGACATCCTAATAAAAAGACCCCAGTATGTGCGGTTGTAGTTCTGTGTCCTGCAGACTCTCTGTGTGACAGTGGAATACGGCAGCTCCACTGTGGCAGACTGAGGCTCAGCAAAATGTTCAGGACATCATATCTGCACAAGTTCCCCTTCCATTAGAGACGTTCCTCACCAGCACTGTGTGTGGAAGGAGATTGCAGCTTCATTAGGGACACCTTTCACTCCAGCCACACACTGTATAACCACCTACCATCCAGGAGGAGATGAAGAAACCAGTGAGATGAGACTGTCAGTGTTTGTGTTGTAATATTTCACATTAAAATCTAGGACAGTCAGTTCTCTCATTTCTTGGAAAAGTCCTCTTTATGAAAGTTGGCAGTAGTTTAGTGTTTTGATGGACTTTAGTTTAGTTCATGAAGTAATGTGAAGGAAAGGACACTCTCCCTCTCTATGGAGTTCACTTTTATAAAGCAAAAACACACAACATCAGCTTCTGTACTCGAGAGTCTAATACAATGTCTTTAATATTCAGCCTCCAATCACTCACTATTAAGGGCACAGAAGCCGTTCACTTGAATAGAAGAGTGCACTTCTATATAGTGAGAAGGAATCCCTTTGGAATTGACCTCATGGATGGAGCTTGCAAGATAAAACTCGGGACTGGACTGATTCTACAGGTAGAAGAAGAAAACGCCTGAAAACGGGTGCAAAATAAAAAATGTCAGAAAACGGAAGTGCCCAAAAACAGCTTTCTCATTCACAGCTTTCTGCTGTTGGAGATCAGCTGCTCCTTTAAACATGAGCTTTGAGTACATCCCCCCATCCTGGCAGACAGCCAGCCAGAAAAAGCCAGGATACAGCTTCGATGTGAAAGATCCAGGCAACTTCGAAGCTCGATTGAGGGCAATGATAGCGGCTCAGGCCAACGACAGTAAGACGAGTGAGAGAGAGACAGACAGTGAGAAGAGCAAGAAGAGAAGGAGAGAGACAGACAGTGAGAAGAGCAAGAAGAGAAGGAGAGAGACAGACAGTGAGGAGAGCAAGAAGAGAAGGAGAGAGACAGACAGTGAGAAGAGCAAGAAGAGAAGGAGAGAGACAGACAGGGAAAGGAATACTAAGAGAAGGAGAGAGACAGACAGTGAGAGGAAGGTGAAAAAGAGGAGAGAAGGAGGAGAACAGAGCTCAGGGCGATCTGTCTGCAGAGACGCTACGCCTGCTGAGGAGAGCCAGTCCAGTCTAAAGACCACACCCAAACAGAGACTGGTTCACAGACTGAATCAGGAAGTCCAGGTCCTCCACAAACTCGGCCCCAGAACTGCTGAAGTCTGTTTAGCAAATAAAAAAACTAAAGATCTGCTGAAGTTAGAACTACAGCCAAGTCAGGAGCACAAACTAACCAGACAGTCCAGTTCAGAGTCCGGCTGCATTCACTCCTGCACAGATAAGTGGTGCCTGATGAATTTTGTGAATCAGCTGGGCCTTAAGCTTCCAACCCGGACAGGAACTAGAGGCCCTCAAACCACCTGCAGCTGTAGAGGAGACTAGAGGAAAGTCAACAGAAACAGAAACAGAAACAGTCTGATGAAGCTCAGAGAAAATCAGAGGACAGTCAAAGGGAGTCAGAGAAGTGAGGGTGTCAGAGGAAGGCCAAGGGAAACTGTAGAATGTAATAGAGAGTCAGAGGACAGACCGAGGAAACTCATTGAAAGTTAGAGGAAGTCAGAGGCCAGTCAAAGGAAGGTCTGAGGAAATGAGAGGAAAGTCAGAAAGAGTCAGAGGAAGTTAGAGGAAATACAGAAGAAGGTCAGAGGAAGTTAGACACAGTCTCCAGATCAGTGTGCAGGCATTGTTGGTCCACCTGTGACTTAAAGCTCCTCTGCCTCTGATCCAGACTCTGAGAGTTGCCTCCCATACCTCCTCTGCATAGCAAACCACACCTCAACAGAGCGCTCAGCTCTAAACTCAGGATGAGGCTTGAGACGTTGTGCTGGTTCAGCTTCCTGTGAGGCTATAGTTGCTGTCTGGCTAACAAGACTCAGGTGTGCTAAGTGGATCTGGAGTCAGTGACTCAGAGCACTGTAGAGTGGGAGGGGCATAGCCAGAGGGGGCGGACCATTCTTTCTCCTAATTGGATTTACTGTGTTCTTGTTTTGGATCCGGTGTCGACCAGAGGAGGATGGGTTCCCCTTTTGAGTCTTGGTTCCTCTCAAGGTTCTTTTTTTTACTTTAAACATTAAAAACATTTTGACAATCAGAATCAGATAATAATATTAATTCTTTTTAAACTTATTAATATTAATTAACACCACACATACAAATTAATTCATCCTTCCATTCATTCATAACTTAACAGAGGACATGATGCAGGCACGGGTCCTCCGGCACCGAAGACACTCAAATTCTTCCTCTTCTGAGGGGTTCCACTGCTCACAGCTGCAGTGGAACAACTCCTCACACAGGGGACAGTAGACCCATGACACGATGGCGCCATCCCCAGGGGGATTTACCCGCTTGCACCTGCCACAAAGATCTGACATAAAAGAAACACACTTACACACTATCTCCCCTGCTGACAGAGTATCATACACTACTCACAACAAGTTAGCCAACAACAGTGGCAGGTATACCCCAACAAAAAAGGGGGTAAAGGTTAGAGTGCATTTTAGGTTCATCCTGAAAATTCACCCGAAAGCCAAATATCCCTAACTTTTTGTGAGTCGTGTAATTAAGAGACTTTGTTCACTGCAGTTACATTTAGACTGCAATCCAACACTTTTTCTACTACTAAACACTGTCTTTAAGAACTCATCTTTTTAATGGACAGCTACCTTTTGGTTTGTGTCATGGGTGCATCTCTGTCCCCTCCCTCATCTGGCTGCCTTGCCTTTCTACATTTCATTCTCCCTGTAAGAAATAATCTTTAGATCCTGAACACCTACAGATAAGGCAGAAGGTAAAACTACACTGAAAAGGTGAGATATAAACTAAAAGCTCCTGAAACAGTAACTGAATCTCTAACTGAACACTGAAGTCACCTGTCTTCGGTGCCGGAGCTTTTCTCTTTTCACCTGCAGGTTGACATTTAGATTTTCATTAGTTTCACATTTTATCCTGGACACCTTTAAAATTTTTAGAAACAATAATAGTGGTGTATTTATAGTTTAATAGCTTATCACCTCTTTTTCCTGCTGGCTGTAGTGAGGAGGAGGTGGCAGCTGGGGGTTGTCCCGGAGGCTGTGGCGGGGTCAGCGGATTGTGTCGCTGCTCCAGTGTTGGGGCCCTTGGTGGTCTGGGCTCTCCTCTGTTGTGCTCTTTGGCCTCTTCGGCCTTCCTGGCCAAGTCCTCTTTTTGCTGCAGGAGTCTTTCATACTCCTCTCCAGTGATGACCCGGGAGGTGGGATTTGTGGCCACTGAAGATTAAGAGCAGAGGGCTCTCCTTCCGGGCATGACGAATTAAGTGTTTGAACCAGTGCTGGAACAGCTCTCCGTTGATGTACCCCGCCAGAGATTTGACATAGAGGGCATTGAGGGGTCCTCCTTGGGTGTACTGGCCTCTGGGAAAATTCTTTTGCGAAAACTATAAATGGTGGAATGTCCTCCCCAGCTGCGTTTAAGCAAGCCAGTACGGACACGTGGTCTCGGGTGCGGGGGTCCTGCTGGTATGTGTGTGTAGACCCCCGGGGTGTCAGTACTTTGAACCTGGTGCCATTCATCTGGAAAGCAGTCTCACAGTTATAAATCTGTTTCCAGAGTGGATGTCAGCAGGTCAAAGTACTGATCCACCGTCCTCTTCTTTCCCACGGTCGATGGTGTCCGGGGTCCTTATGCTTAGTTGTCCTGCGTGGCTCCTCCTGAAACAGTGCCATCACTTTTTTCCCCAAGTGGTGGCACATCTTCACTGGGGTTCCTCTTCCTCCTCACTGCATTGCCGTACGCCAGCAGCCGCGCCTTAGTGAGGGGGAACCCATGCTGCGCACAGTAAATGCAGTACTGCACCAGAGCCCCCTCATACTCTGGTGTCAGTAACTGCTTCCGACCTGTGCGACAGCCATGGGTCACCCGCCCACTTACTCTGTCCCCCAAGGTGTTGCGGGGGACTTTGAAGAGCCTGGCTACTCGGTGTACAGCCATGCCAGCAGAAACCTCCTGAAGTGCCCCACCATGTCCTCTTCCCTCCAGTGCTTCCTAGTTGCCATATTCTGTAAAAAT